>NW_020447286.1:1187002-1371401 GCF_003343035.1 Apteryx rowi | reverse complement strand
TGAACATGAGGAAAAACTTCTTCACTGTGAGGGTGACAGAGCCCTGGAACAGGTTGCCCAGAGAGGTTGTGGAGTCTCCTTCTCTGGAGATATTCAAACCCCATCTGGACATGATCCTGTGCAACATGTTCTAGGTGACCCTGCTTGAGCAGGGGGGATTGGACTAGATGATCTCCAGAGGTCCCTTCCAACCTCAACCATTCTGTGATTCTGTGATTTCTGTGTAGGTTGAGGGGCTTTTTTCTTCCCCCGACAATAAGATATGTGATCCTAGCAGATTCTGGATCGTATTTTTGGTTTTCATTACATCAGTACAAAGCCACTGTAGCATCTGATATAATGATTCAGAGCTCAGATGTCATACTCCCAATTAAATTCATTAACTTTGAGCTAGGTAACCATACCAATAGAGATGAAATAGATGTGAAGCAGCATATAAATAATAGCTTCCCCCCCTTCCCCCCACACCAGTTTTTCTGGTATTTTATCTGAACCTGAGAAACTACATAGAGAGGAAAATTTCATAATTCCAAAATTAAAATTGTATTTAAAGAATAATTCCTTCCACACATTCATAACATGCTTCTAATGAACTGGCATTCAGGCTCCACATTTGTTTTCAGAGATTTGAAATTAAGTTTTCTATACTGATACCATACTTATTTCCGGTTAGCTGGATATTCCTTGCAGAGTGATGGATCATTCTGGTTTTGGATTCACTTCAATGAAATTCTGGCAAGCATTCAAACAAAATTGCTACACTCATGATGCCATACCCTTATTACCTGGGACACTCTTCTCAGGGAAAAAAAAATGTTTGGTTTTACAGTGTGATTTTTCTCAGAAAATGTACACACATATCCCCAGAGTGCTCTCTACTAGTGCACTTGAGAAAGGTGGTTGTGATAGAAAATATTAAACTATTCCTTGCTCACAGGAAATAACATAAACCCATTGATGTTACAAGCCTCCAGATTTCAGTCCAAAGTACAGCAGATGTTTAACTCATATGAGTAATATTAAACTAGTGTAACTAACTGAAATTCTCTATTAACTTCAGACACTAATGATCTTTTTAAACCCTAATTATCTCTTTAACAGAGCATTTTGAAAACTCGTGGTAGTAAATAATAATGTTGTAGACTATTATTATTATTTATTATCATTAGGACTTTCTTCTTAATAAATAATGCATGGTAGAAATCATAGTAGAAAGGAATTCCCTTTCAGCAGCAACACAAATAGGAAATATAAAATATGAAATTATCCCAGTCTAAAGGTAACCCGAGCATCCATTAAACAGTCTTTGAGCACATTATCTACCTCACCCAAGGCATTTCTTAAAAAAGAAAGGAAACAAACATACCAAAAAGTCTTCTTTAAGTTATACTCACAGAAAATGTTTTACATTATGTTTAATATCTTAATAGTGTTAACAAGTGAAAGAATCAATTTATAAAACTCTTGAGTTTTAGAAGATGCATATGGTTCAAATAATCACAGCCCTGTTCTGATGAAACACAGACAGCCTGGTCTCTTGAGGACTTGATTTATTAAGGTGTACCACTTACTACATGCTTATTACCACACCAATCTAGAAAGGGTAGAATTCTTCCTACGGAGAGTCCCGGTGTTTTGACAGAAAGAGAATCTGGTGCTTTCATTTAAAATGAAGATGCCAAAAGTCAGGGTTTTATTCTATTCAAAATGACTGTTAAATTGAATTTCCTTTGAAAAGATGGATAAAAACGAACTATCCCATGTGATTTTCAGGGGCATATGCTCTTGGGCAGGATGGCATATGATTGACAGTATGCGTAAAGCTATCTGGAACCGTCAACCTGATAAAAACCAGAGTGAAGGAGAAAGGAGGCATTGTAAGGCAGGCAAAAGCAGAGTGAAAGCTGAGAGGGAAAGAACTGAAAAGATGAAAGAAAACTTTCAAGTTAATTTTTCTGCCAAATCAATTACTTGCAGGAGAGTTTGAGATGTTGAGAATATTGAGATAGTCCATAGGTGAGTTTAAAAAGATTTGCTACACCTCACACACCAAAATAAACTCCTGTTTTACAGAGCAAAGCAGCTGTAAACATTCACTTATGTAAGCAAATGGAGCTATGTAGAAATGAGTATTTTGTCACCCTGAGGTTTGTTCTTTTTAACCAAACAGCATAGCTTCTCCAGAAAGATTTAATTCACAGACAGGAGCCAGGTAGTCAGCTGCTAAACATCAGTGTCTTCGGAAGACCTACACAATTTGAGCATCTACCCCTAAAGTACAGTATCAGTGATCTGATCCTGCTTTTCCTGATGTATCCCAATTACCTTCGACTATTAGTGAAAACTGCCTGTATCAAAGGTCTGTTTGTTGACCTCATTTTAGCTATGTGCCTTTTTTATTACGAGACAAGTTTTTAGGAAGGAATGCAAGTTCTTTTATGCTGTAGGTGGGATTTGTCTCATTCAGCTTTTGCTTTGTTTAGAAGTTAGGTGTCTAGTTTAAGATACTTATCCAGCTGTCAGAACAGGAGAAACTGGCATTCCCAAACAGCAGTTTATGATTCTTTCACATAAACATCCAAAATATATAATCTAAAAGTCATCATCTCTATACACTGAATTTTAAGGATGTCTACTAAGTTTTAGACAGTTAAACGTAGGTGAATTCCACCCCAAAATGTATTCTATACACAAGCTAAAGATGTACTGTCTTAATGATTGGTAATTGTAAGCAATGCAGTGAAGAGTAATATGTAGAAACAACTGATCTTAAGAATCTTTGTTGTCTCCATTCCTTCTCCCCCAGTATACAAAATTATCTATGAAATGCAGAGTAGGTTAAATGCTTTAGAAGAAAGAGGTAGAGGAATGCTTTTATTTGAGTAACTTGGGACACACATTTGAAACCTTTCGGAATCAATAACGCTTTGCAAATATTAGCAATCAGAAAACTGAGACAGGCTTCTGCCGTTTGACTTTGAGCCGTCAGAGCTCAACAGAGTAGATGTAAAGTAGTGTAACTGGAGAAGAAATGTCAACATTAGGCAGCTATTAATGGTCACATAACTATTATGAGTTATATTAGAACCATTGCATATTACCCTTAAACCTTCACAGATACGTGTACCTCTCCCCTTTTTATCCCCACATTTTTCATTTCTCTTTCTGGCAGACTTTTCCAGGCATGGGGAAAATCCTACAATATGCTCAAAGCCTACCAAGCTGCGATTTAGTTGCCTAAGAGTTAAATCCAATTAAATCTATTTTTTAGCTTGTTAAATAACCACGCTATTGTTCAGTGCTTGTTTAAAAGTTTATCACACATTTGATATAAAAATTATTTTTCCTCAGTGAGCTTCAGTAAATTATCATAGTAAATTTGGTAGGATCTTGCCAGAGCATCTAATAGTGTTAGAGAACAGATCCTACAGGATTTTAGGTGTAATTTGTGTTCCAAAACCCTTCTGATGCTTTTCAAATAATAGCTAAAGGTAATAAAAGCCATGTCAGACTATAAAGAAATCTACATGTAGTGTGGAGAGAAAGTCTCCTTGAATTACAAGCAAAATTGTATACCCGCATTCAACCTGATGGTAACCATAAAAAAAAAAAAAAAAAGACTGAACATTGTTTCAGTATTACCCTGTCCTGATTCATTTCACACAGTATGTATAAGCACCATACATGTGTGGTATTCCTTTGTTATTTCCTTCTTTATTGTACCTTTAGAAATTCATGTTCATCATGGTGCTTGATTAAGCATTGATACTTAATCTTAACTTCAGATTTTTTTGGGTCAACCTATCTTTCGATATTTTATGGTAGCTAGAACATGAGATATCTACATTAATAGTCTTTAAAATACTAATTTCTAACAAGAGTCATTCTGGTTTAGAATTTAGAGATACTATAGAAATGAGGGGTTGACACAGCAACTTCATTTTTGTGTATTAGAACAGTGTGCAGAAAATCATAGTGATCTACGGATTAGAGTCTGTAACGCTCAGCGCTCCAGAAATACACAGGGCAGGATAATCCTTTTCTCTAAGAATTTTCAATCTAACTGAAAGACACAGACACAAAAATAAAAAGAAAGAAGAATTTCCATTATGGATATGAGAATTTCCATTCTGGGAAAATGAGAAGGCTAACTTGTTTCCACCACATTCCGCAAGGTTTGGATTTAGCGCTACATGATTAGCATAAATCATTCAGAAAACCTTTGGGAAACATCATGTTTTGAATGCAAGTACCATGGATGGCTCACATAACTAATATGTCTAGATGAGAATTTGCCTTTAGCAAAAGGTATCAGAGTACACACAAGGTACTAGAACTGGGAGGGACCTCTTTTCTGGTGTTGAAATAATTTTCGAAACTTTGAAAAATGTATTCAACCTAAACTGAAATAAAATGTTCAAATATTGAACATTTTGAAGTATTGAGAAAGCCTGTTTTTTTCAGATTGAGTTAATGTAATTATTTTAATAATTTTGATGTATTTTATTTTGATAAAAGCTGTTTCATCTTTTTATTATGTCAACTACAATTTCAAAATGAGATGTTATTTGATCAAAATAGTACTTTTAATTTAAAATGTGTAAATATCCCTTTTTCTGCCAAAATATTAGTTAAAGAAAACATAATCTTTGTGGTGATAAGATTCAATTCGCATGATTTCATAATGATGTTTCATATAAAAAAAATAATAATAACAAGATCAATACAGTCAGAAAAGTAAAGAACATCCATATATTTTAAAGTACCTAGGGCTATTCGTCTTGTAAAAATTAAACTCTCTTTACAACCTTAGCTACTTGTAAAGCCAAAATACTTTTGAAAATAAAGTGTTTCATTAGTTCAACTAATAAGAATTTTTTCATAGTACTATGTAGAGGTGGAAAGATGTAGAGAGGAAAAGACACCTAGAAGACAACATTTAGAAACCTTTTATAGGGTATACAAGACCTCTTTTGAGGTATTATGATTACTTTCTATATTGGCTTGAATGTGAAAATGAAAAAAATTGTAGCTTTTCAAACTATATTTGCCAAGTACCACATCACATGACAGCCTGACAGCAGGCTTTTTTTGTGTTGGTTTAAAAGGCAATATAAGCAGAAATTTATATTCTTAACATTATTAATGAGCATGGAGTATCTGAGGATAAGTTAATTTTATAATACATGATGCACATTGCTTCAGTATTTATACTTCGGGATGCAATTCTCCATTCCTGATACTATGGGAAAGATGTAAAAAGAGCATCATGAACTGTATGCAGTAGCTTGTCATGGAATAACGTATTTATCAAAACTGTCACAAGTAAGCACACTTAGGAATGAATAGGTCCTACACATATATTATTTAAGTGAAAGCTATTTAATTGTTTATATTATATTTAATTAATACTTTAGTGGAAAATGTTACAGTTAAGTAGTTCTGCCAGTTACTATACAAGCTTGAAGTTCATGGGAATTTTCCCTCTTTGAGAAATAAAGAATCGGGAACATTTTATTCTGTTGTGATCCTTTTAGGATATTACAAAATAGTGTCTGGTCTGAAGGGAGTGAGACAGCTTTCTCTATAGAAAAAAAAAAGGAGGAAAAAGTCAGAAAATAGTCATTTGTTTAGATGGCTATGCAACATAATTTATTTATGCCAGCTTTACTCACAGAAGTACCGTCTATCTAAACAGTTTGTGTTTTCAACAGGCTGTCTTGCAGAGGTACATATTTTTCAACCTAAGAGTTCCATAAATAACTCTTATGTACCAGTGGATGGCTGGCATTAAGAGAGAACATGGGCCATGATATGTGTTATGCATAAGCCATACGAAAACTACAGGAAAATAATCTTCATTGCATCTTCTGTAATCACTAGCGCTTGTGCAAGTTGACTGCAAGATAGGTATAAATCATTCTGTCCCCATTTTCCACTGTTAGAAGCACTGGAAAATAAAGTCATTAAAACTGAGCACAATATGCATGTTTTTGAAATAAAAAAAAAAAGCAAGAAAAAAAAGGCAAATACTGCAAGGACAAACCAAGTAATTGTGTAAGGTCATCTGACAATGAGGATACAAATAATCTGAAAGTCAGATCTATTAGCTACAGAGTAATCTGCAAAGGCAAGCACCAGAACTCCTATTAGATGAGCCAATTAAGCAAGGATGGGAGGAAGCATTTGACAATCTACTCTTGTTAATAGCCATGCATTAGTTGGAAAAGAATTAGCTGTATTTTAAGATTTTTCCCCATCTTCATTTTCCATTATACAATTTACTCTACAGGATAGAGTTTTCTCTACGTGCACAGTATATTGATGCAAGGTCATTTGCTGGACATTCCACCTTTCCAAGTAAAATAATTCTGCACAATGGTAAGACGAAAAAGAACATCCACATCTATCTCTATGGGAGTAGAGATATCTGAGAAAAATATTCCGTGGCCCACAGAATGTTTGTTTGTGTACATGTACATGTAAATAAGTACGTGTATATGTACATATAAAGTTATTTCGCACAAATGCCTCTTGTTACGAGCAGGGTTGTTTGCCATCTCGAACTAAGCTAATGAAAGCTGTATCAACAAATTAATAATAAAAATACAAATATAATCATTATAATGAGGATCTGTATTTTCAAAAGATTATGGGACAAATGTAAATTTGATATATGGAAGTAGCAGTCCATCTGTTTTTTTTTCCTTTTACTGCTTATTTCCTTATGTGCTTTTTTTTTTTTTTTTTTTTGAAACTACAGAAAGATCCTCTCTAAAACTTGTCAAAGTGCTAACTTATATTTATACATTTTCTATGTGTGTCTAGCCCTGGTGCTAACACTAACACCATTTGGCAACAACTGTGTTTTCTCTGTGTTTTCTCTATCAGTTCTTTTGCCAATGGCCATCATCATTATCTCAGTAGCTTTAGAAAGTGCTAAAAAGCTATTGAGATCAATAAGTTTTTCTTCCATAATAGAATTTAGCATCAGGAAATTCATAACTCACTTTTTCAGTATCTCTGCATCAATAATTAAATTATTCCAGAGAGCCTAACAGTTTGGAATTCCTATTGCTTTTATTCTGAAATTCTCAGAATCCCTTGATCTACTGAATTCACTACAAAATTAACCTACTGTCTCTTGCTTTTAGGAGGGTTCTAAAGATCAGAGTAGAACAGAAGGCAACCCCTTTAGAAGGATTTATTTTCACTGTTTATCTGTTTGTGGTTTACTATGGTGAAGGTTTACATGTGGCTTCACAGTAAGGCAGCAGGGGACAGGGGACGTCCGTACTGGAATCTGGAATGCATATTTTTTGCATATATGCTTGAAATTGTCACAGCAGGTGTGACTTCCACTGAGCTGAGCTGCCCCTACACTTGCTCAGCCCACTAACTCTCCTAGATGCATTCTAGTGACCAACATACAATTTATAGCAACATTTACACGTTCATACCAATATACATATAAGCCTCAACCCTTTAGCACTGATTATGAGTCTTGAAATACCATCCTCCGCTTTGAGTAAGTTGTAGTAAAGACATCTAAGGAATCTCTTCATGTTAAATATTTACCCTATGTCCTTTTTACATTCTTATGTCAGAGAGTTTTAAATGAAAAAAACAAGAGGAGCAAGTCTCCAGAATATTATTGTAAACTTTCAGAAGTTTCATTGCACAAGAGTTCTAGGGAATTTTGATTCATTTATGTTTAATCACCTTCATCTGTCTTCCAGTACTATCCAATTTTGGCTTTCAATCCCAGAACTCAACACAGAGTTAGAAACACTAAATTTCACATCAAGCTACAAAGTCTGTGCAGGTACTGGCATTTTTTTCTTTTTTTTTCCCTTGAGCTCTAATGAGTCTTTTGGGGAAAAGAATAACAAAAATTTATATGATTAGAGTGTAAAGTCAGTAACAAATCCAGAAATGGATGTATTCAGCATAGTTAGAGATTCAATTTTGAATATTCTATTTAGTCTTAGTATCTCGAGTCAAAACACTGTAACATTCAAAGAAGATGGCATAAGCATGGTATAAAGGATGACAGTATAAATTGCAGGTAACACTGCACTGCTGAAACAAAAACTGAGGGCCAGTCATGTAGGGGTCAAGTGCATTTGAGCTGGTCTATTTCCACTGACATAAATGAAGTTATACTTATTTATACCTGGATAGAATCTGGCCCTTGATACACTAATTTTAGGTTTCCAATTTATTTATATAGTCTTCTGAACTAAAATACAGAAAGAATTTTCCCACATTAGGAACAAGAAGATGTGGTCTCTAATACGAAAATCCAAAATGCTTCAGACTTATTGAACCATTTTAAGACAAATTAAAAAGTGTGTATTTAAAGCCACCAGCAAAGCTTGTACCCCTTTCTTTTATGACTGCAGTGAGCTTAAAAGCTATTGAACTAACAGTGCAATTTTCTGCTCAGATAGTGCAGATTCATGTGTTTAGAACAAAGATTGCAGGTTCAGTCTCCACGGTGTTTGACCTCTCCTGGGTATAACATTAATCACCTGTAATAAGTGGCAGAAGCCTACAAACCATATTAACACAGGTGGACCTTTGGTGCTTATTTGTAGCCCTGTTGACTAAAGCATGCTTCAGGCTGTTTGCATAGATCCAGTAGCAGAGTAATAACTCAGGAGTGGTAAGATTACCTAAACCATAGCACAGTTAGCGAAACTTGAGCCCTCCATGAAAATCAAGGTTGATTTCTGCATGTCACATTTAAAAACTAAATATGCCCATTGCCTTAGGAGTGCCTTTGAAACAGCAAGGTCTTGTAGGAAGGAATGTTTTAAGAGCATTATTTCAGCAGGGATATTTCTGCTGGGAATAAATACACGGCTAAACGTGCCTCATTTTTTAATCTTCCACAGATGTAAACTGTACTTGCTTCCATTGTCTGTAATTTAATTTAATGCTTGGAATGTTGCAATAATATACAGTAACTGATATGCCCTTTGATTGAGAAACGGCCAGACCAAAAAGTTAATAATTTTTCCTGAACTACAGAGTCTTCTTATTGTAAAGAAAAGATTAATTTTTAGCATGAAGTTCTATTATTCAGTCTTTATTAGAAAAGACATACAGAACTAGGAGAAGGGCAATGCCTGCTTTATGTCTTTTCTTGTTAACTGCAGATTGGAAGGCTTTCTTGTTGTAGATGTATAGAATTTTTCTCGACATTATTAATTGTGAACAATATCTTGAAAATTTAAATAATGGTTGAACAGAATACTGAACAGTACTGTGAAATTATTATTATTTTTTTTTTTTTGCAGTTTTAGAAATGCTTTCTACATTGCCTCATCCTTGCTCACGTTAAATATCTCTAATTTCTTGAGGAACAAGGCACTTAGCATTCAGTACAAGAAAGATACAAAGGAGTGCATTCATATTTAAAATTACTTTTCACTCTGATGTATTTCTAGTCAGAAAATTAACTTAAACATTTATATTAATACATAGCACTACACATATGGGTCATGGTATGATAAAATTTTAGTGTTTTACTCAATATTTTTTCAATAGATGTATAAAACAGAATAGTATTATATTTTGAAATGCCAATACTTGTTTCTTTTCAAATCAGAATGTTTTCTGTTCTTTTGCATAATAAAGTATTCCCCAGAAAACCATGTAGATATATGATAGCTATACTTAATTTTTTGAAGGGGCTACCAGAATATTTATAATGAAATAATTTCTCAGTTAAACCAAAAATATGTTTAACATGTCATATCTCCCATTTCTCTGTAGCTAGAGCCTAGTGACCATCTGTTAAGGGACCTGAAGGCTCTTTTATTTTTCCCATAAATCTAGACCTTCCTAATTTTATAAACTCTATGCTGGAGTCTTCTTATACATTGTTTTGGTCACATAGAATAAAATTGCCAACAGAGGTGCAATATATTGCTTATACTTCATTTATACCCTGTTTTACAAAATTGTCAGCTTCTATCATTTTAATGTGAATGTTGCAGCACTGACTTTTCTGAAATTCCTTACAACTGGAATGCTGAGATTACATGAGAATATTACTTTAGAACTGCAAATTTTGCTTGTGATTGTGGAGAAAAACTGAACATGTGACAGAACCATGAAGACCTTGAACCCAGAGGAGAGACTGAAAATAATTCCACTTCTGTTTTATTTCATTATTTAATTTTATTGCACCTCATCTCATCTCATCTCATCTCATCTCATCTCATCTCATCTCAATTTTATTTCTTTTCATTTTCAAAATATTTTTTAATAGTTGCTTGCAATTTTTAGGCTGACTCCATGATTCAACACCTACATCTGAATTTTGGCCTGGGTAGTGCTTACTTACCCAGGATATTAGTTTTTTCTTCCTCTCTTAAATTAATTTCAATGTAAGCAACCAATCTCCTAAAAAAACATAACTAGTTATATGTAACTTTTGTTTCAGACACAAGCAGAAGACACACAGAAGAGCCCAGAGAAATTTGGAAGCTTGCTAATGACTAGCAAAGTCCAATCTAACAAAATTTTTGAACAGTCCAAAAAAGTATATAATTTGTTTTTTTCCACCACTGGTAACAGTTTTGAGAACTGAGATTTTTTTTTTCATTTTATTTGCCACATTTTTAATATTGTGAGTAGTGAACAGCTGGTCTGTACCCACTGCATACTTTATAGAATGAACTAGCTTATATGAAATTAATGCCAAACCCAAAGATTTGTAAGTATCTATTTAATGTTGTTTAATACATCATAAACAAGGAAAAATGGTGGTACTAGAATGGTTATTTATTTACTCATGCATATAAAACAGTTGAAATAGAATAATAATCATTCATTAACATTATAAAATAATCTACTTCCTTCTTCTGAAGAACTGGAGATTGTTGAGGGCTGAATCATTTGTTAAGGATACCTTCTGAATATAAATATTTGCATTCCTTGGAGGATATTCTTCTCCACAGGAGCCGGGAGCACTTAGCTTTGGCGCTATGCCTAACTACACACCTTTAATGTGTGACTAGCTCAAAATTCCTGTACGCTGTATTGTACCAATGAGGTTAAGTGTGGCATGTTAAAGGGAGACCAATTTCGATTAAAAATGGAATAATGTCATAAAAATGCATTGTCATAGCTTCAGCAAGGTCTCTTATATGTTCTTGTCAATAGGAGTTTGTCATAGTTTACTCAATTATGTGTGCACAGAGATGGATGCAGTTGCTAATGGTGTGGACAGTGGCAGGTGAGCTACATTTCAAGGTAGGAAAAAGTAGCATTTATAAACTGATATTCACATCTAGGCCCCTCATTCTATACTGTGGCTTTTATTAGCAGGTTTTACTTTCAGAGCTGCTGATAATCTACAATCTTCTGCTGACTTACTTGAAGAAAAAGCATGGAAAAAAAAAAGAAGATGTTTGGAAATGTTTATTTTAGAAAGAGTAAGTAGCGGAAATATGCTAAATGGGCACAAGCAGCACTGCACAGAAAATCAGTGAATTATACGGCAACAACAGGGTTGCTGTGCTGGATAATTACACAGAGCTAGGCAGAATTCTGCACTTCCACATAGGAATCTACCATTTAGACTTGGTAAGCTCATAACCTCTGTCTAAAAGGCATTTCAGCTTATTTAAAAGTCTGCCTTGAAATTGGAAGCTGACCTGTTGTTGACAGTTTGCTTGCAGGGTGTTTTATTCACCTAGAAAAAGTTCAAAAGATATGAACTTCTGAGCTTCAAGGCAGGGAGAGAGGATGTTGCCTCTGAAAACGCAAGGGAAATAAAGCAAGCAGAAGATGGCTTAGACCGAAAATTTTCATATCTTGAAAAGAACATCTACTGACTACTGGAAAATCATTAATCGTTATTACTGTGAGCAATAATTATTGTTACTAACAAGCGTTCACACTCATAGATACAATGGCACATGTTTTAAGAGACAGCTTCAGTGGCAGATTTTTAATGAGCTGATTTCAGTTGCAAATACCCTGTTGCTCCCTCACTGCACAGAAGTGTTTCATGTCCTCCCTCTTGAAACTTAAAACTCGCCTCAGTTAATTTGCTTACAGTTTTTGTGAAAGATCTCTTCTTTCCCTCCGAACTAGTTAGTGAGCCACATATTAATTTTCACAGTTCAGTTTTACAATAGATTTGAAATACCTTAGCCCTTGTCCATTCATTTATTACAGGGATGAGGTCCTCTGTTCACCAAGCAGCAATTTCCCTTCGTCCTTCCCATTGTGTTAATGGCAAGGAGAGAGCTGTGAGGGTGTAAAGACCATCACTTACAATGTAAGTGCTGATACCCCAGATGAGGAGACGGAGCAAAGTGTGGACCTAAACCATCTCCCTCAAATGCAATTTGACGGTTGAAGAAACCTATCAGTGACAGCTTCAAAGGTGATTGCAGTCCTTTACGGGTCCTTCTGACTCTTCTGCGCTTCTCTGTGTAGAAGTGAGATGAGTGAGATTTCTACAAGATTATCCACAGGTAAAATGAAGGAGTAAAATAACAGTTTAAAGATGACCATTGCAGCTTCCCCATAAATAAATACTCTCACTTACAGTAGTTTAACTGACATCTTTTCATTCTTTACTGGTTCCAGGCATATAATCTGGACATATATTCTGTTACTGAGCACTGAAAATGTTTCTCAAATGGAAGTATGGGATTTCAGCATTGCTCAAGCTTGTTTTTATTTTTTTCCCCCTTGCAGGAACACCATTTGTGCATATGTGTCAACTCAGATGCAAATTGTTTTTATTATGTGTGAAATGGAAAATGGATTAGAAAGGGCTTTTTATATTCAAATACTGTGTTAACAGTACAAATCACATCATATATTTTCATCACATAGAATGAAAACTAATTTTACAAGGAAAGAGAAAAACTGTGGGACTGTGTGGCGGGGTAACCAAATATCACAGCAGCAAGAGTGTTTAATGGTTGGAAAGCCAAGGCTTTTTGTTGGTTAAATGACAAAAATGATGACTAATTGGAAGGATGGTTAATTCCCTTTTGTATATAAATGAAATAAGAAGAATTTTCTTAAAAGAAGCAACTAGCTACAAATGTCAAGTATGAGATATTAAGAATGCATAGATTAATCTAAATAGGCTATATCCCATTAATCATACATCTCAGAATGGCATAAAAATAGCTTTAATTTATACCATTTTTACGCATTATTGATGGACTTCATACATTTTTGTGAAGTAGCCAAAATGTCAGCTTGACAAATGTATTCACGTGATCAAAAAGCTCAAATGCTGTTATTTCTGTTGCATGCTGATGAATGTAGGAAACAAGACTATAATAAATTATAATGTCTGGACTCAAGGATCACATTGATCATCTCGGCAAAGATTTTGTGACATTTAACAAAATTTGCTGGAGGAAAGTCACTCTGAACCATGCTTCTGTATTTTGCATTCTATTCTATTGTGAAACGTCAATGAACAAAGAAACAGTTTTCAGAGCCTGAATTAAAATTAATTTATACTAAAAAGTTAACATAGTGAGCATCCTTGTGTTTACAGTCTTAAAGAAGGAAACTAATTAATTAGATTTGGTAATTATCAACATTATCTAAATCATGCTTGGCCACTTTTATTCCCAAACAAGATTATATATCAATAACAAAGAGCTGTAGCTGATGCATTTACAGTCTATACAGTTGTGAAACTACTAATACCTCTGTTTGGGAAGTATTAATGCTGCAATAGGCACTGCTAGTGTGAGAGACCATAGACTATTAGTTGATCTAGTGTTACTAAATCAAAGCATTTTGTTGCTCAGAGACCATGTGGCATATATCCTATCAATATAAAGTTAAACTCTCTCAGTGCCTCCCCTCATCCCCAAAGAGCATAACTTAACCCAACCCACCAATGGTCACTGCCATACTATCTCCTGCACCATTACACACTTGCCAGGAAGAACATTAAAAATGTAAATGTTATGGGTAATCACAGGTCAATGCTTCAGTGGGTGCCTGTGCTCTGGCTCAGCTTTTTTAACACAATAGATGTAATCTTTCTTCTTTATTATATCTGTCCCTGATGGCTTTATTTTAATTCAGATATTATACTATTTTATTGTAAGTCTACAGGTAAAGATGACTTAAGATTCAGTTCTAGAACTGAATAATTATTACTTAGCTGATAAATTACAGCAGCAGCAAGAGAGACGAGTGAGATGAGTCTCGGTTGTCCTAAACATCTCATATCTGGGCAATTAAGGGCTCATTTCTGAAGATGACTTCTTTGCCTTTGAGTTTGAAGAAATAGTAGGGAAGTATTCACTTGCTGGATAGCCAAGGAGCAATAATGAACACAAATAATGCTATCACAGAAAAGTTAATAAGCAGTGGTAACTTCATCAACCAGCACAACAGTTTTGAAAAAAGCATACCTGTAATCTGTTAATTAAAATTTAGTTAGAAGCTGCTTTGACATGCTTGGACTGACCACACAGCTACATATTACTATTGTTTAATCCAAGAAGCACTTGCACTGAATACAAAATAGAAAATTAAGAATTTATTTCTATTTTAATTAATCCAAATCTCATTCTAATGGCATGTCTGATTCTCGGGAAATTTATATCAGTTAGGAATTTGTCCATGGAAAAGGTTCTAGGACTTATACAGACAAATTCACAGTAAATATAGATGAAATTATTGTTTTAAATTATGGAAATTATAATCTGTATTTGCTCTGAGGATAGTGAAGTAACAATGGTCTCTTTTAGCCGACATATTCTCCTCATCAAAAACCATGATCGACAGTAGCTACATATTAATTAAGTATATGATTTTGTGCATACCCACAGACCATGATCCTTAAAGACAGTAGTGGAGTTGCATAAAGAACATGTTAATGTTATAAATAATCTGGCAACTATGACTTGTTCTAGAGCCAAGAGCAGAATCCAGAGGTCTTAGAATTTTTTTGTGCTTTTTTTTTTTTTTTCCCTTATCATCACATTCAGGAATCTTAGGATTATGTACTCCTGAATACAGAGATTCCTACTTAGGGTAGAGTTTCACAGACATTAGTTAGCACACTGAAAGGATGATTTTTTTCTTATTTTTGGCTGTTTCCTATGTCTGATTTGAGAGTAACCTACAAATGATTGCTATGATTATTAATATGTTATTTAGAATTTTTCTTTTTTTCATGTATTGACATACATGTCTATATTATAAACCATAATAATTATAACTCTGCCAACCTCTTATTCAACTAAAGAATGAAAAAAATTAATTTTCATATACCTCTGCTAACCTTTGCCGTCTCACTTCAACGATGTGATAAATCACCACCTTGCTTGCAAAAGCCAACATTTTTCATTCAAAAATGACTAATAAGCCTGAGTGTGCTACAGGATCAAGCTTGACATGCCAATATATCCTCACTCACTTTTTGCTGTAGGCATACTGCTACATTTTCCGCTCTATAATATAGATACATTGAATACCATAATCCAAATTAAACAATCTAAAGCACAAAACCACATCAAAGAAACACAAAGGAATTAATTAGCCCCACAAGAGAATTAGAGGTATGTTTTCCACTGCCTTAAGTCCATTTAGGTAATTGTTCTGAAATACGTTGTTCATACCAAAAAGAGAATGTAAGATTAGTTTTAAGTTAAGTCATCTGCTTATCTTGACTGGCATCTTTCTTCTGACCCTGGCATATATCTGATGCTTCAGGAAATGTGAATAATTCTGATCTTGACTGGGTGACGTAGCACATTTGTTGCCTCCAGAGTCTCCTTGTGAATAATACACGTCTAGAAACATGAAAATGGATGGCTCTTACCTTCATGAATAAGCACTAATGTCAATAACATTAATAACTCATAGACAATTTTATTAGTAAATTTAGTTGTAGAAGTAAAATACCAGTTCTGTCTGTGGGTTGTAGAAAGTACATAATCCTTTATGTGCTTTTGCTGTATGATGTAGATATAATTATTTTAAGCAATATTATGTGCATGTCTTCATATTCACTTACCCAGAGTATTTGAGAACATAAAATCTTTCCCAGCTCCCTGCTAAGTGTTATCTTTCATTAGGTCCTTGATAACCAGATCACATTTAAATACATTCAAATAATACTAAGGCAAATAAAAAGCCCCAGTAATTAATGTTAAGGAAGAAAAAGACAACATTATTAATCTAGGCTAAATGTGAGCTCTGACATATTAATGTCTTCATTATTTGTAACTATTAACAAGGCACAAATATTCCCACTGCATGCTTTCAGCAGTTACAGTTTGAATACTCCTCTTCATAGAAAAGATCTTTGCCTTTCTCTCATTCTACTAGTGCTATGGAAAAATTTCATATATTTGCCCAAGGATAATTATGTGCCACTACCTCAAAATGTTCATCAGCAGTATCAAAATATAAAACAAAATCATTTGAACGCTAACAATATAAAACCTTAAACAGTGAGCCTATGAAGCCATTTAAATTACTAGAGCATTATGTTTATACTCAATACTGGGTAAGAGTTTTGGGTGAAAAACCCAGAGCAAGGTGAGATTTTTCACAGTTGTTCAGAAATTCAGAGTCTGCTGGAGTTTTCAAAAGTACCCATACCCATTAGGAAACTAAGTCTCATCACTTCCAGTCTGGCTAGATGCTTTTGAAAAATCACTTTAATCCATTCTAAGGCATCTAAATTCCTTTGAGAAATATGACTACTTGTGATGTAGAAACTATCCTGCACTGACCTCTGGGCCTGTTTTTTTGTGTTAACAAGAAGCTCAGTTCTAAGGGCATTAGCATATATCCAAGTTTCTTTTCTAAAAATCTTTTTCAATCTTTTCTCTGCAGGAGATAAATACAGATTTTCTTATGGATCAGAAATGTTAATGTAACATTTACTTTATTTATAAATGCAGAATTTAAAAATTCCTACTTTTCCACATTGCACTTGGACTCCTTCTTGGATTAGAACTTTATAAAAATAATGAGCATAGTTTTACAAATGAAAATGTCTGCATATGTTTCAAGAATCCCATCTTCTTGTAACTGAAGTTTTTTAGAATGTTGAAAGATGACTTTACTCCTCAGGGAAATGTGCAAATATTCTAGAGACCTTAAATTGATATTTTTCTCATTTTAATATTTTTGAAAACCATTTTTGAGGGAAAAATTTTAAGTTGAATTCATTACAAAAATACAATATTAAGAACGCTAATAATACATGATTCTATAGAGGTCTATTACTTTTTGTCATCTTCATGTACCTTTCACTGTATTACACTTTGTAACCTTGCTCCAAGTGTGAATGAAAGAAAGAAAAAAAGAAGTGCTGATCTAAGAGTGATATACATATTTCTCTACATTCATATAATTCTATAAATTAGAAGAGAAAATTGTAGATGTTTAGGAAAGTGTATGTTATGACATTTCTTACACTTAAGTCCAGCTAAAGTGTAGAGGGAAATTCTCTCTAGAGACCAAGGACTCTAAACACAAAGCTAGAGAGAACCAAAAAAAAATTATCTCATCTGCTGCTCATTAGCGCACAGTAAAAGACACTCACAGCCTAGATAAACATATAAATGGACCATTGTTTCCATGAATATATATCATATCAGAATAAATGTCATGTGGAAAACTCTGAGAGACAGTAGTCTATTTAGGAAAAATCACTGTTGTAATAGAACGTATTTCCTGTTTCACTTTTCTCCTTGACTTATTCTTGGATAATTTTTGTACAAAAAAACCTCTTTTATTCCTTGAAATTCATTTTCTTTTATGGCTTATGGCTTTTAGCTGATGTCATATTTCTCTATTTGCAGTTTTGCAGCTCTTCTCTACTCTCTTTACTATGACACAACTCAAACGGGATTTTTCTGCGGCATGAACTTTGATGAGCAGGAGATCATTTGTGAGGATGGAAAGGGAGAGGATACACTGCCACGCACTTGCGCAGCATTCCCCGAGCCATTGGCACCAGCAGCCTGATCCTTCTTTCAGATCATGCTGCTTTAGCTTTTTTCCTGATAAAAAGGAAGCGGAGATTTCCCTTGGTAACTCTGGCTCCTGAGTCATGGCAGGGAGGTTGTGCATTCGCAGACCTCTGCCGTGGGTTCTGGCACCAGGCATAGGAAGCTGGAGAGGTCTTGCAGGGCTACACGCAATTTTTATCATCTCCCTTGAAGACTTAGGCCACGGGCTCAGCCCCACTAGGTGATAACGAGGCTCATCTGAAGTGGGATGGTGTCCGATGTGGGGAGGAGGGTTCAGCCCCCTCACTGACATGGGGCTGCCCTGTTTGGCAGCCTTACCCGTGCTCGTGTAAGTATTCCTCAGTTCCATCGGAAACATTTTGCTCAATAGACTTAGGATCGCATTTGTCTTTTCATGGCCAGTCCCACTGGATAGTTAATAATCACTCTGGGATCAAGCTTTAAACCTCTGTTTTCTCCTTCCCTGTGGGTCCCAAAAATCTTGGCTGCAGCTTTTAACAGAATTTGTTGTTACTGATCTTTCTGTTCACAACCCAGCATTCTGTACTATTAAAATTTCTTTCAACTTATCTCAGTCTAACACTTTTTTCCTCAGGTCATATATTTTTTGTATTATCTGCAGATTTCATTAGCACACTTTTTGTTTTCATGCCAAGTCCATAAATGAGCCTATTAAGTAACATGCATTCCATGAATAACCATTCTGAAATTCCAGAAAAAAAGCCTTTCTTCCAGCCCAGTAACTCTCCTTCCTTTATTTATTTTATAAGGTGTGTGCTAATATCTCTCTAACCCTAACCCTTTAAGAGAGTAATAGCATCTCATAACACCATATTAAATATTCTACTGAAGTCTAGACACATTTGCTCTACTACATTTCATCTTTCTAAAGAAATGAATCCTATATCAAAGAACAATAAGTTAGTACCAGTGAGTGCATTTATCTTTGATGAAGTTGTCTTCAGTGTCATCTCAGTGTCAATTTAATTCCACGTTTTAAGGATTATTTTTTCCTTTAAGTTCTGAAGACCACTTGGTCTAAATTTAGCAGAAGACAGTGTAGACATCTGGTCTAAGGTAGCCTTTTGGGTTCCCCGTCATCAACAGGAAGACAGTGCATGTGAAGAGCAATTCACTTCTATATACACAGCTATACATACCTGTATATGTACACAGGCATATTTAGACTCAGATGAGATATCTATATTTCTCTCTTGAATAAAATGGGAGCCATGCTGGACAAGCCTAGAGTTAGGTGAAAAGAACCTCACGTTACATTTCTGAAGATATCAAAATCTTTACTAAACATTGGCAAATTATATTTGCTAAATTCTATCCATACATTGCTGTCTCTATTTGACTTTTTTTAAATCTTACCATTGAACTTGAAAATCAATTTTACAACTGTCTCAGCATTTGGGTTGAAAAATATTTTGTCCTCTTGACTTGAGAACATCAGACTCTAAGCTTTTTTTCTAACTCAGATGGTGAATTTCCCCCTCTATATATCCAGTGTTATTAATCATCTGTCATACACATATTCTGCATTACTATTGTTACTGAAAGCAAATATTCATTTGGATTTGGGTTATACTTAGACTATCTCTAATTTTGGCCAAATCCTCACCAAACAGTGATCTAAATGCTTTCTCCTTTTTGCTTGTTCTTTCAGTCACCTAGAGATCTTGATGCTGGAGCCACTGTGAAGGTTAAGCTTCTTAGATATTAAAAAACAAAACAAAACAAAAAACGTATTATATAAGTGTGTCAAATGTGGCTTCAGGAAATTAAAAAAAATATATATTTTTTTCTTTGAAGGAGACATAGTAGGCATTTGGGGGGAAACTAAAAATAAAAATAAAAAAGGCCCTACTGACTTTAATGGGCATGGCTTAATGGACCCTAAGAGAAAAAGCACTGATGCAGCCAACAGACATATTTTATATTTGCAACCTTTCATTTCATCTAAGTAAATCTGGGCAAATAACATAAAGCCTTAATCTCCCAGTTCCAGTCTTCCAGCCTCCTATCGGGTTCAACGGAAGCACTTGACTAAGAACACTAGCTGAACTGACAGCTTTTTCATTTCATAGGATTTTTTTTTTTTTTCCTGAAAGGCAGTTGAGGGTGCCAATTCTAAGGATACTGCTTTGAAAAGAACAGAAAAAAATCCGCTTCTGTAAGTACAAACATAACTATATCCTTATGTCAATGTTATTTTTTGTGCTTTTCGATGTCAAATTGGACAGCAGTGACACAAAGCCCGTAATATGAAGTAAAATGAATTCCAGATGGATTGCCCCAGTTTGTTATTTCAGTAGCATTCAGAACAATTTTAATTTATTTTTACTAAAAATTGTAGCTTACAAAGATGACTTTGATGGTGTAGCTCAAGGGTGTAAATATATAAATATATACTCATGCTTTAAAATGAAGACCACAAAGTCCTTAAATGTCAGCAAAAGTAACAGCTAGTCTGACATTCCAGCACATAAGATTTGGGAGCTTTAGCAGTGGTCTTCATCAGAAATGTTCTTTAATTCAAAGAATGCATATATATCTATATAAAATCAGGTCACATACCTTAAAGCAAATCCTAAAAATCGTCTCCCAGTTTTACTTATCTTGATTCAGATGTACTTATCTGACATTAATCTTTGTTTAGGAGACTTCAGTGGCATTAATGTGAACTTCGTTTAGGAGGCAGGATGAAATTCAAGGGGTTTAGAAAGCTTTCGGTGTCAGTGAAGAGAAAGAGGACTTGTGTAGCCAGTCATATAAAGAAGCAAGAAGCAGCTGATCCTAGCCTAGTGGTTTGTTCACTGTCTTTGAGGGAACTCCCTAAGGTTCTGGCTCCTGCTTCCTTGGACAGGTTTTGCTTTTTTAAATCCAAAGAATGCACACACTTCTCAGGTTTCGACATCTAGGATCCAGAGACTTTCCCTGATGATTGCGTAAATCAATCATTGGTTTATTATTTGCAACTTAGATGAATTTTAGGCTCCTAAACCCCAAATTAGGTATGATTTAGACAGACTGGATCTCATTCTAAAAATAAGAAGAAACAACATGAATGGCTAAATAGTCACCTACCGTCACTGTCTGACTTGCTATGTTCATTTTGATTTCTTTTGTGATCAGGAGAGAAGACAATGAAGACAGAGAGAATATTTGATTGAACTGTCTGGTTCTTATGGGTTAGAAGCTAAATATATTTTACACATAATCTCCTAAAACAGAAGACTAGCTTTTTAATGATAAAACTTAACAACTGAGAAAGTTAATAGGATAACTCAAATGCTTAAAGTTAAACATGGAATTAAGTAATTTACTGCCTGAAGGTCATCATCCTCAGCACTAATATTGGATTGAATTTCAGAATTTCCTCCTCAAGTGGCGGGGAGGGAACCACATTTTTTTCTGACCATTTCTCTTTGAAAACTTGAACAGGGAAGACCTATAAAACCATCCAGATTCTAGCTGTTTTTAACATTTCCTTTTCGCCCTTCTCAATAACTTTCTGAATCCTGTAGACTCAGACTAATTCCACCCAAGAACTTATCTGCGGCACCCATCACATACCCATTGACTAAATTACCCAAACAGTTAATGGAGAGAAATAGACACCTCCAAAGTGTGATTCAGTCTACTTAAGATCAGACCTGCTCTCTGGAGTGGCCCGTCCTTCTCCACTGACTGCATGGGTAGCTTAGTAAGACCCAAGATCTTAATGACAGACATGGCAGGTGCCTGAATATAGGTGAGATGAACATGGGGTCTGATGCCTGCTACCAAATGCAGTGGTCCAGATGTGGTTATGATGTCACATGAGATGTTGCTTTTATGTTTTGTGATCTACAAACGTCTTGCATTATTGGTGAAGACTGTGCTACTTTGACAGTCTTTGATGCAGGAAAGTTATTTTCAGTCACAATACTAGTACATTATGTTTAGTGGCAGTATGTTTAGTGGGTAGTGGCAGTAAATATTTTCCTGCCTTTGCTAGTTATTTGTCTTAGCTCTGAACTGAAGAGAACCACCCACACAGCTGCAAGAATAATTCAGTCCCTCTGCCATTCAGTCTTCACTGCAGACTCTGGGTCTACCAGGGAGCTCCAAATATCTGAGCTCCAGATTATCTAAGCAGTTTGCCAATTACTATTTACCTGCTAGCCAAATAATTGCATGCTTCATGTGTTGTACTAATAAAGCCACTCAACCCTATTTTCTTCATTTAAAAAAAATACACTGTTGTACTTATCTTTCTAATAGCTATAACAATCAAAGCAGTCAAAACTAATTTGTTTCTGGGTCAAAGAAAATTACACATACCCCGTTATTTCTATTAATTGTCACTAAAGTACTTTTCAAAACCTCACTAAGTGCCATGGAAATTACAGTCAGAAATTGCACTGTTAACTCAAGTTTTTGTTTACTTCCAATTTCAGTTGTTTTCAGTCAAGTGTGTTAAAAACTGCTACACTTGCTGTTAAAACTTCCAAGGTGGCAGGCGTTCAGAAATACTAGCATAGCCAAAGAAGTCAGGATGCTCGACCTTACTACGCTTTTGCATTAATAGAATACCTTTGTCCATAGCACTTCTCTAATAAGATCTCAAGGCCCCAGTTAAAGGATAGGTTAATGACATTGTCCTCACATCACAAACTGGAAAAAATTAATCTTAGAAAGATTTTTTGGTGCCTAAAGATGCAGACATATGCCTAAAACCTTACAAAATCTGACAATAAAGGTGAGGCTCATTTCATCCAACTTCAGAAGTCTGATATGTAGATGTCTACATATGATCTAGTTCTATAAAGCCTCTAGCACAGAGAACTTAGTTGTTCTAGGGAGCCAGCTGTTCACCTCATCCTAATACATATGTCCAACATTGCTAAATGAATTGCACTCTAGAAATGCTTATTTCTCTTCACTGGTTATAAAGGAAGCCCATATGACAAGCTGTAGATGTTGGCATCACAGCCAGCATGAGAATCTGGCAATCCTATTTACAAATATATTACTGATGTGATAATTTCGCTACTCCCAGCCATCCTATTCATTTACAGTTCCATACTTCTTAAAAATTGTCTTTTAAAAGCTCTTTGTCTAAGAGTGTTGATCCATCTGTCTTTAATATCTTCCGATTTCAGAATCTGCTCACAACCCATTTATAGAACCATTGTTATCTTGGTACGCAGACTATGTTTTTTTTCTAGGGGTCTGTCTGTTAACATAACACGTAGTTTTTTTTCTTTAGTCTTCTCAGATTACTTACATTATCAAACCATATATAAAAAAGCTGTAAAGCATCTGAAGCATTTCAGATTAACAGAATTATGCTGTTAGGTATAGATAAACTTCAAGTCTTACCTAAATCTCCATTACCCACTCCTCATGCATAGCTGAGCTGCAGTACTACTTCCTGAGGAACATTTAGAGCAAAGCTTCCGGATCCCTTTCCGTTACTTTGTTAAATTATTTGGCACAATCTCTGTGTCTAAGAATAATGTTTTACTTTCATGTTTTCCTGAAAGTTAGCTTAGGTTTGACAGGTTATCAGTAGATCAAAAGGTCTGAAAACATGGAGATTGAAATAAAATAATAAATATCAGTGTGTTAGAACTAGAACAATAGCTTTAGGAGGCAAAATTTAACATTCACACTTTTAATCTTCAGTTTTGTTTGATTTCTTTTTTTTTTGTTCCAAGCAGATTATATACAGACAGCCTCCTGGTTAAAGCTTGCCTGAAAGCTTTTTGCTCAGTAATTCTTAGCTCTCAGTCCAACTGTAGGATAGTCTTTCAAGGGCGTATTTGAAAGGCTATTACAGATGGTATTCTTTAGAACATATTTCCAAATTCCCATGCTATCATATCTGGATTAAGAATATATTAGTGAACATAACTAACACATCAGCTAAATATAGCCTATATATTTACATATATATATGATGTAGCATAAAGGACACCTTGTAACTGTTTTGCTCAGGAATAGTCCAGAAGGGGGGGGGGGGAGCTTAAAGTGATGCTCCATCCTCCTTTTCCTTCTTCTTCGTAGGAGATTGTGATTTAATTTGTATCTCCAACGACAAAATAATGTTTAATATAATAAATGCAACCCAAATCATTCAGCAAAATACTGTTCCTGCTTTCTACCCTTTTCTGTCCTTCCTCAGCTCAGTTGCCTGCAGCCAGTTACAATGACTGTATCTAAAATGCAGGATGCGGGAGTACTTCTTCACTCCTGGTCTTGGGTGCATGCCATAGTCGTGCTCCAGCCTCATGGGAGGACAAGACCAGGAAGCACATCCTTCCTGCCTGGAAGGAAGCCTGGGACACAGGCCAAAAGGGAGATGCTGAATGCTCCACCTGTGTCTCCATGGTGGACGCTCCACTCTGAAGTCTAAATAAGCCTTCCAGAAGGGAATAAAATAGGTTTTATGCTGCCTTATTTCCTGAATCAGCTACGTAGGAAGACAGATCTTTGGCTCCTGCAATTGTCTTTCCTATACCAAAATTTTTGCCATAGTTTTCTAAATTTGTATTTTGGAAATAGTTTCTGAATTATGATTGCTGTGATTTTCTCGAATTGACTGTTACTCACTGGCCACGAGGTCTGCACATAGTACACTAAATTAGAAGCGAATGATTTGGAAATTTAACATTAGCAAACAGAACTTGAAGGACTCTCTTCCTTTCAATAGATGGTAGCACTGCAAACATGTTTCTTTAATTGTCTTTTTTTTTTTTTTTCTATTTGAACACCTTTCTTCCTTATCCAGGTATCTTTAAATTATTAACTTCTTTATCTCTTACTACTTCAAATATTTTAGCCCCTATTTCAATAGCAAATGAATAATTTTCAGATGGGATTTTTGTTATCCAAAAGGCAACCTGGGTAGAAACACTCATCAGAATACTGATAGAATACTAGGCTGAAGTTAAGTAGCTTTCCATCAATACCAGGAGATTTAAGAGGAAATCGTATTACTCAGGTGCTGCCAAAAAAAAAAAAAAAAAGGGCAGAAAACATTTTGTGTGCTTTCTGATGACTTAGATCACTGAGGCCAAAGTTAAGCCTGTTCAACTGAACAGTGAAAATCATTTTATAGCCACAGTGCCTATTGAAATCAAACAGCTAATGTCTTGCGTTCTGGTCGGGTCCCACAGACAGCAAAGGAGATGTTATTAAAATTGTTAGAAGTTTATCTAATCATGGAAAATATTCAGGTTAAAACACCAGTCACTGCCGACACCTGTGGAAAACCTAACAAATAACAGTAAGGATAGGAGCGCATAGATTCATGCAACCCTTATGGTCTTGGATTAGACAATATATTTAGAAGGCTTCAGAGATCAAGCAGTATGCAAAAAAAAAACGTTAGCTGAGAATTCAGAATAAGAACTATCCCTTTCGAACAAACTAAAGGATTTCAGAAAACTTTTCTTGCACTTAGTATGACTGGACCTTCTAAAGTGGGGAATAAGAAAGATCCAGATGAAATTGCATATTCTGTACTGATGCAGCATATGTTTCTGTGCAAAATAATGAAATTTGATTGGGAAAAAAACAATTCATGTATGTAGAATCTTAAGAAACAAACAAGCAAAACCCAATAATACGTTCATTCTCATCTAAAAGGTATGGCTTCTTGATGTAGAATACTTATAATTATTACATGGGAAAAGATGAAAAATCGGTTCTGACCATTGCTTTTATTGAACTGGTTCTCTCTGAAATAAACTGATTTTATTTCTTTTTAAAGCAAATTAAGTCTGCATTTTTGGTATCATGACAACTTTAGTGGGTTAATGGCCAATGACATTTTAGCCTAATTTCTATGATTAGATTTCTAATGTACCAGCCATTTTGCACCAAACACTTCATCAATTTAAATTTACTGAAGATATGTTTCTAATAACTTCAGAAATTATATCTGGCCACCTATCTATTTGTGAAAGGAATTTTTGAGTGAAGGTTTCTCTTTATCAATTTTATAGGCCTAACCAGGACATTAGTAATTATAAATGGTCTCCATATATTCCTCCTCACAATTTAAATTGATACATTATTGTTCTTCCTGCCAGAATGCATTTGCTACAGATGGAAGGGTTGTTTTAGGGCTGCTTCATGCAGCAATTTATATCACTATATACGTCTCAAAGCTAGTATCACTGAGGCAGCTGAGTCCACAAATTACCAGTATAGAGATATTCATAGAGATAGATTTATATAATTTTAGCCATACAAAGTTTGTACATAAATCTCAAGCCTCACCTGATTTTATTTTAGTCAACATAAATAGTATCACAATGCTTAGAAGACTCTGCAAGCACAAACAGAAGCAATCAGCTGTAAGCTGTGCTGAGGCAGTGGTAAGGAAATATGTCACTAAAGTACCGTAATGCTTTCTCCTTACCCTCCAGGCAATTTCTCCCCTTTTAGGCAATGTCTTAAAATTAAAATACCTGCTTTGTGCTAGAACTACCATGTCATTAAATCAATCCTTTTTTTTTTTTTTTTGTCTTGACTATTCCGGCTATTAAAAGATACAATCAACATATTTGATGGATTAAGTAACGATCCAATAGAAAGGTGTTCAGCCAGAAGAGATATCTGTGGCTTTATAACTCCTAAGTTGAGGAGTTCCTTTCTGAGAGAGAGGGAGAGAGACAGAGAGAGAAAAGAACCAATTGGTTCTAATTAGTCTATACCTGCTCTGAAATGCAGTGAGATAATCTCTTTTATTAACAGATGGTGAATATTCAACACTTAAATCCTCCAAAATACAGGCTAATGCAGGTACCACTGTAATCAAAAGCACATGATGAAAGGAGGAAAATCATATCCCTAAATTTAATTAAATACAGACATAACAAAGAAACGTTTATAAAAATATTTACTTTTTTGGCTTGTAGGCAATAAAATGACAAAAGCAATTACACTACATACCTTGCAACTGTTTGCTATTTAAAACTGAATTAAAAGAAAAGAAAAGAAAAGAAAAGAAAAGAAAAGAAAAGAAAAGAAAAGAAAAGAAAAGAAAAGAAAAGAAAGAACTGTACGGTATTTGACAAAGGCTAGACTTTATGTCGTAAGAACAAACTACCTATCAGACTGCAAATGGATTCTAAGTAACTGATATTTTCCTCAGAGGAATGAAACATTCTGCCTCCTTTCATAAGTGAGGAAACACTGTGTATGTTTAATTATTCTAGAAATCAAGGAATTAAAAGAAAGAGCAATAATTAAAACGATGCAGAGTGTAAAAGTGAATTTCATTAAAATAGTACAAAAATGTCATCACTTTTCATTGTACTAAGGGAGGCTTAAATTGCATATGAGCATAGTTCTTTCCTTTAATTTTCCATAATAACTTTTAATTCTCATATTTATTATGAGCTCATATTTGAATATAATTGAGGTTCTATTACCTCCCCCCCCCCAAAAAAAAGGATTGAATTTGAACAGTATCTGCATTGACTAAGTTTAACTGTATGCAGATATAATGTGATTTAATCATTTCTTTCACATCCTTAGGCTACTGTTTTTGAGTTCAAATTCATCTGTAACAATATTTTGCATGTTCACTGCTGGAAACATATACCCAACTTCTGAGTGTCTAAGTTCTTCCCTCCAATATTCCTTTCCTATGTGAAGACAGGGGGACAGCAACTCCCAACCTCATCCTTTCTTTCCTAATTTTAGGAGATTCCTCAGTCTCCCAGTATTCCTTCAGAAGTGACAAGAAGTCAGCAAGAGACCTCCATTTCCTTAAGAGACTTCTAATTTCTCTCCCACCAAGAGTGAATAGATGGATAAATCCACTTCTGCAAAACATGAAATGCTGCTGCTCCTGATGACTCAGTATGGCCCCAGCCAGAAGTGCTGTTCTCGAAAACCAGCGAGCAGTACAAACATAGCTTTAACTGAGAAAGCCCATGCTGTTGGTTGATTGGAAGTATTGGAAGACTAAACAGTGCTAGACTAGCTGCTAAGGGTAGACATATCAAATCAAAAAAATGAAATAAAGGAATTAAAATATCCTGGCCCATTAATACCACAAATGTTCCTTTTGCTCCTTAAGACATAATTTGTCTTCATATTTTTAAAATGATTCCCCTCTCCTTTTATTTTCCTCCTTTTTATGGCTTTTTAAGAATTTTAGATACTCTCTAGCATGTGGCTGCTACCGCTTCTTGGTTTTGAGGTGGGGTTTATGCACATGTCTACAAAATCTGTACTGGGGTTAAACCAGTGACTGGCCGTATGGCCATTTTCAGCCTTCCTGGTTTCTTCTCCGCTTTTGTACATTTATTGGTTTTAATGTCTTGCTAACGCCATCAGTTGGGGGCTTAATGGAAACTCATGTTCCTTAACGTTAGCTGTCTAAAAATGAGGTGTTCAATCTAAGCCAGGTACAGAGTGATCCTATGCCTCCGTATGGTTAACCAAGAAAGGTATTGGCTTGGAGATGGAAATTTATACCACCCAAACCTGAACCGCCCTTGGAAAGGCCTTTCTTTCTTTCCATGGACTATACAGAAAATGTAAGCTAACTAGGCTCTTTAAATGATTAGAGTTAGGTGCTGTGAATATGAATCTTGGTTAGCCCTATTTTAATGGAGTTGTTTTTCCCTCTGTGTGTTTCATAATTGCTTTTGACATACTCTACTTTTCAAACTACTTTCCTATTACGCTATTGGCAAATTCTTATTGCTATTATTAAAAAAATAAAATAAAATAATATTTTTAATGTGGGAAATTATTTTCTCCAACATCCAAAGGTACTTTTCTTTTCAAATAAGGTGGGTTTTTTTGGTTTTTTTTTTCATATTTTAAAACTATATGAAATGCATAGGCCCAAGTCTTCTGACAATAGTGGTACTGCAGACGGTGTAAATCTGAAAAAAAGTTTGGGCTATAGCATTTAAAAACAACAGCTATGACTTGGATGACAAATGCTTTAAAGTCTTGCTGTCCATTACTGAAGCAGATCTTGACACGTCTGTGATATGACTGAGAACATTATCTAACAAATTGGTCATTAATTGCTGTTGAAAATCAATTCACTGGAAAAATGGCTTAAAAGTATTGTTGAATGGTTTGTCATGAAGGATATATATGAGTGAAGATAAAATGCTTTAATTTCAGCTGCAATTTATAAGTTATGTCTGGGCTGCCAATCATATCTAACAGCCAGGGCACTTCTTCCAGTGGTCGGAAATCCTGTCAGCATTTTCACAAGTGGAAAGTAATTGAATTAACTGCAAAACGCTAACATTACCCCTTTTCATGTGCACTGAAAAGAAAAAGAATTACACATCTTAGAAATACTGAAATGTTTTAAGACAGAAGCAATTAGGGGTCACAACAGCAGACTGACCCCTTCCGTTTCCCAATTACATGAGATTCTGCACCACAGTATCTGAAGGAGCTAAAAATATAGGCATTAACTTGCAACGAGAAAAAGCAGCAGGGACCTAAGCCTATGTCTCAGGGAAGTCAAAAAGTTTTGCCATTGGCAAGAAGAGGATTAAACCTTGCTCCTCAGCATATAATATATAGTCTGATATGTATATATAGAGATGCTATCATAATGTTCAATAATAAAATAAAAACTAATCTTCACAGGTTCATTAGAAGTTGTGTCACATATCAGTGGAATAAGGAAAGACTGATGTGAAGAAGCTAAACTTCCTATAGGGACATTCAGCTGTTTTGTCAATGTTATAAAGGAGATACTTATATCTCTTTTGACTCTCTCATGAAGGCACACAAGACACTGATAATGAAACCTTTTGCACCTCCTCAGAGGATGATTGTGCACAAATTCAGTGGCTCTATCCACACTCAGTGGATAGTGTCAAAGTTACAACTTTAACACTATACCTAAGGACTCCTGTAGTACATCCAACAAGAATGAAACTAATTGCCAAACAAATTGCAAAATATTTGGTTACAAAAAAAGTAACATCTAGTCCAAACAGGCTTTTTTTTTTTTTTTTTTAAGACTAGTGATTTTTTTTACTCCATGAAACTCTTAACATACAGCCAGAGAAACAGACATCCTATTGGTTGTTCACAGATGCTCTGGGTCAAAACAAAACCATCCCCAATCTTTAACCATTTCTGTTTGAAAATGGAATATTGATACCAAGAAAAATAGTTACTTCAGGTGGGAAAATTAGAGGTAAACTGAAATATTCTGCAATAGACAGCTGCTGATGGCCGGAGAATGCAAGTTATATGAAGCTTCTGGAGACATGTAGTTACAATTGAATAAAAACTGGCCAAGTTGTTGCCTCAAAATTAAAACTATTACAGTCCCCCTGGGAGACCTCCTTGTTTTATCTTAGAGTTCCTTCTGTGTAGGCCTAGAATTGCCCCCCATCCAGAAATGTTGCTGAAGGTAACAGAGCAGCAGAATATGTACACAAAAGTTTTCTGTTTTTCTGAGCTTTTCACAACCACTGTTGTTGAGCGCTACATTTTATAATGAGGGTAGTTCATATGATATCAAATTGATATGATTATTAAAAAAAAAAAAGTCAAGTCTATGAGTCTCTTATAACCATTTTTCCCCTTTTTTAAACCAGTTAGGCAACAATTCATTTTCCAATTATTAGTATTACATGACCCTCAGTATAACATAAACAGCAATGCACAAAGCTAACAGAAACAATATAGTTTTACCCAAGAGACAGCTTCATTTCATTACTGAGTGAAATTATCAGCTTGGTTTATCAGTTTGTGAAACACTTTAGAAACTTTTGGGACAAATTGGAGCTAAGAATATAACTTCATATTGCCATAATAAATATATAAAATATATACCATTGTATCCATATCCTCATAACACTTTGTAACACTCCTTTCTAACACTTGTATGACTTTGTAACACTAATAGGTTAAAAGTAATGCCATAAACCACTTTCTTTTTGTGTTTTCACCTAGACCAAGTGAAAGTTTTGTTCATAAATTGATTGGATGAAACCATTTCCCTATTGAAATCAATAGGAGTTAGGCCCTGGTTTCACTTGGCCACAGTTTCACCTGTAAATGAAGGCCAAAACCGATTATTAGGATTATGTAGTTTGACCTCTTTCATTATACAGGGCATAAAATTTAATTAAGTAGTCTCTGCATCAAACCTAATAATGTCTTGATGAACTCAAGTATATGATTTATAAAGACATTCAGCTATAGCTGCTGCTTTATTTTGGCTGGAAAATTCTTCCAATAATTAATTAATCTCATTATTAAAAAAGAAAAAAGTCTACATCATTTCCAATCCAAATTTGTGCTACTATTCCTTTGTCTGCTATATTGCTGGTGTCTAAAAAGATAAATTACTGAATGCTGGCATTTTTGGAAGGACATTATACGAATACAAGTGAAACACTGCTTTTTATTTAACTTTACATGACCACTCACGCATGGTGACAGGCAAGATGCCATTAGATATTTTCCTAATTAACACAATTTAGTCTCAGTGGAAGACATAAATGCTCTCTGAAGCAAAGATGATAAAAGCAGGCTAAAAGAGCAAATTACGCAAGTGAGCCAAATTAATTCTTAAGTCGTAAGACAAGTGGTGTATGTCAAATTAAGTGGGAGAGGCAGATGAGCCAGGATGCTTCTTTTCAAGAAAGAAGAACCACACAACATAAATGCAACTTTGCCTCACTGACCAAAGAGATTTTATACTTTACAGCCTAATTGGTGGATGCCTTTAAAATATAAAGGATAAAACAAATAGCAGAAATAGCACTAATACTGCATGCAAAGTAAAAATATCCAAACAGAGCAATTTATATGCCTTCAAAATCAACATTTCAGGCAATGAGCCAAATGCCTAAGTCCCATCAGAGACTACAGTCATCTTTTCCTACATAAAGAGTGACAAACGTTGCTTATTCAAATTGCCAAATATGCTGAGGGGTTTATAAATTAATGAGCACAGAGTTTGATCCAATGTTTTTAACTCAAGTTTAGCCTATAAAAAATATGTCTGTGTGGAGAAGGAGGAGAAAAGAGAAGGCCCAGATGATAAGAAAAATGGAAAGGGGATTCACCTGATGTCTCACTCAGGCCAAGCAATAGTGTTCTTAGACAGCAAAACTAAGAGAGCTTATAGTTCTAAAAAATAATCTGGTTTTAGTCATAAATTGGAGTTTAAGATATTATGCTTGCACATACTTCAGAATAATTTGTCCTTGACACCCGTACTTACTTTTGTAAAAAATAAACCCCTTATAAAGCTGTTTTGGAGAGAAAGATATGAAGGATTTGTTTACAAGTTTATAATCAGCAGCATATGAACTCTGCGATGGGGATAAAGTTACACACACTAACCTCTTGCCTCATTCACTAAGATCTGAAGTTTGGCCCATGATATAAACTCTCGGCATGGGTGACCTTGGGTGCCGCAATTAAAATTCCTTGAAACAAGGGTTTTAAAAACTCTAATAGTTTGCAGCCCAGCCCATGCTGCTAGGGCACTGTGATATTTGAATCCTGAAGACTTTCCTACAGCAAAATGTGAGGATGAGATGAAAAAAATTATGCCAAGGTTTGCTAAGGGATAGCTCCTGATGCCTTTTCTGCTGTTAAAGCCAGGGTGGAACAGCTTCTTTGTTATATCAAAAGAAGAAAAAAAATGTGTGACTACAATTTGTTTTCCTTTTACACCTTGAAGGTTGATATAAATTGATCTTTGCAGTGACGTAAATCAAAAATGTAAGCTTGGTAGTTTTGCCTTAGTAAATCATATGATACAACTTCAGGAAGTGCTCCTAAGCATAAGGGAACACCTCTGTTGTTAGTTCAGGTTAGGATGGAAAGTCCTTTTCATTTGCAAACATTTTCATGTGCACGTATATCACAAGCAAAAATGTCTTTCTACTTTCTTCAGGAGGTTCAGTGCTAAACTTTATGCACAGAGCTTAGGCTAGGAAAGTGCATCTGATCTTTACTGTTTCTCTAAGAAAGGAATTTTCTCCCCTAAAAGCATATGGCCTCTGAAATAGAGAAACTGGTTGAAGCAGTGGGGAAATGCTGGTTCCCTGGAGCGGCAGAAAGTGGTGGGGAACAATGATATGTTTTAATGGGAAACTTCCCAGAGGGAACGCACATCTCTTGCTATGGAGCTGTGATAGTAAAAGTTATGGGAAACATATATACTTTAAATAAAGCACATAAAAGAATAATTTGCAAAATTGTATATTTCTTGATTTTGTTTCTTTTCTAAGTGAGAACTTTGCTGCATTAATTGCTTCTTTTCAGTTGAGTACGAACATGTGGATGATAAAAAAATACATTTATACAAAACTAAATAGGAAAGGTAACTGAAAGCTATTACCTATTACGCACTAATTAGTGAATGAAAAAATCCTTAAGACTTATGCATAGAATTATGACTGTGTGCAAATACAGTACACCGCTAACCCACAGCACAGGAGCAACTACTGTAAGGGTTCTTATGAAAGTTGTATATTTAAACAAGAATGAAACTTTAAAAACCAAGAGTGTGGAGATACATGTGCGTGTGTGTATATATGTGTATATATATAAAGACATACACAAAAAAGTGAGCATATATATACACACACATACACACATACACACTACATCTATATACATATGAACACCTAAACACACATGAGCACACTGTTAATTTCATCTTAAGGTATTATAAGAATATAAGACCACAGGGAAGTTAAGATGCCAAATATTTCTCCTTTATCTAATGCCAAGTTAAAAAAAAAAAAGTGCACCTGGAGCCCAATGCCTCCCTTGGTGCTGGCAGCGCTCTCGTTGAACTTCAAGAGCGCCGGGTTATTACCGAACACTGGATTGTATCAGCTCAAGGATACGCTTCCCTCCTGCTTTACTAGAAAGACTTGAACTGAAGTTTTTGAGGCTTTTATACAGATTCTTCCAGTTGTTCACTCAAGCTTTAATGCTTGAAAGTCTGCTAGTCACTGCCCTTAGTTCCTCTACTCAGATTCTGACTACAGTGAGAGAGAGCAGAGGTTGCTAAACTGCCTTTCCCCTACCTCAGCGTAAGAGCAGCAAACCAGGTGCACAAAAAGAGTAAACTGTTATGGTTTTTTGTTTGTTCGTTTTTTTGCATTATGACAAAAAGGCATGGAGCTGGGAGGCACAAACTGTTCCTTGGTTTGTTTCTTTTGGCTACGCAGCTGTTCCGTAAGCAAAAAGAAGGGTTGCCCTGGTCTTTTGTAGGTGTATGCTCTAATTCATATGAGTATCCTTGTTCAGGACACTAGTTAGTTGTAATTACCCTCTTAAAGAGGAATGGATTTAATATTGACCTGAACTGATTTATCAGGGATAACTGTGAGCAAATTGTACTTCCTATGGAAACACATTCAGAGAAGGAAATGTTAACCCAATATTTTAGCTGTGTTAGGACATTTGGACATGAATGTATTTCAGCATACCTTGAAATATGGGGACACTTGAAAGCCTCCACCAGACTAGGGTGAAGCTGTAGAGAAAGGTATTGCTGAAACACCAACCTGCACTTTCACGAAATGAATGTTTAAATTCCATTTTAATTTGATAGATGTCCACCAATTAGGCTGTAAACATTCTAGCCTAGGCAACCATGTATTTGTATTTCTTCTGTGATGTATATGGTGTATTTCTTAACATGAGATTTGTAATAAATACAGTGGAAGAAATGAAGGAGAATAATGATCTCAGATTGGTGAGTGACTTCATCAGAGTTACTCTGGGTAACTTAAATTGTGTGCTCTCGCACACAAAAAATCTAAACCACGAGTATCGCTATGAAGCCACTGTTTGCAAACCCGTACTTCCAAATTAAAGTTTTCAGTGCTCACTTTGCATTGGAGTAGATAATGCCGTTAGGTTTGCTCCAAGTAGGAGGCTGTGTGTATCTCTTGGGTAGCCCAGGGAAAGATCGTGACTCAGAGACATTGCTGTGAGTCATGATTCCTCCCTTGCTTCCTCCTTGCTCCCACAGGGCTTTCATTTACTTACGGTCTTTACCAGAAATACATTACTATCCCACCTCTGCACCAGCTCAGCTACACTGGCCAGCAAGCAGAGGACCCGAGCCAAGGCAGTGCTAATTCTGCGTCAGTGCCTCGTTAGCTGGGCCGGGCAGGCAACGCGTCCCGCTCGGCCCCGTGGGCAGCCCTGCAGCTCTGGGAAGCTCGTGAAGGAAGATAAAGATGTGGTGGGGACTCCTGCTTTGATTCTTGACTCTTCTGCGGGGCGTTTAGCTCTGTTCTTCCATTCGCAATAAGGCCCTAGCAGAGAGCTCAGAAGAAACTCTAAACTGCACATGTGTTTCAGCAATTCAAGAAGTAAAAATATTACTGATATATAAATAAACAAATAGAACTAGCTACTGGCAGCAAGTCTCCCAGGGACTGACATTAGCTAATGGAGACCCAGGCCATTGTTGTTTTTTCTCATTTGCCAGCAAAAGCAAATTTTCTTTTCCAGAAAAGGCTTGTAAAAGCTGAAAAGTTTTCGAAGCAATTAAAATTGAACTTATTAAAGCCCCAAGTCCCCAAACTGAATCAGTTAGCAAATGTGTAGCATCTGCCTCTCCTAGACTCTCATTTTCTTTGCAAATGCTGATTTTTAAGGCCTATGTGACTAACTTAGCAGAACAACTTAATAATACATTAATGTCCTTGTTTATATCACACATTTCTTGTTCACTTTTCTGTGAAAGGGCTCCTGCTCAGAATTTAAAATAGGATTTGATGTGAAAAGCAAGGCAGGAATACAGAAGTCTCAGAGAAGGTTAATTTAAGTGCTACGACACAAATGGTCAATGCAGTTTTACTAGCAGCAATGACAATAGCAGTTAAAACAAAGTTAGACATTTAGTTTGAAATGCTCACAGTCAATATTCAGACAACTCCTTTGTTTGTTTCTGACTTTAAACAGCATATTCACGAGCTGGTTATAGCACGCTGCTTGTTTTGGCTCTGCTGAGATACGTAGCTTACCCCACGTAAAGGGAGATTGTGCACTAATATAGGGCCTGAGACCTCACTGCAGAGGGCAAGAGACTAAAAATTAAGCAGCGAAACACCTAAATTCCTATTGAGTCAGCCAGTATTTTGAGAGGTCTCCTTTGTTTGGTTCACTTTCTCACATCTTGCGCTGGCTAGCTACCAGTTATTCCAGTTTTTTTCTATTTAGATTATAACAGAGAAGCAGGATTCAACTTCTTTCTCTCCTGTTCTCATACTGACTCATATTTGTCTAAACTGCATCTAAAATCCAGCTTCTCGTAGTCACTAGCCCTAATAAGGGATTTGTTCAAGAAAGGGAGGATAGAATAAAAAGTAAAATTAATCTGATACATATTTAGTGATAGTGTTGCTTACCGTAAAATAGTTCCATTCTATTTTATTACATTCTGGCCAGTTGCTTTCCAAAATTAGTTCCATTAAGATAAAATTTTCTAATTTTCTACACATCATCTCTCCCCTACTGTAAATTGTTTATGATTATTGTACAAGATTGATGAGGTAGGAAGCTAAACAAATAAACAAAAAATTCAACAACTGGAATATAAAACAACTCCAAACATTTTCCACATCTGTTTTTTATGTAAAATTGCTGATGAAATAAACTTCTACAGAAAACATTATTTGTTTTGTTTTTGAATAACACTTTGAGCCTTAAAAATCAAATTAAATCTGAAGACCATAAACTGAATAGCTTTAAAATTTTAGCTCTTGGAATTCAGCAGAGACACTGCAGAATGTCTCTCTCTGATATTTTTAATACAATTGTTAAAGCCTGTATGCTTTGCAAACTGGAAATGGCTCTGGTTCAATGAATTTATATCCTCCTCCAGAAAATAGTACTATAATAAGAAACATACCAGATTAACTAAGTATGCTTTAGAGTTACTGGAGCTTAGAGAACTTCATGGGATGGGGGTAGAATGAGGGCAGAATTTGCTGGCCTGCAAAAGTGCTTTAGTTAGGAAGGGAAGAGGATCAGGATACAAGATCCTTAAGTTCTTGTCACCTGTCTCTATTTAAATTAGACAAGTGGGTAATATTCAGTTTTCAGCCATGATACTAACATGGGTAGCTTAACCTGAAAGAACTAAGACTGAATTTTCACAGTTGCTGTGCACAAGCCTGTTGTTTAGGTATTGCCTCTGTTTTGAATAGAGCACCAAAAAATGAGAGTGTAGAAATGCAGAAGACATAGCCGGGTTTTCCAAATGAATAAAACAGGCATATTGCTGATTAGATGAGCACCATATATTTAATGAGCGTTGTACATTTTATAATGTGCTCTGAGATCTCCAAGTGAAAAGTAAAGCAAAAATACAGATAGTTGTGATATAGAAATTAATAGCTAAAATCAGGAAGTCTAATTTAAATAATTTGATCTCCGTTACCACATATGGTTCACAGCATGGCTGTGAAATGTTAGGCTTTAGTTCCAACCATAAGCATCGCTGTCATTCTGACAACATTAAAATACTTTTCAAATTTTTCTCTTGCTTGAATAAGGCTTCTTATGTATAATCTTACACTTTCCTTTTATATCTTCACTTTTCATACTCACTGCATTTCCATTCCAACTAGCTTCTAACCACAGCAGGTAATAAACTCACAAAATCCCTTCAGTTTTGAAATCTTTTACTCTCGTGGCTTTTTAATAGGCTGTATTTCTTTCAGATAGGCGATACAACTTGAGATGTTTTCCAAGTAGAAGACAAGCCTTATTCCTGTCTATATTTTTATGTTCCTATCTAAATAGTGTTACTATGTATTGTGAAACCAACACTAAAACAAAACAAAACAAAAAAAGCAAAACTCAGAGCCTGTTGTAGAATTTAAAAAAGGTTGTGGGTTTTTTTTTTTTCAGTTGAAATGATTCAGTGTTCAAGATTTACCTGAATCAGGTTAATTAGCGTACCTATTTCACTGAGGACAGTAACCCACATAATGGGTGTGCAGTGGTTTACATAGTGGGTGTTCCAGTAACTTTATAATGGCTAAATTTCTGGAGTCTTCTCATTTCCTGTCTTTTTCGTCTTTTCACTTTCTCGCATTATTGTCTAACTTTAATGTGGCTTCTTATATTCATCTCAATGATTCTTTTTCACACTTTTCCCACTAAAGCAGCATGAGACTTTAGCAATGATGGTCTCCTGGTGAAGTACTTCTGCATGGTTAACGACCAGCTAGAGAACCTTAAGGCTGAAAGCAAAGCTAAAGAAAGACTTAACAGCCGGAAAACACCCAAGTCAGAGCTCAGGCAGTATTAAAATAAGTTAGGAAAAATACTGAAAGTGAGCTGTCTATGTATGAGAAAGTTAAAAAACTTCAGCCAAGTATATTTTCCCTAGCAAAACACCAAATAGTAATGAATATGTAAGAAGAATTGCATTCCCAGTTATTCATTTAAGATAATATTTTTTAAGAGCAGGCACCTTTATCAATAAGTGAAAAGTTGAAAACTTTTATTGTGGCTGATCTCCAATTGGAACTTTCTCAATCTAAGTAAGGCACCCAAAAAACTCCCCCAAAACAAATGCGGATGGTAGCTGAAAGAATACAACAAGTAAAGAGAAGACTTAGACAAGTATAATCAATAGCAGAGAATTTGGGGTTTCAGTGAGCTTTCCAAGGTTTGTAGACAAAAAAAAAATGCACTCAATTAGATGAGCAGTTCTCCAAACAGGTATTAAAAAGTGTTGATAACAAGGAGAACTTCTAAGTCCAAGACCTTGCATGGAACCATTTGGCTCCAGGGCTAAGCTTAAATTCAAGGATATTACTGGAAAAAGTGACTACCTCAGGCATAAAGTTAATATATAAAATAATAACAAATGTTCACAAGAATTCTTTCACTAGCATGAACAACCCACCTCATTCATTATGGGGTTGCAAAGAGTGAGACTGCCAATGTAAAACCAAACCCTCAGGTGAAGTTTAGGCCTGAGGTAAGATGAAGACTGAATTCTCTAGCAAAATGATATACATATTCCCATTTTCATAAATCATGATCTTCTGATTATGTTAAAAGATCAAGAAAAAAATAAAAGACAAAAGTAGGTAGACCTTTTTTTCACCTCTGCAAAATATTTTTCTTTCTTTTTTGGAATTTGCAGGTATTCTTTTCTTCCGAAGGCATCACACAAATATGAAGGGTGCTGAGGAGCAAAATGTAGGAATACAGACTTATGATGTAAATATACAGGCTGTTACTAAAAATGTAAGGTCTTTTTTCTTTCTAGTGTTTCTGCTGCCCCTGCCCATTTATGATTCTGTTACAAATAGTGAAATAAATTAAAATGTGAGATTCTTATTTACACAAATATGTGAACACCAAGTGAGAAAATGGCCATTTCTTTTGGAATCATTCCAACAATCAGCTATTTTGAAACTGAATGAATAACTTAACTAATTTTGCTTCCATACCATCCTAGCTTCCATATAAATTAAACTCAGTTCAGTTAAATACTAACAAAATCTTTATGGCTTTGATGACCCAGCAATAAGGCCATGATTAGGGGTTCAGATCATGAACTGCTTCTAAAATTATGTTTTGTTTCTTAAAAAAAAAAAATTATTAAAAGCAAATTTGTTGCTAGTTGAATTTGGGTCTCCATGCTTCCTATGGGGAACCATGCATGTGATCGTATCTAATCTTCTGTGCTGTGCAATTACACATCAATAGGCTAGATTTTGATCACTGTTGTGCCTGTGGAAATCACACACAGTGTCATTCGAGTCTCTGTAGTAGAGTACAGTGCAGGTAGTTCAATTAATTTCAGTACTATCACACCAATATAAATAAGGAAAAAATTTGGCCTGCACATAAAAAAGATTGAATTAAAATGCTTGGAAGAAAAGCAATTTTGCAATTAGGTTGCGCTGTATTACTAAATTACAAGAATGGGAGCCATGTTCTTATTGATGTCCTATGTTTATTGCCAGAATAGAAGTAAATTGTTCAATAATTATTCTTCCAGCAAGAAAATCAGGACTGTATATAAACAACCTCAGTGATCCATTTTCAAACTTCATACTTGTGGAGTTTGCAAGGCAAGTCTACTTGAGAAGATGCAAAAAGAATTAAAATTCATAAAACACTGTTTGGAGTACTATATCTTCCTATCATGATCTGTATGAAAGTATCAGCTATTTTACTTGGAAGATTATGATTAAAACCTTGCTAGAGCCAAAAGCTGGCCCAAAATATGTTTGTATCATAGAATCACAGAATAATTTAGATCAGAAAGAACATCTAGCTTCCGGGTTAGAGCCAACTGGTGCCACCTAGATCAGGTTGCTCAAAGCTTTGTCCAGTTGGATTTTGAATATCTCCAAGTCTGGAGATTTCACATGCTCTCTGGGCAATCTGTGCTAGTGTTTGAGCACTTTTACAATGACTTATTTTTTCCCTAGAGTGAATTTTTTTTCAGAATTTCCTCGTAGCAATTTGTGTCCATTGCCTCTTGTGTTGTCACTATGAACCCCTGAGAGGAGTCTGGTTCTATTTTCTCTATACCTTCCCATCACATAGCTGAAGCCAGCAAAAAGATGAACTCAGCGCTCTCAGCCTCTCCTCTTATGTTATGTGCCCCAACCCTCTGAACTTCTAGTTGGTCCTCCGCTGGGTAGCAAAAGCTGAGCGTAATACTCCAGGTATTTTCTGACAAGTGCCAAATAGCGCTCCTTGGGAGCAGGGGAACTTTGCTATGTATTTGTACAAATGGCACCCTTAGCTCACTTACATCCCTAATATACACATAATAGTAATATAAATAAGGTTAATAACTGAAGACATCTAGATGTGCCAGACTGTTGTCATTCAACCAATCTTAGAAAAGCATTTTCTTGCACTTCAAACTAGTATTAGTCTGTATCTTAAACCTTATATTGCAGTTATGTATCTATATATGCAAGACTAATTTAGAACATAATTGGGAAGGGTGCTAAAAATGTTGTAGCATAGTTGGATGGATCCCAGAAAGTTCTTTAGTTGTTATACTAAATATCAAATTGCACTAATGCTTTTTTGAATATTTAATGTATGAAAACTGTTTTGTATTGTAAATACAAAATAATAACATAAATAAACTGTATTACCAAACTATTAAACTGATAGCTCCTCTTTCAATTTAAAACTAATTGCTCATTATTAAAAATCTACGTCCTTTAGGTAAGTTATTCAAACATAATTGTATGTTTCTAAAGAAAATATATCTTTTTAAGTCTCTTTCTTTTAAAAGAAACACTGCTGAAGCCAGATTTCTCTGTTCTCTCTCTTTTCAAAGTTTTTTTTGCTTTTAATAAAAGCAATATGCTGTGATTTTAGTTGTTAGTGTCTAAAGTTTTCCATTTCCAGTGCTTTCTAAAACAGTGAAATCCATTAATGTCAGAGAAAACATTATGCTATACATAACAGAGTATCCTTTTCAACCAGAATTATTTTTTCCCTGAGGATGGAAAAAATATGCTGTGGTTAAACAGGATAAAACTTCCTACGATTTTCTCTTTCTTTTTAAATTCAGACATGCAGTAGCAGCTAAAATGATATATTTCATATGTTTTCTCAAAGTCCAATAAAAAAAATCTGTGCATTAGATGAAAACTGAACATTAATGACGAAAGGGTTTCAGAACTGCCTTTATAAATTAGAAATCTATTGACAGTGAAATTGTACTAAGCCTATACATGCATATGTATTCAATGGAGCTGCACTAAATTATGCCAAATAAAAAATGTCAGAAATTTTAAGGATATAAGAGAACATTATAACAATCTTCTGTGACCCTGTGCACAGTAGTACAGGCTGTACTATTTCAGTAGTCAGAGATGTGAAAAGACTCTTTCTTATAACAGTTATAGGAAATACCATATTATAGGTACTCTAGACACATATATGTATTTAGGCACACATGTTTATTTGGAAAACTTTAATATTAATTAATCAATACGTGATGAGCAATACTAATGAGAACCCAAAGGCAGAACGATATCCTCATAGCAACTAAATACATGTATATTTCCACATATATCAATTAATGAGATCAGTTTTCAGCATCTAACTAGACATAGAAAACTGTGTAAAATCATAAGCCAATATTCATTGGGACAACTGGAAATCCTAGGTTATGAAGTTTTTAAATTTGGTGCCTCTAATTTGGCTCTAGTAACTGTGAAAGCAGTCCTCCAGGTAGGTAATGTAGGCTGGTGCTTTCCTAACTGATGGCTAGGCACTTCTATCCAAACTGGGAGACACGTGAGTTTAGAACCCTCTTTCTTCTCTCTTTTCCCTGTTTCCTTTAATGCATGTCTGTGCAATACCTACCACAAAGGAGAACTTATCCTTAATTGACTTACTTGAGTTATTACCAAACTTGGTGAATAAATCATTCTAATTCGTTGTTGGGCTCATGGGACAGGCCAAAGATTGAGCGGAGATAATAGCACAATGCTGCACTTGGTAGCCAGGTGCGATGATTGTCTCAGTACAAGAGAGTCTGAAAACATCAGGCCGATGCCAGCCTTTGAAAGAGGTCATTCCTTGTGATACCATAAGGTCCCTGAGGAAAGGCCTCTGTTGTTTTTTGCGAAACCTTGCTCCAGCCTATTTGACATAACCAGGGTTGCAGGTGTTGTATACCCACCACCCGATTCCCTTGATACTTTCTGGCTGGATGCACGCTTTGCTGGGGTCAAGAAGAAATTTGTTAATCCATACTGACTCAACAAGGTAAGGTGATGTGCTTTCTTGCAGACCTGCCTTTTTACATCTGTTTTGTAGTAAGAATAACTAAAAGTTTCTCAAGGAACTGAAGCTGAAGAAGAATTTATGTGGCTGAGAGCATGTCTGAGGTTTTTCTCCCCAACTATATCAACTGGTCTTGTAAAAAATTTCTCTTTGCCAGGATGATTGGCATTTTTCATAAGAACTAGATTTGCTTTAGTACAGAAAAATATCTACTGCACTCAAATTCAGTTAATGGTGATTTGAATCTCTTCTTTTTCAAACAAAACAGTGTAATGGTCTTGCTTATATTTGGAGAAAGGTCTTCAGCTTATCTGTCATCCATTACTACTGGGCTGGCCTAGCACTTTTCTGCAAATCTAAGGATACAATAGGCATACTGAACCTGCATCAATGTAAATCAGTGAAATCAATGCAGATTCACTGAAGTCAGGGAAGCTACCTCAATTTACATTTAATTGAAATTGATCCCTGGAAGATAGTCTCATTATATTAATATTGAATTCTGGGAAACCCCTATATCTAGCATAAGCAGAGAAAGCATAGGTAGAAACTTAGACACAAGTAGCATAACAAGAAAAAGTTTACGCCCTGGTTACTCAGCATCTCAAATTGGAAAACTTTGTTCTTTTAGAGAGAATAAAAGTGTGATGCTATTGAAATATTTGTTTTATAAACAGGTGTGTAGACAGTCCAGGAATAAAGATGTTTGAAGTACAGTGATTAAAATGCCAGGTGTAGCCTAGGCTCATTTTACATAATAGCATGAACTAAAGAATAAAATCATCAGCAGCAGCAGCCCTGATTCCCTCTATACTGCTATGAACTTATCACTGAATTATCTCACAGAAGTTTTGAAACTGTGTTTGTACCAGCAATAAAAACAAATAGCTAAGCCAGATCACACAGTTTGACTCAGACACTTCAGATTTCTCTTGTAGGAAGGATATAGAAACAACCAGGTATGGACGAAATTTGCTCAGGACTAATTACTGCACACTTGCCCAAACATCTTCTTACTATCAATCACTTCAAGATGTACAGGTTGAGACGAGGCATATTTTACTGAAACAATTGCTGCTGCAAACCAGGTTGTGAAATGTGAAAGCAAACTCTTCCAGTACCGATATCGACTTCCTGCTGCGGAGGCCCCAGTTTTGGATGACTGCTTTGGAGAATGCAGGCATTACAATACCTTTTGTTAAAACAGAATCCAGTTAGTTAACCAAACACGCTGAGTAGGCGAGAAGTGAACTGGACAGCCTTTTTTAACTGTCTATGTCATGTTCTCTTGGAATAAGTGCAGCTACTTATCACTGTAGGTGAACAAGAGGACTTCCTGCTGGTGAAAGACACGTGTTATTTCAATATAGAGGGTGAAAAAATATTGCTCCAAGAGATGTGGACAGATGTGTTTTCTGGATCTGTAAAAGTGATAAACTGTCTAACTGATCCATAGTGAAGTGGGAAACTCTCTCCTTGACTTAATTAATAGTCCAGGAAACTGGCTGTACTCCATGGATCTACTCCCTGGTAAGCTGAAACACCAGGGATCTCTGGTTCTCAGTTACATATAGTGAAGAGCAATTGTTACACTATGTGCAAGATTTCAGTGTCCCGCAGGCTACTCAGAACTGAAGTCTTGATGAGAAAATTGAAAACATGAGATCTGCTGCTTAAGTGGCAGAGAAGTCTGCAGTATCTTTTGACAGTCTGGATTTACTGATGGGAGAAGCACAAAGTGGTTAATGGCTCTTCCTGCCAGGGTGAACTACAAAGTTTATTCAGATAAAGATTTGTTAACTTTAATATTGTAACAGTTCATCTATTTTCCGGACAGTCCTGTAGGGTTAGAGGAGCTGGCTTTAGGAATTCAAGTGGTATTAAAATAACTAGCAAGCCTTCTTAAGCAGTTCCAATAAGCAGTATACAAAGCTATTTACTGGGAAGAAGAGGAAAACTGCTATCATCCTTTATAATTAACAAAATAACACACTTATAAAATATAATGTTTGCTTTCCATTTTCCATATTATATTTAATTAATTATGAAATCAAAAACACTACAGGAACTGAATAATAAATGATAAGCTATTCAAGTAAGACTTTGGCTCTAAAGTTTATTCACGTAATTTGAAAAGTAAGAATAGTTTTAATGAAAAGATATATTATGTTTATATATATTATTGTTACTTCTTCCAAAAAGCAGCAGTATCAGCTTATAGCAAAATGGATGGTTTTATTTGAACAAGTGCTTTTGAAAGATTATTGATAGAAAGAGAGTGAGTTCTACCCTGCTGTTAATTGTACTTATTGTCCATAGGCCAAGCTGTTCATTGGTTTAAAAAAAAAAACAAAAACAGAAGTACTGACACAAGCACATACACACAATCTGTTTCATCTACGTTGCATCCTTCTGGGACTAGAGTCAACATTTTCTGCAGATACTACTACTTGAAATGATAATAATAAATAAAGTGATAATATTGCAATATTTCAAGTAAAGAGAAACTCACAGTTTCTTTTTAAATGTGAAGCATTAAAAAAAAAAAGCTATTTTGAATAATCATATTCATCACACCAAGAAAGAACTTGGCATTTAAGGTCGTGTCATACATCCTATCAAAGCATAATGCAATATAATGTAACACAGATCTTTAGTTCAAATCTGTTTTCAATGTGTATATGCACGCCAACTTCAGATGACCCAACTGTAGATAGGAAAAGATGACACTGGCTTCCATTCCAGCAGTTCCAAATAGCCAATTTGTCCTGGAAGTGCTTACCTCAAGTAGTATCCCCAAATGTAGAACTACAAATGGATGAGATTCAGAGTTATTGCCTTCATTTAAGACTAGACGACTATACAAAGGAAATCATACCTGAGGGATTTTCTGTAAGTCTGTATTTTCCTCTAGACTATTGTCACACTTCCATTTCTGATCCTAGTTATAACTCCCAGAGTAAAAACAAGGCATAAAGGGAATAAAAGAGGTATGCAGATAACTAAGTTTAGTTGTAGTTACTATGTCCTTAGTATGTAGGTAAGGCAAACAAAAAAGCTATAGTTTTTAACAGCTGAAGCAGCTGGAAAAATCAGACAAGCTTTCAGACACCAGATCTTTTTTTGTAGGTTTCCCAGATTTTACACTCCACCTCAAATATAGGATTGTGAGTATGTGGAATGACCATTAGCATTCTACTCAGATTAAGAGTATACTTCTAAAGAGGATATGCTAGCTGCTCCACTTATTAAAGGCCTGAAAGATTAGAATGACCTTTGATTTCACTGGCGTCTCTAGTGCTGCAACATGAAACACCATTTAGAAATACAGCTGACATAGACCAAAACTCATAATTGTGTGACTGATATTGATCTATCGGTCTTAATTCAACTGCACGGATATTCTGAAAACTCTTAGTGGTTCATGTCTGGAAACAAATGCTTCCATAAACTTCAGTCTCTTTACTGAAAGCTCTAATGACATCTCAGCAAGAATGTAGTCAAAAGACCTGTAGCACTGAAACTAAAATTTTAATTTTGTATAGGACTTCTGTTTGACAGAGAGGAAGAGAAGAAAAATTAAACCTTTGCCTGTAAGCAAAACAAACAAAATTCTCAGTGAAGCTGAGAAAGGTAATGGAGAATAGGAAAGAGATATGGAGCTCCAGCCCTGAGGAAGAGAAATGGCTTTCCATTAATAATTTTAAATTAAATATGGTTAGGAGGAGAAGAATGAGGAGGCAGAGAGAAATTTGTATGGGAGAGTACAGATGAAAAAATGAGGAAAAATTACCAAAATGTCATGAGAAGTAGAGAAGGTTGAGGAAGGGCTCTTCTTTAGGTATTGACTGTCCTGTTAGTGAAATACTTATAATAATACAATGAATCATCTACAGTAGAAGGTTTCCTGGGATGTCAGGTTGCACTAGGACAACATTTTCAGCTTTTTTAACTTATCTCTGCACTGTTTGACTGAGCAGTGGTAGGTCCCCTCTCCAAGCTCCTTCCCCCCTTTTCCCTAAGTCATAAAAGAGAAAAATGTAGGAACTGAATTCCCCTCATCCTTCCCATCTCCTCACAGACCACTGCCAAATCTACTATTTTCCAAAGACCTTAAGTATCTGCTCTCCAACTTTCTGCTGTGATAACCTGGACCTACAAATAATGAGAAAGCTGCTTCCAGCCCTGGGAGTGGATATTTGAAGGTTAACTTCTTGTTACATACAATACAATGCATTATTCAGCAGATATTTACTGAATTCTTTGTACATTGATTTTGACAACTCAGAACAAATCTCACATATTCATATATCATCAATGATTAATATAAATTCCTTATCCAAAAGATTGTATGTTTTTAACATAGAGGCAAGTACAAGAAGTTATTAAGTTAAAGAAATGCGCTGCTTGCTAAAACAAAAACAGTTCACATGCCACTTTTCTTTTAGCGGTCATGAATAATCTATTGTTTTATTTGATTACGTCATTCTAGATTTCCCAAGGACAGAAGAAAAAAATTCATTTACTATAAAATTCAGGATAACCTGAACAATAAACCAGAAATCTATAAAGTGTCACTAATTTAGCTACATAAATTTTACCTAGGAATTTATTGCAGATTGAGAGTTTAGAATTGTCTTAGATCACAACTTTAATCATTTTAACCTAAAATTCAGTAGGCATTTGTCTTTGGCACAGAGTTACCACAAAACTTACTGCTACTGGAAATCTTTGGACTTTTTTCAGGTTTTAGGGGAAGTTTAAGGGAGTAAACATAAAATAAAGCTGATTTCTGATAAAGGTCAACAGCTTTGAAAGCCAAAAGACAGACAGTTCAACCATTACCAAACATGTTCTTTTCTCAGATTAAATATTTTAAATAACTGATAATAGGTCAGCAAAACTGTGTTTTTTGCCCCTTTATCTAGCTAGGTTAATAGCTTGATGACTACTGCTAGCCTGTAATATGCACCAGTTACACTTATTGATAGCTTCTGCAGCTGGCTGGCAATTTAATGCTTCTGTTTCCATTCCCATAGACAAATCCTAACAATTAAGGTTGTGAAAACTTGTAAAGAACAATATGGGGTATTAAGTTTGGTTACATCCAACCAAAAGAAACCCTACAAGTGCCTAGTTTAGAAGGACCTACAGGAGTTATTGACCTTCCATGCATCAGAATGGACTACAGGACACAAGACAGTTTCCAACATCCAATAGCAACACAAAAACTGCAAAGAAAGATGCAAAAAACAAGTGAAAAGGAAGAAAGTACAAAAGTATCACCTAATTCTGTTAGCAGATCTTTGTTAAATAAAAGTTATGGCTGAACTGAAGAAGCGTCCAGCATCATAAAGGAGGAGGAAAACATTGGGGAAAGAGGGGAATATTTATTTTGATCTCAAATCTGGTCATCAGTTTAATCCTGAGTATGTGAGAAGGCCACGCAAAGCAGGTACCTGAGAATTTCATGCCAGAAGGAGCGCAAAGTCTGTCTCTAGTTATTGCCATTCTCCAAGGTTTCATGGAAGAAAGAAAGAAATATCACTCCCCTCCAAAACAAAACAAAAAATTGCAACCAAGTTATGAATTAAGAGAGGAAATCTTTTCTAGCTCTCAGAAAGTCTTCAAAGGCCTGAAACATGGGATCAATGCAGTATAGACAAGGCTGAAACAAAGGGTGGCCTTATGTCCTTTCAAACCCCATGAAATATATCAAAACATTAGATATGCAAAGACCGATAATCAAAAATATAATTAACTTTTTCCACCATTTCTATTATTTAGTTACATATTTTTCTAAATCAATCAAGCTCTATTTAAAGTCAACTTAATAAACTAGTCAAGCTCTATTTAAAGACATTTTAATAATCTTTAGTAATCTTGCTTAAAAATCTCTACAGGGTAACAAAAGATTTAATGGTGTAGAGAATGATAAACTCTTCTAATGCTGAAGATCTTTTGTTGATCAGACTACCAGGGATGCTGCTACTCTGCTGTGTCTGTGTTTGTACATGAAAAAGGAATTTCAGTCATCACATTGTCAAAATCCAGTGTCTTCCATAAACAAAACACAACTCAATTTTGTATACCTGTTCCTTATCTAGACTCTAAATAAAAATGACCCTAAACAAAAGCGATAGTTTCCAGAAGTTCTGAGGATATGAAATTAAAGTGTGATAACTCAGTGAAATAAACACTTTAGCACAAAACTGGTTTAGTAAGTCAAAGTGAATTTCTAGCTAGAAAATTGAACAGCTGGTTTCTGTATTCTCAAATTCAGATTCAAATATAGTGAAAGAAAGGTCCACTCAAAAAAATCAGGTAGGAGAGAAACTGCTTTGTTTGTATTAAGTTATAAGTTATCTTCATCCAGACCACCAAAAAAAAAAAAAAAAACAAAAAAAAAATGAGCAAGAGACATATGTAACAACAGAATAGGTAGAAACACTGCTATTGTGTATGAAGAAAATCCTTCACATAAAAAAATACAACACTGGAAATAAATTAAGTACATTTTAGAATACGAGAAATTTATTTTTTCTTAAGCTGATGTTAGTAGCAAAATAGATACGGTACTACTTCCACTTGAGAGAATGTTAATGACACAGTCTTGGCTGAGATCAATGAGGCAACACAAAAGAGTAAAATTACATTAGAAAATTACTTGGCAATCTCTTCTGTAAACTGATTACATGCCATAATAGAGAAAATGTTTAAGGAAGTTATATTTTGCATGTTAAATGATTCCCTCTTGGAATTGCTTATTAAATAAAATAAAAATAATTTTAAAAGTTAATTTAAATTCTCTATTACTATCTAATAGCTACATAAGCATATGATACTGATCATACATATCCATGGACTTTGAAGAAGCAGGAAAATGAATAAAAACAAACCACAAAGCAAAGTAGCAAATGTCTTAGATATTTTTTGACCCAAGCAGAAACTAATTAAAAAAAAGAAACAGCCCACTGAGGCCAACAGAAGACAACCAACTTTGACACATAAATTGATAGGGATTTGATGAAGAACAAATTATGATGAGATAACAAATTAATATGCATCAGCTGAGCTGTGATAACTGGGTGCATGTCTCCACTCTGCCTCAGAATCAAAATAATGTAACCTTAGCCCCAAATTAAAATGATTCCATTAAGTTGCATTGATTTACATTTGGTGCAGGCCATGAATGTGCACCCAGGTCTCCAGTTGCCACATGACTTGCTAAGCCATTGTAAACTGATTGTGTTCCTCAGTCTCGTGTTTGTGGTTTGCAAAGCTGTGATGAAATCTGAAAAATGAGTAGTCACACTCGAAAGCAGATACACAGTTACAGGAGTCTGCGGAAGAAGGTGGGTATCACTTGGTCTTCCTTGTAATAAATGAGCAATTGAGCATCATTTCCTTGCATTTGTTCTTCGCCACAATAATTTAAGCAAATACCTATTCAAGCCACACTCATTTCAGAAAATAAAGATATGCCTGTCCTAGAGACAAAGTAGCACTTAAACTCACTGATAATGTAAGTAAGGAGGTATTAGTACTTATTGACACTCATCAAAAAGTAATCTAACTGCTTAGGTCAGTCAAAAACTGAGGCACTGCTAAATGGGGGGGGGGAATCAAACTTCCCCCTCCCCCCCCAAACATGTTATTATTCCAGAAAAAAATGTAAGGTTCTTTCTATTTATCCTCCATTTATTTCAGTCTTGGAGGTTTCTATTTTCAAGATCTCTTTGTGACACTGAAGGCTGCACTGTTTAAAAACTGGTGCTTGTATTCTTGAAAATCTTTAGATTTCAGGACCTAGGACTTCAAAGAAAAATACTATAGCTCAATAATTTATTAATGCATAATGGAAGTCTCAGCAGCATTGAAAAAGTTCATGTGGAATTTTAGTATTAAATACTTAACTGCTAGCAAAAATAAGCATTCTTATGGAGATTACTATTGGAAGACAACACCTGTCATATTCTCTTAAAAAATGTTGCTACCGTTTCTGAGAATTGTGGTATAACATGCCTTCTTTTAACATTCAATAAACTATCTGCAAAATTGAAGTTAAATTTCTACATGAACATTACATAAGAATAAATAGCAGCAGCTGAAGGAGAACTTGTGTTTCATCAGCCTACTAGAATTTTTGGAATGCATTTACAACTCAGTCAATAAAAGGACTAAGGTTAATTTATTTGACTTTATATCTCACGACATTTAAAATAAAAGGCTGCTAAACTAAGTAGTTGTGAGGTTACAGATAAGTAACACTGCTTGTTAGCACAACATAAACCACTTTATTAATAGTTAATTATTCAGAGCTGATAGTGACACCATCTAAGATAATACAAAGTAAACACACAGTGCTTCTTTGTTATTACTCCTAAATTGGAATATTCTCAAATACTCACAGAATTTGCTTTTAATCTTGCTTTTTGTCTACCAACTAGTCAGCTGCTGGTTTGAGAAGATATTTTTTTACTGTTCAAATCACCAGGTCTTTTGATGAAATCTAGCTGATGCTGATGCTGTGGGTTTGATTCAGGTTAGATGGAGCCCCATCTCACTAGGCCAGCTATCTGCTCTTCCCTCAGCTTCCCAAGCCTGTCATGTTCTCTAGTAAGGATCCTTCCACCTTTCATAGCCCATATGATCGTTTCTTCCAGATATTCTTTTCTTTAAACCCTAAAATTGTACTGATCTGGGCAGTCTTCTTCATCTCTTAGCTTCTTGCTTTAACGCTCTCTGTTCAGCATGCTCCAAATGTATATACTTCTCCAAGACTCCCCTTGGAATAAGATCATGTCAAATTTTTATAGGGAAGGGCTGGGGTAATAATTCTAACCCATATGAAAGCAAGAAGCATCAGGGAAAATTTCTTTCAAGAACTACTCATTTATTGTGCTGTCCCTTATTATTGATAAAGGACAACAAATTAAGAACCAGACTACACATATTTATTACTTTCAATTCTTTTAATCGTTAAAAAAGCAGGCATAATGCCTCCAATCTGTTTTATATGAAAAAGTCTTCACCCTAAATTATATCTAGTGATCAGTCAGACTGCCTAGGAGCAGCTGCCTACAACAGACAAGACTGAGATTTACATGGAAACTGTGGTAGAAGGCAATAATAGCACTGCCGCAGAATTGACAGTAGATTATCTGGCTTCACCACAGTAATCCAGATGTGGAAGGACTAAAAGAGAGGGTAATGATCTGTCACAGTAAAGAGTACTTGATTCTCTTGTGAGGCAAAGCAACAGTGCAATTTCCTAAGAAAAAGGGGTGTTCTTGATCCTACAGTCCACTGGTCACACAGCCCATAGGTCAGTCAGTTACCTATGATGCTGAGACTGCATCATATCTGCATATGCAGAGATGCACAGGTCTGAGAACCCACAGACCCATTTAAAATTACTTGGAAGAAGGGAGGGGATTAAGGGCACACTCAAAAACATTAAGTTCCTCCACGTTTCATGAAAATCAGCCATGGAGAAGTGGAAATACTCCGATAGTTCCTTAACCAAAAGGGAGAACTAAGTTGTTATTCAATTAGTCCAATTAGCAGTCAACTGGTCAATATGCACACACAAACTGACCAGTCAACAAGCACAAGCAGAAATAATCACACTTCGAGCTATTTTTTGCCCAGTCAGAGAGCCATAAAGGTGTTTAGTGAATATGAAGAGTTTCAGGAATATTGCTGAAGGTTACAGGGAGGGACACAGTTATTATGAGGGAGCCTTTAGGGCCTGAGATACTAATAAGCGTGTTGCAGTGGGAAAGTATTAGGAAAGTGGAGAGATGAGTATTATTTTGGAAGGATTAAGTGATATGTTAAGAAGTGGAGATACTGGAAAAGCTGTTGATAAAGGGAAGATCTCAGACTGTTTCAGTAGGGGAAAGAACAGAGGAAATGCAAGGGACATTTGATATAAACGTGGGAATCCAGAAAATATTTCTTCCACTTTTCATGTTTCTCTTCTGTTTTAATGTTTGCCTCTTAAGGTGCATTCTTGCTAATATTTCTTGTTGCCTGTGTCACTGCTCAAATATTTTTTTCAGTCTAACTAGCCAAAACAACAGGTAGCTGGAAGAAAGCTTTATTCTCATATTTATGTTAGATAGCTATTTCAGGAAAAAAATATACTAATGAGATTTAACACGAATTTTAAATGCTAAAAGATTATAAGGAGACTTGTTTAAAGCTGTGTTCAAGCATGTTACATTCTTCCTATAGCTTCTGGAAGCATCAGGTCAGATCTCTGAGGCTCACCATCCAAGACAGTTGCCCCAGTTGCAAGGCCTTGATCTCCAAGGGCAAAATCAATAACTGCTTAGGTCAGCCAAAAACAAGTTTTGTACAATCAACAATGTTATGGCTATCCTCAAGGTTTTCTAATCCAATGGCGCAAACCCAGATCGCAGGATCCACCTGCACCCTTCAGTGCTCTCTAATGCATTTTTGAAAGTCTCTAGACAATCCTATAGTGACTGAGAAGTATAACAAATTATCAGCATTACTGTAATCCCCTGTGAAAGAAAGTGCAGGACTCCAAGATGCCAGCAGAAACAGGTTATTACCCTGCGCTACTGTAATGCACTTACAACCACAAATATGAGACTCAGCTGAACACAATAATAGCTAATCTCTGCCATCAAAATTACAATGTCTGGTAAGAGCAGACCTTACAGACTAAAGGACCAAACACTTATAAAAGAAAACCACTGGGACAGAGTTTACACAGAAATCCACATCTGTAGAAACTTACTGTCATGTTTCAAACAGTTAAACACAGAAGCAAAACACGCCAACAGTGCTGTAGGGGGACTACAGTCATGGATATAATGTCCGACTAATTCAGAAAAAAACTCTGGAGCAACTTTTCATCACAGATTAGAAATCTACTTTCTTTGTGTTAATTTATAGTTTACACCATTTAAAATATAAAACATGCCATGACATGGCAGCTCTAACTCTCTGATATCCCCCATGGGCCCTGCAACACTCCCAGGCAATAGTATCAGGTGTCAGTATGTGTCAATGCGTCTGCTACCTTTCAACAGTCCCGACGTAGAGCATTTCTATGCTGCTATCAAATTCACAGCACGCTTCAGAAGCTGTTTCACAAGCATGTATAAACATCATTGATTATTATTTTCAAATCCCCATGCTATAAGTTTTTTGCTTTGTTTTACTTTTAAATTAAAAGTACAAGGAGTTTTCAAGAGCCCAGAGGTCTAATTTTACAGCTCAGGGGTTTTAGTGCTATTACACATTAATGCGATAAAAGTGAACCCAGAAAAAATTCCAATCCATTAACCTGATAATAGGCAGTAACTTGTTGCATTTTCTAACAAAGTAAGGGATTGTTCCGTGTCATCGAAATTACAAAGACCACATTTAGCACTTGCAATATCTATTTCACAATATTATATGACAAGCACCCAACATTAGGGTGCTCTATAAAATACTCAAAGAAACATTTTCAGAAAATAGCACTTTTCATATAGCAAAGGATGATGGCAAGTTGTAGATCTCAAGGCTTTTCATAGGTGTTTTAACCAAAAAATAAAATGGAAAATGAAATTATATAGCAAAATTATATAGCAAAATTGTCAGAGAATTTCATGTTGCTTTTTAACGTCTGGGGTATGGACAAAATAGAATGACTTTTGTCGTGATTGTTTTTAATCAGACATGCCACAGGCACAGCCACAAAGAATCTGTGCCTTAAACTTTAGTCTTGCAAACAAACACAAATTTTAATCAATGGAATCATTTGTATGATTATAGGTGCATACATGATCAAGTATTTAGAGGATCAAAGTTTCAGGATATGGTCTGTAAGGCCGCTTTGTGTGCATGGAAACAACTTAGCTGCTATATAGCCACTATTTGTAGCTGATCCATGGCTGGAGAGCAGCTGAACACTGACAGGCACCTCAGAGATGCTCAACTCCTTCCATTGGAATAAGGAAATACATTGTCAACTCTTTAGTCATAGAAATTGGTGGGAGTTGTGCCATTGTCTTCAGTAACAGTGAAATAAAGTCTCTGTTCTATTTTTATATTAAAGATTTCATATATTTAGTGGTAGAATTTAAGGACAGAGTACTGCATGCAAAGCTGTTGTTGCAGAACCACTCTTTACTGTAACTATTTATCTTCTAAATATGAAGCATTTCATCCAATAGAATTCAAGTATTTTAGAAATGAAATAGCACATTGCCATGTTTGAGTCCTGCCCCACAGAAGCTGCAGTCACTTAGTAAGGAATACTGAGGAATCAATGAGGAACTCGGCAGTGCTTATGTACCCTCACCAGCTACAGTAAATGCCCAACCTGCTGAACGCTTTAACACCTCCTCAACAGGTGTTAAAAACAGGTTTAGAAATGACTACTATCCCAGGTGCTTGTGTAACCTGAAAATATGCAGAAGGACATGGCCATGCCTAAGATAAGCGAAGAAGAGAAAATGCATGTAAACACAGGCACATAAAGACAAGAAATTTTTTTGCAGCAATAATTTTAATAAGAACAAGATCTCTAAGAGACCTTACGTCTTTCTGGGCTCCAGGACAACACATATTTTCAAGCTTTGCATCATACCATTCTCAATCAACTGAGATGAAATATTTAATACATAAAGGAACAGACTTATTTTCCTTTACTCTTGGCTTTTACCACACACTCACAGGAAAGCACTTAGCTTAATCATAAATAAAGAGTTATGGGAGCTCATGGAATTGAGCAACACTTGCTAACCTTTAGCTTTCTGGCAGAAAAATGACCTTAAGTGACGACCCCAGTGAACAGTGCTATCTAGAATAATTCCTTCACAACAAAAAAACTATTATTTTACTATTATTAAGTTCTAGTAACACTGCTGGGAGAAACCATCAGTTAAAAAAGAAACAAGGTATTGACCCTAAAGTATTTGGGGACTCTTGTTTTCTTCTACCAGTTTAAGGCACTTCTCATTCATTCTGTAAAACTTCCTTTCACCAGTGTCAGGAAGATCAGAATAAGAAAAGGCCAACATCCCTGTGATGTTTATTGCACATCAACAAATAAAAGATGTATTTACAGCTGCATTCACCGTTTTACTAGGCCTATTAAACAAATGTGTTGTAAGAAAAAGCCTATAAAGCAAACTTAGCAACAGTAAAAAGCCCATTGTTTGACTCCCTACAGAAGCTTCAATTGCTTCACAGTATGAAGTCAGGAATCCTTTAGATAAAAATAAACACAGAGGTAGAGAATAGATACATTAAGGATGTTAAGAGACATGAAGTCTTCTTTCACTGAATGCCTTTCTTCCAAGAACTGATTCCTTGGTTTGGAGAATTATTTTACAAATAGTTCGCGAAAATAAACCTCATTACCATACCAGAGGGATCCAGTTAAGACCCCCCTTAAATTTGTTTGTTAATATGTTTGGGGGATTTAAACAAATAGAAACAAAAGATGAAATTCAGATGATGCACTGAGAGAGTGAGTTTCCTAAGACATGAAATTCTTCAGTGCTGATGAAGTAGAAATGTTACTAGCATGATTTCACAAGGATCATGAACAGCATTTTTTTTCTCAGTTGCTGCTGCCAAATCAGTCTAAAGAGGACTATATATTTGCTGTCATCAAATTCTTATAAGCAATGAACACCTTCTGCTCAGGCCAAAGGGATATGAGAAGTCAGTGATTTTTTTTTTCCTGTTGTCTGCTAACAGCCTTTTTTGTTGTTGTTGTTTCATTGCTTTTTTATGAATGAAGGCTTTGACCTTTTATTTCTTCTGTGTTTTGATGCTTACTATTCAATGCAATCATTTGAATCATATTGTAATAGATCACATAAAGCACAAAAATCTCATTTCTGCTCTACAACCTTGCTTGACTGGAGAGACATCACACGTAATTAGGTTTCTGATGTGAAAGCTCATATTAATCAAAGTCAGCTAAGTCATGTAATATAGTTTTAGAAACCAAATGCTACATGTCTATGACAAGTAAGTCTTTGCCATTAGACTCCTCCAGAGTTTCCTTTATGTTGACTTTTTAGCCTGCAGAAGCATTGGAAAAAAACATTTTGAAACCTTTCCTTGATAGCAGAGATCCACATGTCGGGAGTCAACCACGAGTAGGCGTGTGAGAAAGTGCTATTGCACCGCGCACCGCCTAGGATAGGCTCCATAGTAGGAGCCTATGGGACTACGTGGCAGAGTGTATCGCTCTTTCCTGGCAGGTTTCATTCACTGATCTCTAAAGTACACAAGATAAATAGGTGGCACTTCCAGCAGGCAAAGGAAGTGTCAGTTTGAAACAGTGCACTGCGCTCAAGGACAATTCTTAGGCCATTTGATGTGAATGGAAGATTCCCACTGACTTTACTAAGCACCGAGCAGATTCAGCAGAGTCATAAGGCGTACCAAGTACTACACTGAGAAAGAGTAACAGGACATGACAACCAGCTTTCTGCTTTCACATAAGACTAATAAAGAGTAATTTAAAGATGAGATCCAAATTTTATTCCATCAAAAATTCTGTATAGCTACATGAGTGATCCAAGATTTGCAGCTCTTGGCTATGTACACAGTCTGTGCACCATGCCAGGGCCAGGATGTTTGGCACGCATCGTTTTGTTGACATCTTTGTGGTTACAAACCTCCTGCACATACTTGCCCAGCTACTGTAAATGAAATCTTTGACATGCCATTATAATTAAGCTGACCTGCAAATTACAGGTAAAATGAGAGCAGACTAGAAGAGAAACAAAGGTGCAAGATGATATACTCACTTGAAGCAGTGAGGCTAAACAGTGTATCCAGATGTCTGATTGTTAGATGCAGTTTGCATCTTTTCTGGAAAGATTGAGCATCAAGAAATGGCACAGACAGAGAAGCTGCGAGAAAAAACAAAGAGACTCTTCTTCTGTTTGCCTTTTTTTTTCTTAAAAACAAGCAAACAAACAAAACCCCCAAACCCCTCAAAACATTATTGCTTAGCTGATTTTTATAAGTGTGGAAATCATCACAGGGTAAGAGAAAAATTCAATACGTAATGATGCATTTCTGCTTTATGTGTTTTTCAAAGAAAAAACAAACAAAAAAAATCTGTAGACTGCTATAAAATGGTTTGCCAAAGGGATGGATGATAGCATATCAATGCTTAGCTTCATCAAAACCAAAGGAAGACACTTAGAGGAGAAACACTATTATGTCAGCCTCCAATTAAATTGGTTAACAAGGTAAAATATCTCTTCCAAAAGGAAAATTTGTACCCTTGAGGAAAATCAGAGAAAATAAGTTTGAGGAAAAAGGCATTTGTTAATATGAGATGACAAAAGTGAGGCTGGTGGCATTTGTTTTTGAAACTATGTTCTGAGTGAAGCATAATGTTTTTATTTGTTTAAATCTTTGTAGTAAACTCAGTCAGTTACTCAAATATTGATGATAATTCAAATTTTTCATGCCTTTAGAGATGGAGTTTATTTTGAAAACTACTCAAATACTGTTTCTCCACAGCTATTTACTTCCTTACTTTATAGGAGTTTAAAATTGCGCCTAAACTACACTACAGAGTTTTTACAATGCAAGATTTTCACTCATTTTTTCCTTCAACATTTTCCTTCATGTTTAATCATGAAAACTTAATTGATTTTTTAAATGCCAAGCAGATTATCTAACCAACACAAAATATTTCAAATAGTATACTCAAGTTAAGAGGGTTTTATCTGTACAACAAAGATCATTATCTTTATCCCTGCAGGCTCTGAATCTCTTAAGAAATGAAGATTTTTCTAATTAATGCTGGCTGCATGCTATAGTTCCATCATATTTGCCTGACTACATGAAGAAAACCAGGACAGCAGATTTAATAATATTTAGTATTCCCGTTGCACAGTTTTAGAATATTTACCGACCCAAAGTTTTTCAAAAGGCTTGAAACAGATGCTCACCCTTGCATGGCATACTGTAAATCACACAAACAGCATTAATCCTGCATTCATTTAGGTACAATACAGCACTTGCTTCAGTGAAATAATAATGAATCAATATCTGGTGAAGAATTTAAAATAACAGATGGTGTTATCACTTTGAAGGCAGGGGGGTAGCTGCACAAACAGCAGCATGCAGGCTATTCAAGTCTTGCAACTTCAGATGATACTTAGTTCTTTAAAGCAAAAGCAGTGAAGTGACTGAAGTTACACAAAACAGCCCGCTTCGAGCAGCCCTGGCGGTGGGGCTTATCGCTTCAGAGCTCTGCTGCTGTCACACTTCCAGGAGCCTTGGTCAACAAAACGGAGTTATGAAAGGAAGCAGCCAAAACTTCCAGGCGTGGGGAACAAGTCCCTCCAGGATTACTTGGAAATGCTGATCTTGCTGACAGTCACCTCTTGTGAGATGGATAAATAATAAACTGAAAATTTGTCCTAATTATTGTGTAAGGAATCAGTGGTCTGATCAGTGGGAGAGCAGATACCAAAGCTCTCCTCTCTGCCCCACGAGTGGCCTTGTGGTATTTGTGTATCTGTGGCTAAGGAGTTTGGTACTGACATGGACTTCCTCTGGCCTCTAGAATTCGGGTAACTGGAAGAGGCTGCTTGTCACATGGTTTTCCCAAACACTCCTAACTCGGGTTATCAGCCCTTATTCCCAGCCACATTCCACAAATCCAGAGCCATAAAACAGTTCTTTAGTTCCCAAACCATCAAAATTATACTGCTCTTTAATTCACTACAAGGAAAATCCAACCTTCAGTCCATTATATGTATACATACATATTTCCATACATACACACACACACACGTACGTTTTCTTTCTGTCTATCTATCTATCTATCTGCCTACCTACCTATCAGCTTTTTATACCCACCTCTCTGGACTATACGTAAGCATAGATCACAAACCAAAACCTTACTTTGGTATAAATCCAAGATGATTCATATCAAGTATGAATTAACATCTATCTCAAACTTGAACTTGCCTTGGTAGAGAATAAGTCTTTCACAATCACTCAAAAGCAAAATTCTCTAATAGTGAAAGATGTTAAGAATAGAAAACATTTTTGTGCACAAAATTCAATCAATCATGATTCGGTTATGAGTTATGTGGCTAGTCATTAATTAGCCGTGATTTATGTGGCCAGGTGATTATTAATCAAAAACACTATGCGTGCATTAAATATATTTGCCTACTTCAGAATTCATGAATTCTTGTCTAAAAATTCCCTAAATTTTTGTTATACACTTTGATTTAGTCATCAGTCCCCAGATAAATTTTGCTGCCACCTAGCTAGAAAACAGACACAGTAAGATAAGAAGGTATCCGGTTATATGACATGAATAATGAATAGCAAAACATCACAACAGTAATTGCAAAACCATCCTCTGAAATCAAAAATTACTTTTGCAAGTAAATTTCTGACTAGAGAAACTAAATTTTAATCAAGAAAATTTTGCAGAAGTGTCTGAGTTTAGTTGAGTACATTGATAAACATGATGAAAATCTTAAGGTTAAGGCAAATTAATTCTAAATTAGGATTATCAAGAAAGTTAAAGCAGATATGCTGGAACTCTGGCTCCCGCAAATGGCGGGAAAAATGAAAAATGTTTTTTCTGCTGTACCAGACCCCAGCAGCAGCTCTCAAGGATGATCAGCCAGCCCTAACAAACTGAAATTCTTACACATTAAAAGTATTATATTACAGGTTGTACATATTAAAATCTGGGTAGGCACATGGAGAGTATCACTTTTCCTCTGCAACATTTCAGCTTTTCCTTCCTCAGTTATCTGCTGCTATTTGTTTGGAGAATAAATTTTCTAAACCCAGGTTATTTCTTTCTCAGCTCAGTCTGCTCCTTCTGCCTGCTGCAACTTCACTCTGCCATAGTAGCAAGTGGATCTGACAGCAGGGGAAAGGATGATATTTCAGTTGGAACGGTAGGCTGCAACTATTTAACCATGTATTTTCCAGGCAAGAAGAGTGTCCAGTGCATAGTTACACAACCTGAGATTAGGGATCGCCAAAATCCTTCACGTTATTCGAGAGTAATGTAAATGGTTAAACCAGAAAACAGATCCCTCCAGATCTGCAAGTTTCTATACATAACCAGCTACACCTGATCCCATTGCTGCGAGAAAATTGTACAAACTGCCATACTGGCTCAACGTATCAACTTCAATATGGCGTTACCTTTACTCTTTACCATACCTACCAACAAGGAAAAAAAAAAAGAGAAATACACTGCAAACCGTACATAAAACTTGAATTATACAATTATATCCTTTCTAGGCTCTTTGGGCCTACATTATTCTAATGTAGTTCTACTAGACTTATATAAATGTATCCCCAGTATCCTCAGGAAACCTAATCCATTTCAACCTGTAATATAAATACTTTCTTTTTAACATGTGGTGTGTATTGATTTCACCTTAATTATATATTTCCCATTGTGAGAACTCAAACCGTGGGATACTGGGAAAGAATTTAACCAGCAGCCTATAAAGAATACAGGCTGAAGCTTGGCTTCCATTAACACCTCATTACGCAGTGCCTGTATTGTACATAAAATGAGCTAATGAGTTTTAAATGTAGTTGTCAACCTATAACTTAATAATACAGAAACTTTTTTTCTCTCTAATACTGAGCGAGTGATAATATATTTTTAACTCTACAAATCAGCATGAAGCTGTTGGAGTATATTATTACCCCAAGCAAGGTCTTCATTGGTCATCATCAAACACCGACCTTCAGCAGGACAATATGACGGATACCACAAACGGTACTAACTGTAGTGTGAATTTTCTGATAAACAAGAGCTGATGGTTTGAGGAAAGCACCTTTAAATCCTGGGTTTAACATAGTTCAGCTTACTAAGAACAAAGATAGAACCATCAAATGACTGTTAGGTAACTAAGATTAATTCTAATCCCATTTAAAGGAATGGCAAAATGCTCATGCCTGAGCTTAATGTGAATAAAATGAGGCCTCATGTATATTGAACTGGCAGCCACCGTTTCTTGCAGGCAGTTCTCTACCTTATGAAAAATCTCCGTTACGGTTTACATTAACCTGACAGGTTTAACAGTAGTTCAAGAATGCAGGACTTTAACTCCCACTGAAGCTGAGTAAATGGCCGTAGAGTCAAGCAGAGGTTGCACAGTATAGTCCTTAATTAGCAAGGGGATTGTGGTATTCCTATCCATCAGGTGACCCCTCTGAGCAAGGGTTAGGACCCGATGTTGTTGCACTGGGTTTTGAGGCATGTGTGTGCTGCAGGTGAAGCCTGGTTTGCTCTGTGGGCAAAAAAGTGCTCATACGCTGTCAGTTCACTGCCCTTTCACTGAGCGTTGTTTTTAAAGACAAAAAAGAGAATTTGTGAATTTATAAAAATCAAAATGTCTCCATTGGAAGCTTTCTCTTGGCTTCCAAAGTAAAATGATTTTAACATAGACTAGTTACAAGTAGTTCTTCCATTACAAAAAATCTCACGTCCGTAAACATCATCACAGTTATCTCAGAGCCCTCTAGCTTGTCAGACAGCCCGTGCTAGGCTCTCTCGCAGCGGTCTGAATCCCAGCCACCTGCCAACACCCACAGTTACAGCAGGAAGCAGTGAGCAGGCACCCTCACTTTCATGTTTCGGGGTCTGGGCAGTGAAATTAATACTTTTCCACCCTGAAAATGCATACCCATGGGCTTCATCGCCTGCGCCACACTGGCAACTCGCCCTGCGGGCTGGTGTAAAGCGGGTGCGCTGCTGCTGCTTCCTAATTACCCTGGTGCCTGTTTGGTACCCGGCGCGGTGTCTCTCTGGAGTAAACACGATTAAGATGAGAGACCCTCCTGCGGTTCGTGTTTGATTAGTGAACGCGGCAACGACGTTTACTCATTGCCTTCGTGCTTGAATGCTACATTCTTTTGGCGAGCAGAATGACAATAGCTGTTCCCGGGATGCGGGCAGGTATGCCGCCTCGGACCTTCCACTTTGGCTACGCGCTCAGGCGCTTACTGCAGCACAGCTGGTAAAACCGGTCGCATTTGGTAGGCGTGAAAAAAATGCTTCGGGTTATTGTGCGAGGCAAAGTGTAAGACAGTGATATCAGCATTCGTGCCAGAGAATTTATGTGGGACAGATCTCCCTGCGTCACTGAATCTGAGCGAACCGACATCAGGCAGGGGAGGCTTGGCCCTTAGTGAGAAATGCATGTTTGAAATTCTCCTTGAAAGAATCACAGAGTTATGATGTGTTATGACCAAATTGCTGGCTCCCTGCTGAGCCTGGAAGTAGCATGCAGTGAAATGTGCACTGATTCTACCCAGCGGAAAAACAATTACTCCAACAAGTGAGCCCAGAAGCAGTTAATGGTCGCAGCACCAAGGGGCGCTCGCCAGAACTGGCAGCTAACCCAGAGTCCTGAACCAACGCAACGGGTCTATTTAAATCATTTACTGTCCTTTTGTCCTCTCCCCTACTCCATCACAAGCAAACCAACACCAATAGAAATGACAGTCTTAATAATTACACCCAGAAATAAATCAACATTAAAATATACATTTTCAACAACAAGAGAGGAGACTGGATTATAGAATCAGCATTTGTCACTCATTTCTACTCTCCTCTGAAACCACAGGTTGAAAAGGAAGTGCTTTATCTATTGAAAGGGATGATATAATTTATGTCATTGATAGCATTTAGCTGTTTATTTGCAAGACAGGATTTATGACAAATCTTTCTTTCTTTAAAACATGTTTCACTGCCCTATAAAAGCAAAACCCATTTCTAATGGCTTTCCAGCAAGAAATTCAGACCAATTATCTTATTCATCTTTTCCTTTCTTTAGAACTGGTAATTTAGGCGGCTATATAAAATACCATTAAACCTAGTTTAGACTAAAGCTCTCTGCACACGGAGTTGTAGTTGATGCTAATACTTCAATCTTGGCCATACTTAAAATAGGTATTCTAATATATTTCACACAGATGCATCTTAGTTATCACTTTAACAACTACAGAAATTTTCTTGAGTAAATTAGCATTCTCTCTTTCCCACCTATGTCAGCAAAAAGGCATTTTTCTTTTTATCTGTGCACAAGAGAGAAAACTAAAACATTACTGATTGATCAGTCATCAATTTATCTTGCACACTTGCATTTTTGCACTTCCACTGCAATAACTGCCTGTCATACATTTCTAAGTACATCATCTGCAAATGTAAGTACTGCTGTAGAGCACTGAAATGTCATGGCTGAGCACCAGTATTTATACATGCAAGATTAAAATGGAACCATACGAAAGAGTTTAAATCACAGGCAATCCACGACAGAACAAGGGGACACTGAAGGAACTAAGGAAGAAGGGTGCAGGCTTCAGGGAAACTGAAACTAAAAAAAGAGAGAAGTTAGAAGTACTGTACACACATATGTCATAGAAAACAGCATTTTTTTCTTCGGGTAACTCAGTTAAACTGCAAGCAGACTTATATTGGCAGTTAGTCACTTTAATTATAGTGTGATGACACTTGCTAGTTTAGAAAATGAATCATATGGTTGCACAGGAATTCAGTCTTTTTGCCTTGGCTATATTTGTAGATAAATAGAAATCTAAAAGTGAAACAGACATTTAATTGCTTAAGGGTTACTTGATGCATAATAATATATTTATTCTATAATAATTTCAGGTTATCTTTTCCATTTCTTTCTTGTTAGAGACATCCTTCTTACAGTGCAGAGAATAAAGACAGAATGACAAGCAAACCTAAAACACTTTCAGGCAGAAGAGTATTTTAGTAGCCGAAAATCAATCATTGGAAGTGCCTCAAATCTTTCTGAATTCAATAAACTTAATTATAGATGCAATTTAATACAAGGAAATAATCCATAAAATTTCTGAATAGGAATATTTTACTCTGCCAGAGGACCATAATTTAACCCTGGTGCAATACTTTCAGTGAAGTCAATGGACTTGCATTAGCATAAAGTCTTTAAAAACCTGACACGCTGACCTACCTTTATGTGACAGACGTAACCTTGGCTGCCTCGTATCTGTTGCGTGACATCCCGTCGGTAAGTCTAGTAACAAGCCACACAGTGCCAGGATTAAAAGGTCCTGGGCAGATGCCATCCTGCCCAAGATCAAATTCTTGCGCTCTTCACTTAACTGCTGCTGTTTGTTTGTTTTCTAAGGCTCCAAGTTCCACTTCTACTTTCCCAGAGCAGCTAGATTGCTCTCCTTGGTCAGTTTGTGGGGGATCTCTATGGGAAATTCAATGTTCATCAGAGAAGCCCAGCCTCAGCTAGCCATTTGTCAAGCTGTGCAAATGTCATGTAAAAATATTCCCTCCCCAGGACAATTGTTTATAAAGTGCGAGGACATTCCAAGGCGTTACTCTGCAGTGTTGTGTCTTGAGCTCCCTTTAGTAACTCTGCCAGTGGATTCAGGAAGAAGCTGTATTTTCAGTCCCTCCTGCAAGGCAATTCATTCAGAGAAGGAGGGAAGAAAAAAAAAAAAAGGAAGAAAAAAAAAAAGAAGAAAGCACCCTCCTCCTTGGTGCTCTTCAGAACTCAGCCCCTTGCTCTGACTTGCCAAGCAGCGAGTTTTAATTCACCTTTCACCTTTGCTAATTAAAAACAAGAAGTGCCATTCCCTCCTGGAGTTGCAGGATCCACCCAGCGGGGAAGCCGGCTGTCAGGCTGCTCTGTTTACCGAGGAAAGTTCAGGCAGGGTTGAGGCACTGCGCAGCGCTAGCCGCTGCTCGGGGGCGCTTTCATCCACGTGCCGGGCGCTGCTTCCTCAATCGCTTCACGGCTTCACGGCGCAAAGCGTCGGGAGCCAGGGCAGAATTCCTCCTGCCCCTCCCCGGCCAAAAGTCACTGCGGCTTGGGCTCCCAGCGCAGTTTTAGGGGAGGATTAACCCTTGAATTAACTATTTATGTGCATTATCACTTAGAGTCATTAAACAGCATGCTGCTAAGTGGATCAGGATAAAAAAAGAAAACAGTTGTATATCCTGTTTTACTTTAAAAAAAGGGGTTGAGGTTTGAGGGGGTTTTTTTCTTTCTTTTTTAAGGATATGGTTTTATACAGTGGCTTCTTCGCATTACATTTAAAATGTCTGTGAGGCTGGAATTTTAGGTCATCTATATGTGTGAGTAATGCTACTTATGTGACTAGATGTGTGTAGGATCAGCCAGTAATTAAAAAAAAAAAAAAAAAAAACCCTGAGCAAAGTGCTGTGGTTTCATGATAAACAGCATCAGATTCACAAGTGTCAAGCAGCTACTTCTTAAGTTGCAGCTAACAAATAGCAGAAAACTTCGTCTATTTTACACATCATCTGCAACTGAAAAGTATACCTGTGGTAAAAACTAAGCTTTTATGCATAAGGACTATAGAGCTTTGTTTGGAATATATTAATGAAGGACTAGTGTGCTTTTTCAGTAGCGGAGATCTCTCATGCATATAATCACTTAGAATTTTGTAAGGCTTATTTGCTATTTTAAAAATGACACCTTTTTTTTTTAATAGGATGGGGGCATTAACCTCATGTCAAGTCTTTGTAATTTTTGTTGCTTTATTTAGAAGAAAGAATCACAAAGGAAGAAAAATGAATATAATTTATTTAATATATTAAATCAGTATATGTATTTGAAAATAATGCATTATGATAAATTTGACAGCCAACAAAAGATAACGATATCTGGAGAGGAAGGTATAATAAGAAATTTCTGTATGCCTGTAAAATAAAAAAAAACAACTACAGTAATATAGTGAAATCCTAATAATTGTAGTGGCAGGGCATATTGATAATAGGAGACAAACCTGTTCAACAAGACTAAAAAATATGAATTACTAGGTTGGAAAAAAAAAATGCAGCCTCGGTGAAAAGACAGAAGTAAATCATGAGAGTGCCCAAGGACTCCTGGAGGCTGTATAATCAGAAGTGGGAAGGAGGTCATGTCTACCTGTTACCTCTCCAACAGCAGGTCACGTACACACACCTGAGCTTGCTTTAAATCAGCTGGAAATGGTGCTATCAGCAGTTAAACTGCAGGAGCAAGAGCTGGGCAAGAGCTATATCACCCACTATTTACTCCATTTCTTGCACTGAATTTTCTGCTGATGCATCTGCACCGATGCTGGCTGTAGAGAGAGCTCTCGGCCAGCGGCTCAGCGTGTTCACCTGAGACATCGTCAGTGGAGAAGGCATTATAGGCACTCCCTTGGAGCACTGACCTCAGCACAGATGCATTTATCATCTACACAATGGCATTATTATTATCTGCATGTTTTCAGTAGTACTGAGGCATACAAATGTGCTGAGACTGACCATTAAAAGCTGTTGTAAATGAGCTTGGTCCTGTTGAGGACAATGAAGCCTCTCTGAAAAATTTTGGCTGCCTTTGGACAGCAAATTAAAAATGATTTTCCAAACCTTTAGTTTAAAGTTCTGGATTTATTTATTTATTTATTTATTTATTTATGGTTAGGGAAAGGAAATTGGGGGAAGGGACGAGGGAGCTGCTTGAAACTATAATCCTGATTTTGTATTTAGGTAAAACGTAGGATGCAGCATGTCTGTTCAGCCATGATGAACATACAAATAAGGGCAAATCCCCACCAACGTGAGCTTGCATGCACTCACATGCATTTCTACCTGCACACACCCCCAGCCATTACATAACGCCTTGGCTCATTACAAGCATAACCTGAGCCATGATTTGAGCTCCAAAAGGATCAGGAATACCTCAGCAGGACGATTTTCATATTTGAGCCCAAGGACAAAGCTCTTTTTGTCTGAAATCTGATCTCCAACAGGGTGGTGGCCCAGGCTCCTTCCTCGGCCTGTGCCGCGGGCCGGTGCCGGGCCATTTTCCTCGAATTGCTGCACAGGGACTGCGAGCCCTACACCACCCCACAGCCGTACACATCAGCTTTGGGTGCAAAAGCTAGCAGTGGAAGACACGCACAATTTCAGGCGGAGAGAAATGTGTGGCCTCAGGCAAGGCAGTCAAGCTCTTTGCCTCAGTGTCTTTCCAATTAAATAGACATATTATCGTGCTGCAAGGGATGTTCTGGGAGACTTGTTCCTAAAGGATTTTAAACAGTAGGTAGAAGGATGGCAACAAAGACATTCATATATTAGGAGTTACTCCTAGATCAGTACACACACGCATGCCCCAGGGCTGCAGAGCAGGCAGGTAGTACAGTGCTGAAAAGTTTGTTACAAAGAAGGTGAGTTTAACCCCTATTTTCTGTTAATAAGGCAAAGGCAACAGATCATTTCCGTCAAACTTGAATTTCTTTCAGTAATAAAATCCCCATTTAAGTGAATGCTGACAGATAAATAAGAGTTCGTGCCTGGAAATCTAAAAGTTGGGAGTATTTGAAAATTCAAACACAGACTCTATATTTGATTGCCTGGGTAGAATTCATATAATTACATTCTCCTAAAGAAGAAGACTACATGTTTTCTTAAGTAATTCACATAGAAAATGGAAAAATAAAGTTCATGTGTATATTTTAATTCTGTATGTATGGTTAAGATGTGCATTAAATGAACTACAAATTAACTGTGAATTGCTGTATAAAGTCTGTGAACCATATTCTGATGTGTTGCAACCACTGTAAATCCAGAGCAATTCTAATGAAATCACTGAGCCTGTAAATCCAAACACTCTAATGCAAAGTACTTCTGACATATTATGTGAACTGGTTTAAGTTTTACTGATAGAGCGAAATGTAAACGCAAGAGCATGATATAAATAAGTAGATCTGCAGCTACTAGCACCAGTAACAAATTCTAAACATTATAACTATAAAGCAAAATGAAGTGTTTAGAAATTTTAAAGCGAGGGTGGTCCAAGAATTGCCATAACCATAGCTTAAAACGAGGTTTGAAAGTTGCAAGACTACCTCCTTTTTGTGAAGACAGTACACTGATCCATGGTAGGAATTCTCTCTTTCCTTTTTGGAACATGTTTGCGGATCAAATCAAAGTAAGCTATCCCAAAAGGAGCTGTGTAGCCTTCACTGAAGTTAAGGATGCCTGTATCTTCATTATTATGGCAAGCTGTGATAGCTACATCACACAGATAATCCTATCTTAATTTATTTAATAGACAAACCTTTAAAAGACACTTAACAAACTTTTTCTTTTAGAGTACTTTATTCATAAAACTTTTTTTACGTCATTGCTTATCCACTAAGCATTGCAATTATTATCAATATTTCAGCTTTCACATTCCATTGTACAGCAGTACTTACAATAAATGTAGGAGATGAAGGAAAAATCTCTGTATCATGTAATTGTTATCTCTGCCTCATCTCTGCCTTTGAGGAGGGGACTCATGTTTGCTCCAGTCTCCATTCAAAACTGGTAGCTGGCTCTGCTGTGTCAGTAGTATTGGAAGAAGCTGTAACATAAACCTGTCTGTCATCGGCGTGGTGCAGATACTGCAGCCCCATAATTCCCAGTCAACCCATAACAATTTCTGTGAACTGTACGCCTCCAGTGAGAGCGCTGACAAGACACAACAAGAGCACAGGAAAACTGATCCAACAGGGGAACGATCACTCAGTGGTATCTTCTGGGATCTCCAAAGAAAGGCGCAGAACCACGTGGATGATCCTGCTGACCCTAGGGAGGACATCCTAACTGAGAGCAGATGAATGTTCCTAGATCTTGTTTAATGCAAGGGGATAACAGGATATAATAATAAAACTTAGTCCTCACATAGAATTTTCAGATAAAAAAATGATACAGGCCTTTGCTTCTGCCTGTTGAAGTTGGATCCTCATCCTGCATGAAAGTAAATGTGTTTATATGTAATGTCTCAAGGACAGGGAAGTGTTATTTCTCGTTTTATACACAGTGTGTTCTCTCTTTGATCCAAGATCAAATTTAGACAATATTCATTAAGCAAAAGAGTTTGACTGAACACGAACCTGTACTTCAAACTAACCACAAAATTGCATGGTAAATTAATCATCTGGAGGAAAAAAATGAATTCTCAATTAAGTTACGCTCCTCTTAATTCCAAAAAAAAAGGGTTTTGACAGGTAAATATTGAAACTTATTGTCCTTGGGACATTGCTGTTTGCAGTAACATCATTACTGTGACTGATTATAGGTGAATGTCAATAGTACTTGGGACACATTACATATTTTGGTTAACCTATAAAAAACAGGTGCAATAAATGTTTCTGTCTTCAAATACAGACACTTTTCCAGGATTTCTTTCTCAGTTGCACTAAAAAAAGACGTATCAGAGTATCTTATTTCCAAAATCAACTCCATGTGCCTGACTTACGATTAGTACATGGGTCACATCAATCTGTATGGTTAGTTATGGATGAAAATCAGATTATCCGTTTCTCCAGGGGAATGTTTTTTTGATGATATTTTTGCTACTAAATAATTGCTGAACTCTTTCAAAGGAAAAAATAAATAAAAGGTCATTGTTTGTTGAAGATCAATATGAAATATGGCATGTCATATTTTCCACTGATCATGAAATAAAAATGTCTAGTATTAAATAATTATGGTTATCAGATATTTCCTGATAACTCAGCATAAGGAATAGACTTTTTTAAAAGGTTCAAGCTAGTGATGCCTTTTTTTAACCCCAAATGAGCTATATGAATAATGTTACTTTAAAAAATATATATTTCTAATTGATTGTTTCTTGATTTTTCACTGTGTTTAAAAAAAAAAAGTTCTATAAGAGCAGTATTATATGCCTTAAAGGTGTCATTAAGTTGTTTCAGTTTTTGGGTATTAATTCCTCTACACAGGAATGAAGTGATTTGGCCATCAACAGAGACAGCTGTAAACAAAAGTTTACTTTCCTTGATCAGGCACATAAAGTTATAAGTTACAAATTTTCTCTCTGGAACCTACCGCTATCTTTTAATGCAATTATCATTGTAAAGGTGAAATGGAAAGCATTCATAAATGATAAACTGGTTTAACCACAAATCAGTTGAAGGTTTTAAAGTTGCAAATAAATTTTGATGCAAGCTATTTGAAATTCAGTTCCAGTTTTATTGCCAGCTAATGGATTCCACATTCCTACTTCAACAAAGTGATGACATCATCAGTCTGGACACAAGTTCAGGACTACCCTTAGTCCTGGCTATTTCACTTGTAGCTATTAGTGGAAGACACACATCATGACAGATTCCAAAAGCAGAGAGCAGAAATTGGTGTATGCTGCTATTTGCATTGATGGGACCTACTCTGCTTTCAAGGATGAATTAAATTTCTTGCAACAACAATGTAGATCCAAAAACTTAGGGAAAGACAAAGAGTGATGTCTGGAAATACATTTCAGACATTTAAAATGTAACGCGTTTGGAAGTGAGATATCTATATTCAATTGCAATACAGAAGAAACCTCAGCTGAGGTGCTTCTAAGTTATAGTTGTTAAAGCACTAATTCCCTCCTTGACTTAAAGAGATTCAGGGGTTTATATCCCATGTCACGAGAGGCTGCACTGACCATGAAGCTGCTTGCAGGGAGAGCAGCGCATGACCCTGCAGCTCTCAGGTGCGAACCTGGACACCAGTGCTGGTGCTTGTGAAATGCTCTTCAGAGAGGGCCTGCATGTTCATCTCGGTCAAGAATTTCTTTGCAGGTGTCAGGCAACTAACATTTTGGTGATGTGATGCTGAGCACTGCAGGCCCCAAATCACCAGTATTTGATAGCAGTTCCTGGTCAGTGATGATCTCATCGTAGCCACAGACAGCTTTGGAAGTGCAGGGCGTGTTATGCCTTTCCGATTCTGTACAAAACATCTTAAAGTAATAAGAACCCCAGTGTGGTAGCAACTGAGCAATTTATTTCCTTTAAGCATTTCTGAAATCCCAGCATCAACCAAATCATCACTTTTTCAGGAGAAACCCCCCAAATCCATTGCTACATTTGTAACTGCATTATCAGAGGATACCCCCCCACACACACACACACTACTTTATAGTCAAGAGTATTTTTATGTAACAGAACGTCTTGTCTGATTGACTTATTGCCCTTTGCTATACACTAGTTGAAACAAAAAGATCTGGCTTTGCATTTCTGAACTTGGGTGTTCCTTACACCATGAACTTTTTTTTTTTTTTTTTTGCCATATGCTTTATTATGATGATGAAGAAACTCATTATCATTGAATTTCACTTTTGACATCAGTCTAGACAGATATTTATTTGAACCACCAACACATTCACATGAAAAAAAAAAAAGAAGAAGAATTGAGGCTTTAATACAGTTTATTTTATTGAAGAGCCAACAACTGCAGCTTTCAAGAAGACTCTGGACAGGGTATCAAAACGCATTAAGTTAATCCTTTAAATTACAACCATGAGGAAGTGGAAAAAGGAGTGTCAGTCTATTTTAGAACTAGATATGTGAACACTTTATCTCAGAGAAATCTGTTGTCTGTCTGCTGAGATCATTTATATCATTATTAAGGGGGTATAAGTTATTGTATTACCTGAATTGGCTGAGATATTGCTGTCTTCATAGTCATTTGACATTGTTCCAGTAACAAAATCAGTGGTTATGGTCATTAGAATAACAAGTCAAAAATCCAGTTTCACACCAAAAATTGAATCCTAAGGATGTGTTGGCTAATACAGAAATTACATATACACAGATTTTCCAATTTTGAAAAAAAAAAAAAAGAAAAAAAACCCAGCTACATGATGGTAACGTAAGCAGGAGGCAAGAGATTGTCTGTAGAAATTTGGCTATGTGGAGCTAAAAGCTCTCCTTGAGACAAGGCAGGTTCCCTCCCTGGTGACAGCTGACAGAGGAGTCATAGTGAGAAGCTGGGACTGTGAAAGAGGGGATCAAGCAAGAAAAATCCAGGAAAGCATCTTGGCAGCAGGATGAATTTGAGAGCGGACTAGCTGGCTCGGGATGTGGTCAAAGGCATGTTATTTGGGTCATTTTTAACTAGACTACCCTGCCCTGGTGGGGAGGTGTACCGGATGATGTACCAGTTGTTTTCCATCCCCAGATGCTATGATCTAATGAATGTTGTGGCTCAGGATCATGTCTATTTTGATTTGAACAAAACCACTTTATGTGCAATGGGCAAGGCAAGGATTAGAGATGATTAATTAGATCAACACAAGCCTATTTATATGGGGACTGGCTATACTTTGTGAGGGCACAGTGAAAACCACACTCCTCTGGTTAAAGCATACTCTGTAGGGATACTCTGAATCATAATTTGTTTTTATATATGACCATCTTCCTCCAACGCCAAAGGAGGGCATGACCCAAAAGAAAAAGTCACCATAGACTAGTTTAGTCTGCTATGGCTTCCCTCGTCTAACACAAAGCACATGTGCATTGCCTAAAATAGAAAAGTTAAAGTAGGCAAAACCAGAAGGACATACAAATTATGGCTGCCTCGGGGAAGCCCTGATTTACAGTACAGCAAGTTATATGGTCTGACATTGCTGTGCTCTTTGATGCTCAGCGTAATTACCATAGCAGTTGCTATGATAAAGTTTTAAAACAATAATAATTAAAAGATTGAGTAGATGTTAAATCATCTTGAATACAAAAGGTTTTGCTGTAAAATGAAAAACCCTCTCATTTTGGTTCCTGTGTATCACTTCTGCAGTCTGTGTAAATCTTATTCCTCCAGTTATATTTTCCTAAGATTTCAGAGCCAAATTATTGGATCACCAAAAAGGGAAAAAACAGGATGGCATCATTTTCTGTGTAAAATGACTTGATTCCATTTCTGTTAATAGGGACAGCTAGCAACACCAAATATATCGAAATTATGACTCTATTGGTGAGAAATGTGAATATGTTAAAAACATTCATGCAATAAAATATATTTTGTAGGATTAATTCCCCAAATTGGAAATTTTGCGATTAGGTGGAGTTAACTGCAGCGATTTTTTGTGAGAATTAAAAATATATCAAAAAAAAATACACTTCTGTTCCAATGATCCAAGGCAATACTTCAGACTTACTCTTCAGACTACAAGCAGTCCCACTGATTTCAACAGCAGCATTCATGTGCTTTAAGTTAAGTGCATGGTTAAGTGATTTGCTGGGTCATGGTTCAAAATCCTGAATTTTAGGGATTGAAAACTTGGAAATAAAACTGAGAAAATACATCACTGCTAACAGAGTTAGAAAATAACAATCTATTCTTTAATTTTAGATTTTTTTCCCCTCTTTTCAGGAATAGCCCATAAACAGAAGACAATTTTTGCTAATCTAGTTCTGGTCAGAGATCACATTTTTCCATTTCTGTAGCAAAAATTCCATCCTGAGGTGGTGGAAAATGGAGTTTTTATGGAGTGGATTGGGCAGGGCCAGTTCGCGGTGAGAGGAGGTGAGAGGGGCTGGGGGTGGAAGCGGGGTTGTACAGGCACCTCTCCGCTGCTAGGAGGGTTGGGGAGTGCTCTGTGGCTACCAGAATGAGCAGGACACACTGACTTGTGGCCATACTGCTTAGGCCTAATGCATCCTGGGGCAAATTTACTCCATTTTCCATTACATGCTGCTTGGAGCTAAGGTTCTTCTGTGGTCCTTAGCTCCTGAGAAGCAACTATCACTGTGTGTGCTTTTTTTTTTTTTTTTGAAATTCCAATTTTGGGGATGTGTTGCAGACCATCATATTGCCATTTTTTCTAACATAAAACTGAGGTTCTGTGATTGCATGCCAGAATGAGCAGGACACACTGACTTGTGGCCATACTGCTTAGGCCTAATGCATCCTGGGGCAAATTTACTCCATTTTCCATTACATGCTGCTTGGAGCTAAGGTTCTTCTGTGGTCCTTAGCTCCTGAGAAGCAACTATCACTGTGTGTGCTTTTTTTTTTTTTTTTTGAAATTCCATTTTGGGGATGTGTTGCAGACCATCATATTGCCATTTTTTCTAACATAAAACTGAGGTTCTGTGATTGCATGCCATTGGGTGAGTTATGAAGGCTTGCAGGCCTTTCTGAGGATGCAAAGCCTACTGAGATGGTGTTGGTGGACTGTGCAGAATGAAGGGAGCCAAAATTGGTTCAGCCTTGTTCATACCACCTGCTGAGAGGCAAGTCTGGAATGGATTATCTCCTGAGCTGGAGAGAGCTGATTGGAACAGTTCAAAAAGGAGTCAGGGAGCAAATGAATAATTAACCAGTCCTGAGTCTGCTGCATGAAAGAAGGCTGAGAAGCCATCTAGACATACTCCAAGAGATTTTAGAGGGACAAGAATGAGTACCCATGAAGGAGTGAGAACCCATGCACCAGTACAGGCTGGTGGCCAACCTGCTGGAAAGAAGCTTTGCAGAAAAGGACCTGGGGGTCCTAGTGGACAAGTCAAATATGGGCCAGCAATGTGCCCTTGTGGTAAAGAAGAGCTGCATTAGGCAAAGTGTTGTCAGTAGGTTGAGGGAGGTGATTCTTCCCCTCTACTCAGTCCCAGTAAGACACATCTGGAGTGCCGTTTCCAGTCCTGGGCTTCCTAGTACAAGAGAGACAAGGACATACTGGAGCAAGTCCAGCAAAGGGTCACAGAGATGATTAGGAGAAGCTGAGACAGCTGGGGCTGCAGCTTGAAGAAGGGAAGGCTCAGGGGGCTGTTATCAATGTTTATAAATATTCGATGGGAGTGTGTAAAGAAGACAGTCAAACTCCTCTCAGCGGTGCCCAGTGACAGGATGAGAGGCAATGGGCACAAATTTAAACACAGGAAATTCCATCTGGACACAGGAAAACACTTCTTCACTGTGAGGGGGTGGTTGAACATTGGACCAGGTTTCCCAGAGAAGTTGTAGAGGCTCCATCCTTGGATATATTCAGAATTTGGCTGGACAGACTGCTATAGCTGACTCTGCTTTGCACGAGGTTGAACTGGATGATTTTCAGAGGTCCCTTCCAACCTCAGCCATTCTGTGATTCTGAGGGAAAGGATCTTCTAGAATACTTGTTCTTTCTTGTAGGATCCCTTTTTATGTGGGGACAGGATCCGTTCCCCTCTCCCAGTACTCACACACTCCTCTCCTCTGCCTTCCCTGACTCAGCAGCCTTTTGGCTGCACTCTGTCCTGTACTGCAGAGTAAGCACTCTCCCTTCTTCCTTGCCACTGATGCCTCTCTCCTACACACCTTCCAGTGTCTCTTGGGCTGATAAGAAGGGTGAACTGATTTTACATGGAGTGAGGATGGATCGGCTTTCTCCTGTTCATAAGGTCAAGGCCAGTCTGGGATCCAGAAATTTATGCTGCATAAAAAGTATTCCCCTATGTTGCCCAGCCTGTGTGTGGACAGGGAGGTGAGAAACATTCAGGCTCAAAGAGGCTTTCCTATGTTCCCAGATACAGGAGAAAGGGGCCTGTCTATTGCCTTTTGCAGGATACACTTCTAAGCAATTGCCTGTCTCTGTTTATGCCATGCCATCTTTTAAGTCAGATGCTACTTTGTGAGAACAAATTCTGATCAGTGCCTATCAGTTGTTTTGCTTTGCTGGAAAACAATATCATTTAGGAGTTTAGGTTTGTCACTTCTGCCATCACACACCCTAGCTATTACTCAGTTTCTGACCAAATCTTTGTAAGCAGTACAGTTGTTAAGGCCACTTGAATATTTCCTACTCAAGGGAATTTTTGTTCTTTTTCTGTGCCAGTGAAAGCAAAAAAAAAAAAAAAAAAAAGTAATTTAAATTACTGTTTTCCTCTCGAAAGGTTTGGGACTTTATCTAATCAACTTCTTGTTTTGTACCTAGTGCCATAATCAACGATCACTGTAGGTCATTTCTGTTCTCAAGGTCAAAGGGTGCTTGAGTTTGAATTAATAGAAGATTCATCTGAAGCCTGCCTTAAAGAGATTGCTATGAATCCAAAGAAAAGAGTGTCATGAATGATTTGTTATTCAAGAAAAGGAGGTAAACAATATAACCTGGAGTACTTGCACCCTGCTTTGACTGCACTTACATTTGGCCTGGGAAGAGACAGGAAAATAGATGAAGGGTGCATCTGTCTACATGAGCACTTTTGTTCAGATCAGAACCGTGACTTTGGTGGGAATTTTCAGATTTGGCTAGTTATGCTTTGGTTAGCGTTGCAGAGCCATCGGGGAGTATGCAAGCTGGATTCCTTTCTGATGAAACTAGACTGGAAGTTGCATTTCAGGACTGCACCCAACATGCTCCAACTGTTAATGGGCATCAGTCCAGAGAATCAGACTAGAACTAATCCAAAATTAAACTCCTGCTACCAACATAGCATGGATGTCAGGTCCTGTTAATTGTATATGAACTGATAAACATAACTAAGTTGTGTCCTGGCTACTCACAAATTTAGGTCAATACTGAATAATTTCAGATGCACTTACTTTTCAGGGAAGTACGGAGCAACTGATTAGGCTCAGAAACCTGTTAGAGTGAGTGATTCAGTAGACCGGTGGTTAGATACCCAGATGTGAGAGATTGAACTTTAAATGGTTACAATGTGATTTAAATCCAGAAATCTAAAGGTTTTTGTTTTGTTTTTTTTTTGTTTGTTTTTTAATCAGGCAGTGAATAAAGTTAAACTGTAGCTCTTTACTTCTGCATGTCTGCCTCAAGATAGAAGATTATCTAGCATAGATCTACTTGGACCTACTCTCTGAGGTCCAATATATATGTAATTTTTCATTCAACACAAATACAGCTTTTTTCTTTTAGACAGAAAAAAGATTTTTAAATTAAATTCAACCCGAACCTTCATTTTCACTTTGCAAGTACTGAAATATTATTACTCACATCTCACTATTCACAGGACCTCAGCAGATCTGGCACTCAGTTCCCATGTTCTGATCATCAGACTAAAACACTCAGCAGAATGGAAGCCTGTCTGAGAAAGATTACTATTACTTGTCAGTTTTATGGAAATGTGCCATTTTCTTCTAAAAAAGGGGTGTGCTTGATAGAGAGCCTGCCAACTAAAAGTATATATTTATAAATACATAAATCTTGATCAGCCATAGCTGAGAGCTCATTTCTCTGTGGGCTGAACACCCTAACAAATGACCGATTGACTTCACTGTTTGAATAGCTGTAAAATGGGAGGAATTATTTTGTACTGAAGGTCATTTTTTATTTATTTCAGTTCAAGGGCCAGTAATTTTCCACAGCTAATATCCTGTTTTTAAAATATCTTTAAATGATCTCCCTAAAAATAAAAGCACATAATCATGCGTCTTTCACTCACACGTAACTGCAGGAAAGACTTAACTCTAAGTTTGCATCATTGAACTAGTTCTTTCCACAGATATTCTCAGGTATTTGGCTTTGGATGAAGCTTTCCTTCAATGCTTTTGTCAAAATTTTAATGCTGTCAGGATCTCAAAATTATTCAAAAATTATTTCTATAGCTCATCCACAACTTTTACCCCCAAAAGTCATTATGTGGGGAATCAAATGACCAATCATATTTTCCACGTTCAGTAATTTCAAACTTTCACCGCACAATTATGCATCAGCATCACCTTTCTCAGTCATTTTTGTGGTAAATTAACACCTATGAAAAGTACTGTCCTGTCTGAAAGAAATGAGAAGCACAAATAGAACTAACCAGAAAAGAAGCCGTATTTCCTTAGGCAAAGGAAGGAAACAGAGACCCTTGGCACCAGAAACTGCTTGGAATATATGAAAGAGTAATAAATATAATGAAATGAAGGTAGATGCATAGTGAAGTTGAGAGGTGCCATTTCAAGTAACTTTTTAGGATAGGATGTGAGAAAAGGGAAGGCAAAACTACAGATGGAAGCTTCAAAGGAGCTACAATATTGCTGTAGGAAGGTCCTATACTGTTGTAGGAAGGTTCAAAGGACCTATGGACTGTGGGAATGATGCGCATGGGTGGCTCATATCTGTATATCATGTCATGTTTGCCTCCACAGTCACAGCTGCAGGAGGAGCCGTCAGTTTATTTGTCAGCTTTTGGGCTGAAGGGTCTCCGTTTAATCATGGCAGCACACAGTCAGAGACACTGTGCATTTCAGTGTCCAAATGTACTGCGGTACTGATGTGGGAAGAAAACACACCACCAGTCTTGTACATTGGAAGCAGTTTGATCTTATAAAATTAAATCTATCTTTGTCCTTTCAGGTTGAGGCTAGCAAGAGATGCTGGTTGTGATTTTACGGTGTTAAACTGTACCTAGCTGAAAATGGGACTCAGCCCAAATGTTTCATGCTGACCACCAAACAATAAAAATCAGAAATTAGAAAGCTGTGGTCACTAATGTTCTGGACTGGATTTGAACTGGAACAAATCCGTGAACTGCTTGGTGCTCTGCAAGTTGTGAATTTTAATTAGCAGTTTTATCCTGTAAACTGTATTAACTTTGGAACTGTATTCTTCAAAAAAATTTAATTAGTATTAGTAGGAACATAGAGAATACATACAAAGCACTGAGGAAGAATAAAAAATAACAATCAGCAACAGTTTTGAGACCTGGTTTTATTTTGGATCTTCCCCAAACTCAGGCTGCCCTTTGTCCCTGTGGGGTGTCTACAGTCATCCATTTTAAATTGACCCCTTGGTAGCAGAAAGCTCATTTAAATTTCCTGGTTGTTAGTCTATTGCAAAAGCTTATAGAAGCATTTGTGATGCTACAATGATCAAAATGCCTCTAAAATACAAATCTTTTTAGGATTGAAATTCCTCACATCTTTCCGCCTTATAAATAACACACAACATTTTGGTCTGAGTCCCTTCTATTAAAGATAATATTTTTATTAGCAACAGATAGTGAAATATGATTCCAACACTCACTGGATATTTTGGATTAAATTCTCATCTAATAAAATTATAATAAAAATAAAATGTGATATGTAAGGACTAATTAATTATTATTACCCTTTTATTGCGCTTGTTTGTAGGCCTACATTCCACTCTCTTTCAGATCTCCTACCATCATTTTCTTCCCTTTCTATCAAGTCTCTTCATATGGATAATTTCCCCAGCTAAATAATGATCAAATTCAAAACAAGATTTAGAAAGTGATTTTATTTGTAAAGTTAGTTTCTGTTTTGGAGAACCATCTAAGATTGATGATTTTGCATCTTTGGTGTGAAGATTCTGAAATATTAGTATAATATTTCCTTCTGCCATGGCAAGAGCTGGGTTTAAATTTTATAGGGGCCGCAACCAAAACATGGGCTCCATGGAGAAACCTGGGAAAGTTATACAGATTGTTCTGGTGCTCAATGAACTAACTTTATAACCTGTCAAAAATGATTTCAAAAACAAAATTTTCATTAAAGGAAGAAGAGAGCACACTTAAACAGATAGCTAAACAGGGTAACAACAACATAATTCCCAGAGGACAAATACAACTGTTTGCAGTCTTTTTTCTCCAGGGATGCAATTCTTTTTAAAATATCTCTCTCTCAAACATGAACCATACATGTCTCAGATCGCTCCATTTGTCCTTCTCATTTATCTCCTCTTTGCTCTACCGGATGGCAAGACATCTTTCTCCTCCTGTGGGTTCCTCTCCCCTCTGATGGGGAGAGGATGGGGCTCTGATGTGATGCCTTGGTTATGAGGCTGAAATGGGCCTCTCATGAATCCTGAGCGTAGGATTAATCTTGCCTAAATATTAGTCTTCTGCTAGCATTAAGTCTTAGAAACCTATCTTAGGATGGAATGAAGGTACATCTCTTTATTGGCTCTGGAGGAAGTTTAGACATCTATGCTATATATATTTAAACAGCTAAATTTAGCTGAAATTAATTACTCAGGGTTACAGAGAATGCAATCACTCTCCCTAAAATTTTGGTACTGTAATGTCTTTTCACCAAAAATTTTGATTCCTAATTGCAATCCCATTTCTTCCAGTTGGCAGCTATTAGATATTACCATGAATCATGCAACTCTTTTTTCTTATTTCATTAGCTGGCTATAAAAGTTAGTCTCAAAGTTCAGAAAAGTGTAAATTGCTTGAATAACAACTAGCCACCAGTGTCCTTTCACAACAGTTGCTGAGATGAATATGCAGCTTTTTGCTGCTTTCTAAACCACATGACTGCTTTATTGAGAGCCAAAAGAACAACTGCAGGAATGTCGAATGATGCTGAAAAGCAACATATCATTTCTTTCCTAAAGGGCTAATTGAGCAAATAAAAACACAGACTTAATATTCAGGAGATTCAGACTCAAATTCTGACTTTGCTTTTGCAATACTTGTTCAGGTCTTCACATCTTCATGTCTCAGGTTCCCCATCAGAAAAACTTAGATGTTACTTTTCATGTGAAAAGTACATAACAAAGACATTTCTTTGAATATTTATGAGGTCTTCAGATACCAAGTCTGGAATACAACCACCATCTAGTCAGACAATCATCTTACAAAAATGTAACATGCTTAACTTCAAAATATTTTGCACATTACACTATACAACTAATTCTTCCTATTCATATGTTCCATACTTCAACAACGACAGAAACAACCATATTTCAAATAAATTGCATTCTTTCAGATTCAAGAATCTGGAGAGAATCTGCTTTCACAGAAGCTTGAAGCCATTTAGAAGTGTACACAAATCTAAACATTTATTTATTTATTTATTTTCCCTAGAAGTCCCATTAAAATTGTGGAAGAAGGACAGCTTGGGTTTAAGAAACATCATCTTGCCATGTAAAGCAGTCAGATGCTATTAATTACCAAAATAGTGATCATGCTCGTACTGCACAAAAACATAAAAAGCGTAGTAGCACTTTAAGCGAACCATAAAATTACAATGTGTTTTTTTTGCTAGAGGTGGTAAAACTGACATTATATTGTGTAAGAAGGAATGCCTCTCTTCATTTAAAAGCAGATGTTAGAGAGGAAGTCTACATATAACTACATCTACCAGCACTGTTCATCTGAAAGACTTTTTCTTTTGCAATGTTTTCTCCTTTCTCCTGTAAGTTTACACTAGGGCTGAGCAACAAATTGTTTGTAGCACAGTCCAAAAAGCCAGTGGCCTATGGTTCTGCTCCAGTGGCTTGCTGAGCAAATTTTGGAAGGTCTTTTTTTTTTTTCTCTCTTCTTCTTTTTTGCCTGTTTTTGTGAGTCTGATGTCACACCTGCATGTGGACTAGCACAATGAGCCCCAATCTCAGCTACCGGAATACAAATAGATAGAAGCTATTTTTTCTTATTCTCTTTTACACACAGTTATGCCCAGAAAACCCAAGATCTCAAGTGTATTGAAATCCACTTGTGTTACTCCTTTTTCTATGAATTACTGTTATATACCAAGGAGGATATATTTCTGAGACCAGCCTGTACTCCTTTAAATTTGTGATAAATTTGGCTTGACACTTCTTTTTGTGTTTTGACCCACAGCACAGGGGTTTTACAATGTTTAAAACTGTATAGGTATACTAGAATACTAATTGTAATAATAACTTATTTACTTATTTAACACAGCACGGTATTTGTGTGGCTTGCTTCTTTTTATTTTTTCTATTTCTATAGAAAACCAGGACAGCTCCAGATAAACACAGAGGAAATAATTGAAAGCAGCTAAATGCTATAGTCAAACTAATACAACTTTTTACTGCTGAATTGGTTTTAATTTGTCACAGAATTCACTTTCCAAAATCCCTCGCTCTTTAGCTGAAAGTTACTTATATTTCAAATAAGTGATATCACCATATGTTTTAATTTTTCTTAAGGATTCTCTCATAATGCTATTTACTTTTTTCTCCATGACTATTTAGTTCAAAGCTGATCTTCAACATTTGACATTGCAGACTCAAATCTGAAATTATCACATGAGAAATTATGAACCACATGAGTAGATTCATTAACTTCTTTAATAATGCACACATTTTTTAACATTACTCACATGAATCTTTACTCGTGTAGTCACTTATGCCTAGACTTTACCCAAGTCCTCAAGCAGCAAACTCCATTGAATATTAATTCTGCTTGTTATTAGGTAGATAGGTAAGAAACGAACAATCAGAATAGATGAAGTAATTATTTCAGTCACAAAGTTCTGATCTTATAAAATATCTATTCAACTGTTTGACCTAAATTTTACACTGATAGTCATTGCAAAGCACTTAAACAGTGAAGCAACAGAATACAGATCCATTACCCAATGCTCCCATCAAACTTTTGGGGTATGCAGTGATGAAATTTTATAGTTTTGAAATGTCCTACATATAGTTTTCCAAAAGAAAAAAAAATGGCTTTCAGCATCTATTTTTTTTCCTCAGCAGACATGAAATCTGCTTTTCCTTGGTTATGCAGATAGGCCATTGTTTCTCTAAACCCATTTAAAAATAAGAATAAAATATAACAGACAAATAAAAACATATGTATTTGAAGTAACATTATATTTATAATAGTCCAAAGATATGTCACAGTATTTATTCTTAAATACATTTTTATAAGACACAGCAACAAGGGAAGGATAAAATCTTTAATGTAAACAATCAACCACTTGGGGTCTAATTTCTCCAAACTATCTTTCCTTGGGCTCTTTTCTAAAGGCAAACAGTCAGACTGCCAGACTCCAACGTGTACTAGGTAGGGTCCAGAGGGGGCCTGAATAATTCTGAGGAAGCAAGTATTTTAAGAGCTCCTTTGCTCTGGAGATAATGTGATCTCATGATGTCTCATGGAGCTTCAGCTAGCAAGAGCTCTGTTTGGCAAAGTAGCTGTCTCTTTTACATAGGCTGTCTGTCTGTCTGTAGCCTTCATCCTGAGGTGTGACAAATGTGGTCCAGTATGGTCTTATGCAATCTTTTTCTTTCTACCGTGCCAAAGCAGATCCATTTTACCTTTAGGGGAAACCTGAAGTCAATCAAAAAGGTCCAACGCTGGAAAACAAACTATGAAAATGTTTAAAATAGATTTTTCCTTTTTTATGAACCAACACTCAATACTGTGCAAATTGTAGAGCTTTCATTTATTTCTGATCATTTCCATTAAGTTGAAAACACCAGTTTCCAGGAAGGCAGGCAGTTTCCACATGGTCAATCAAGATTCCTCATTCTTTTATGGTCAACCCCTTAAGCCCAGAATGCTTCATTTCGTTTTTATCTCAGTGTATCGTGTCTTTTAAAGAGCTCAGATGGAGTCCAGATTTTTGGTCTAAGTGGGTTAAGTTTTGACATTTATGTGAAACTAAAGTCCAATATTTTATTAGACTATTGGAATACATTTTAAAATATTATTTAGAGTTATATGGAATATTTGATCCTTGTTGCTATACATAAATGGCAATGTGTTGTTTATTCAGTGATCATGAAATGTAATATGAATTGATGGAATTTTTTTAATGCAAAGCTGACATAGTATTTTTGATTTCTCGGTTCTGCTTCATCAGTGACATTTAATATCATGTTGACTTTTACTTTGCTTTTATGCAATAGAAAAACACCAACAGCAATCCCTTGTTGCCTTCTCTCTCTTAGCTTGGGGTGGCAATTTAATCAGCAACTCAAAAGAACGGTCGTTTCATGAGATACTTGCCAGTAGGGTGAGTGTTGAAATAGAAATACCCTCACCTTCTTTAGCAGCCCTCCCAGAAACTGCACAGTTGATATACAGGCAAGGGGCGAAGTAGGAAGAATCTCTATTTCATTTGGCAACTACTGGCCATTTACAGGCAGTGGAGTCTTGATTTGTGCAGATCTTTCTTCCCACCTTAGTGAATAAGCACTTCTTGATTTAGAAGCAGCAGCTTAACCTCGTTTGTCTAATTTCTATGCATAGACATTATAAGTGATTGCTAAAAAAAATAATAAAAAACATCAAGCACTTGTACAGAGTTAGCATCGTGATTAATATAGTGGACTAAACTGATAAGTAATAGGACCTGTATACTGTAGACAGCCTCTGCATTTACACTCGTTAGGCTTTGGGAAAGAGAACTCAAAATAAAATAAAAATTCAGTATTTGGAGTGGTTTATAATGAAATAAAATATGTCCAAAGGTCAGAGTATAGCTGGATAACTTGGGCATTCAGGACGGCCTACTCTTCTGTTTCAAAAACAAGTAGTAAGTAAACATTTAAAGAAAGAGTAAGACAGAGAGAGAAAGAATCACATCACTATATGATCAAGAGGTACAGAGTAAGACATATCTTGTGTATATTGTGATGTGATTCTGGTCTTTCTGATGTATAGAAAGTTTTTGACAAAACAATTGAGTAGCATCCTCAACTTACTTAGGAATAAATACTTTTTAGAAAGAAAAAGAGCATGTTTAAGCAAGATCCTGGACATATTTATTTTCTGTCAAAGACTAATAAACCTCCTAAAATACACCAACTGTTATAGTGAATTACACTTGTAAAGTCTAGAAGCTTTTCCTCTACTGTACTGGGAACCAGATACTTCAGAGAAAGATGAAAGAAAACTAAGGGAAAAATATGGAGTAATTTTCACAGGAGAAATGTATTCCTGACTCCTTAATGGATGAGAATTACATCAGGCAGAATAAAAAGGTACATGAAATCTATATTCTCATATCAAGGGGAAAAAGTCAGCCAGAAACTGATGCTCCTTTCTATGCTACTGATATCCAAATACCTAATTCTGCTTTTGCTTTACAGTGTGATCCCTGACAGCTCAAAGGCACTGATATTTCCTTATTCTATCAAGAGCAGGAAAGAGATGTCTTAGAGAACAAGGGAAAAAAATGAATTAATTACTGCAAAGAAAGATCTTGGCATTTGTTTTGATTATATTCATGATTTTGCTCCACCATGAATTCACATTTTTAGGCAGGGGGCAGGGCTGTTGATGAGTCTGAAAAAAGACTGTGCGATTTTTGAAAAAAGATAGAGAGAAATGTTTAAACTTTCCAAAAAACAGTCCAAAAATATATTGCCTGCTAAAACTGGCAAAGCAAGTATCAAGCTATGTCACCTCACACTGACCTAAATTAGATCCTTAGTTCACAAGTAGTCCCATTGATTTCCCTGAGGCTATTCCTGGACACAGGTGATGTTCATTCTAATTAAAGACATTCATCTGTTTTTAAGAAAATCCAACTAAAGGGAGCCTGAAATGGTATTCAATGATTGCACGTATCTTATGTTAGAAAACATAGATCCTGAAAAGAGTCCCATTGGTTGTAACATTAAAAGTTGAATCAAGAGCTATTAGTGCTACCAGAGAGACTTCCATTGTTTTGTTCCAATACTTCCAAAGTTAAGGAAACAGTAAGAGTTAAGTATTTCTTTGATACATCCCTAAGCAATGAGTGAAAACAAGACAAAAGAACAGATTCACATGAGTTATGGCTGTTTATCAATAGGATTTCCAGTGCTACTATTAAGCCTTTGTATAATGAGAACAAAAATATCAAAAGATACTCTAATCTTCTGGTGAAAGGCACAATGAGAAACCATGGCAGCAGTTTGACAGACAAATTTAAATAAAACTAAGGTTCTTCTCTATACTTTTTTAACACATTCATGTTACAAATTAGGAAGATGTGTTGGATTCTCCACATTTAAATTCTCAAAATAAAACTAAGTGAAAGCTGTGATTTAGTCACATTAGATTCTATACAGGAACAAATAGACTATTTGTTCTTTCCTGAATTACTGAGGAGGTCAGACTATATGAGTACTAACTTTTACAGAATTTATGAATCACGTTCTCGCTCAGGCTCAGTCAGAGTCTATTATAGCATGTGTTCATTCTCTTCTAGGAACAGGTCAATACTTACCAAACTGGAAGCAGAGCTTTATGCCTAGATGTTGATCTCAAGCCTTCTATTCTCCAGGTATTTTCCAGGATGTTAAATCCTTGTGATCTTGTCTATGAGATATAAATCAATATTTAAACCTACTTCTGTTTTTTTTTTTTTTTTTTTTTTTCCTTAATTAACACAGAGGATCTCAGCTAAGGCTCTGCTACTGGCTAACAGTGGCTATTATCCAGTGTAACTTTCCTAATGTTTGCTATGACAGTTGATTTTGACTTATCTGACATATTCTTTCATTGCTATAGCTACTTTCTTGGAGATTTGGGTGCCCTTGGCAAGCATCATGCATTATAACTATGAGATCCCCTAGAAACAGTTGTAGAGGCACTGAAGACAGGCTGGCACTTCCTTAGATGTGGCTGGAAAAAGCTGTTTGTTGTCTAAAGGATAGCATACCCCAAAAGAGAGTACAGTAATAATGGTTCTTTTTAATAAGACTGATTTATGTAAAATCTGATTTGCGTAACAGCCAGTCATCCTTCTGAGGAGTTTAACTTCCAAAGGGATTGTGGAATACAAAGCCATTCTTTTGCTTTAAAGTTGCTACCAGCAACATGTAATAATAGACTTTAAGTCAGAAGGAAAACAGAAAAAAATAATTACATATGCAAGGCACATCCCTATTCCAGATGAAACTTTTTTTTTTCCAGAATATAGATCTTAAGTAGTTTTACTGACATTAAACCTACTAACTATAATGCTATGCTTCACACTGTAATTGTAAAATCAGAACAAAGGAGTCACTATCAGAACCTAAAAACATAAAAATGTGCAGTTTGCACTGTTAGCATTTAAAGATTTTTTTTAGGACTGTGCCCACTGAATATCAATCACAAAGTTACCCATGCTGTGGTAGATCAAACCCAGAAGATTTTTCCCCTTGTATGTACAATGGTGCATCAGATTGCTCTTATTTTGTTTCCCAAGCAGCTGAGGTACTCTTCAGTTGCTTCAGTAAAAACTTCCCTAAAATCTAGAAATAAAAGATTTTTTGTGATACTTTCAATTTGCTTTAAACCCCATCAAACTAGTATATAACCATTCTCTGTAGAAGGCTCCCCAATGTCTCTGTTCAGCATCAATGTTAGTTACTTTTGACATGAAAAGAGGTTCTACTAGAAGAGCATTGCAGCAACACTCTAAGGAATGCCATATAGCCTTCTTCCTCTTTTATTTAGATGACTTTTTTTTTTGGTCCCATTTAAGCTTTCTACTAACATCACTATGTAAAATCCTGGTGTGCTAGCATTACCTTGCAAACAAGGGTCAAATAACTTATTAATACTTGGCCATATCAGTATGATAATCATAGCCAAGGTTACTGGCACTAGCAGACAGCTGAACCCATTTTCTTTAGTATTTAAGGAAGTAAATCTGTGGTCTAAAAGCACCAACTGAGCATTAATACTGTGATTTCCTGATTGAGTTAATTCAAGTTATTCTTGACTGATAAAATTAGCTAGCAATTAGCTCAAGTTCTTGGTACATGAAGATATTAATTGTGCCCAATATAAGAAAATCTTTCAATGAAAAAAAGAGAAAGAATGAAATGAGAGTAGAGAGCCAAGATCTATAAATATTACATAATAAGGCCTGTTCATTTATGCTTTGTGAAACTATTACAAAAAATTAAGCTCCGGATCTGGGGAGGAAATGCTGCATTACATCAAACAGAAAATGTGCCCCTTTGTTCCTACTTAATCTGGACTCTCTTCCTGTTTTTAGGCACTGATTCCTGCTTGTCAGTGTTAATCCCCAATTGTTCCTACCTTAAAAGCTATCTGATTGAACCTCTTCCCCAGTCACCCTCTAGCAATTGGGTGGTTCAATACATTCATCCAAAGAAGACGAGAGGAGACATGATGTGAGGAGAAAAAACAGATGTTCTTTCTCATAAGTATTTCAGAAAAACACAATAAGACATTAAATTTAAGACCTCTTCGGCAAAACACATAACACCAACTTTTCTAAACAGTAATAAAGTGGGCTTGCAAAATATCTCCTGTCAGCTTTAGATGTGAATACATTTCTGCAGGGAACTTGGAACAGGTGAGGAAATAGAAAGGAATTGTTCCACCCACACTGAAAGCACCACTTTTGACAGAGAACTTCTGAGCACTCCATGTCCAAGAATCCAATAGAAAACATTATACTATATTTTGATAGTTCATAGTATATAAATATACTATATATAGTATATAGTATATAAATATACTATATAAATACAGTATAGTATATACATAGTTTATATTCCACATTGCCCTAAGATATTCCTGTTGCCCAGAACAAGAGATAAATTAAACACTATAGCTCTCCCAATAACCCTGCTTGCTCTGGGTAAGCCAATATTGCCAACAAAGTTGTCCTGGAGCAATTTTGGTAACCAGGACAATCTAAAGCAGGTTACTGGCAAGTGCATGTTTGGGCTCCTCGTTCTTGCCCATTCCACAAAAGGCAGGAGGGTATTATGGACTGAACAACGGAGCCTGGTTATCACACCTTAAGTTGTATAAGTCCATGCACTCAGCTACGGAGGTCCTTAAATCTTTTGTGTCAGCCAAGATAGTAGTTATTCAAATAACCCACGCTCTTCCCAACTGCCAGACCTGAGGCTTTAGTTTGTTATAGAAAACATTCCATGAAAATTGCAAAAATCATGCTCATATTTATTATAAAACTAAGCCATCCTAAAACTAAGGCATCATTTTAGGTTTCAAGTACTGATAACAAGGTTATCAATAAAAAAAATATGCCTATGTTTATGCACTGTGAGTTTGTTTAATATGCAGTGTGTTACTGCTTTAAATGGAGTGCAAGGGGAAGGGAAGAAAAGGAAGGAGGAAAGAGAACGGAAGAAGGTATTTTCTCTGTCAGAGTTATGTCATCCTTTTCATCGCCTCATGGAGGTGGTTGTGACTGTGCCTCCAAAGCTCAGTTAGACATGAACTAGGATCCTTTGGGGTACTGCAGTGATGTTAAAATGACATGAAGTTCTCTCCCACATAAATCTATTCCACTTTGGAATTTAATATGGATGAAGCAGATTTTATAAACCTTCCAACTGAAGACACATAATAAGATTCTAACAACTCCATTAAGAAGTCAGTCTGAAGATATCACTTTGCAAATATATAAATTTTGAAAATGATTTTTGTTCTGTAATCTTTTTCTTGAACCAAGTCATAACTGAGAATTTTAGGAGTTTGGGATCAGATCCATAATGACAGATGAAATGGATTATATAGGCTATTTTCTTGTTATTACAGTAACATCTAGAATTACCAGCCAAGACATATTCTTTATGCTATGTGCTCTACCGATATTTAGTGAAATAGTGTCCCTGTAATGAGTGAAATTTGAAAAAGAGATGAAAGAAGGAAAATTTCACAATTTTAAAATTTACCTCTATTAATTTATTTTATAGCTTGAACTTGCTGGAAGAAAGATGAACAGTGGACAGGAGGCTTGAAATGGATTTATCAGGGATGGGGTGCGGGGATAGTAGCATTGTTGCGAACAGAAACCAGAGATGGGTTTTGTCTCACCCATTTCTTCACACATAAAAGCTAGACTTCTAATTTGAAACTAGGCAGTCCCAAAGCCCCTGTTGAACACTGATGAAGTTCAACAAGGACAGCTTAAAAATCACAGCTGACCTGCACTAAAAGAAAGGCAAGATTTTTTTTTTCCATTAAGTTCTAAAATATTTTAATAGGGATCAGTGCTACTAAATATTGCTGCAATACAATTCTTCTATTATCAAATAGTTTCAAAAGAGCAAACTATAGTATTGGCACAACCTATTGCCATGACAGAAAGACTTGCCTGAGGTATTATAAAATGCATTTTGTGGAACTCATCCTTAAAAAAGCTTAGCTTAGCTTTCAATTAGCCAGAAAGATAATCTTTAAGGGTCCATCTTTGTGACTTTTTTTGATAACAAATCAATGAAATAGTTGCAGAAATGCAAATAAATAATGACAGTTAAGCTTTGCCCACTATTAATAATACCTGAAAACTGAAGCTTTCCTTTAAGCTCTCTTAACATTTAAGAGAAAAACAAAATAATGTATCAAAGACAAGACAGACAGATAAGACAGGTCTCATTCTGCCTGTTGCTCCCTATTCTGAGAGTTAACTTAATGAATCCAGTGACACTGCTTTCAGAGCTGGGGAAGAGATGTGCTATTGAGCTCAAGTACAACTGCCCAAGTTATGTCTTTCATATACAAAATACATGTACAGGGTGACATTGTGATTTTCACTTTTCACTTTCATGTTTCAACCTTATTCTTACAACAGCTTACGCTTAAGCTTACGACATCGGAGAAATTCTAGTGAAACTAGAGCCATGTACGAAGGTATAGGGTATACTGTAGCCTCTGTTCCCTAAAACATAACACTGTTTGTAGGCTTCAAGCACCCAAAACTGTTCCTTTGGGGCAGTGAGTGTTAAAACAAAAGCTATGTTAATGGCTGAAAAAGTACCAGCGCTTAAATTCTTCTTCCTTTGCAATAAAACCGATCATGAAGTCAGGCCTGTATATTTTTCCATACCCTTATAGACACAACTACTGTGTTCTTAACATTCGTAGAAATTCAGCATTTGTTGCCCTGAAAAGCTCTGCTTGTTGAAGCGCCAGTAAAGTTCAAAGAATTTTCTTTTTCAGTCAAACAGGGCTGTACTAAGTGTTTATTACCACCTCCTTTCACTTGTGCCAATTAGCACCTCCCAGCGAACACAAAGACAGATGGAGATTGCCAGTGAAGGCTTTTTGTCAAGAATTTGCCTTTTCTAAGTATGGAGGGCTGGGGGATGGGAAAGGGAAAGGAAGTTGTATAAAACCTGCGTTGTGTTTTTACAGAAAGGGACTCAACAAGAAATTTTATGATGTTATCACAGGTATTTCTAAAATAAGAATGCTATTTCAACAGAACAAGAGGTCCATTCTTCATCTTATTTTTAAAACTTTGCATAGTGCAAGCCTAAATGGATTCAACTCAGGTAGTTGGAAAACCAGGAGATCCACATCATTGCTTCAGACGGCTTTCCAAGTCCAAACAGTTCACAAAAATCTTAATCTGTAGATTTAGAAATGAAATCCATTAATCCTACAAATACTTCCTAAATCATTGCACCATGAGTAAAATTCCGACATATTCATATGAGGGTAATGACTGTAATGGGGCCAGGAATTTATCTGCAGTAATTAATTATTATTAATAATGGGATATAGGGATGCCGAATGTATTATAATAAAAAGAAATACAACATTACATTATTACAAAAGCTCAGGGAGATACTATGCTTTGAATAAGATGTAAGTGTAATAAAGCTAGGTTTAAAAGACAGACACATTTCTTGTATTCTAACTAAATTTCACTAATCTTATTGCTCCTATCTCTAAATATCTTACATTAGTATGAAAATTGCTCATTTCTTTCCTCATCTATGTTATCTTGAAGTATGTTCATAAGGCTGTCCTATTCTTTCTCCAGCCAAGGTCTTTGGATAAGAGGTGCTACATGAAAGACTGTCAGTAAAATAAAATACTTCTAACTGTGCTCATCAGGTCAGCATTTTTATTTCCAGATACCATATCTTGCTACTTTTGTCTTATCTGAGAGCACAGATAGTTTGTCAGAGAATAGTACGAATTAAAAATTACTGTAATTATTTGACAGAATACCACCAAGTCAGGGTGTAGACATTAATGGGACAGAAAATAATGATCATGTGAATGGAGGGCATGAAGTGTGTGTATTATTTTAATACATCAATTTACATAGATTAGAAGTCTCTCAACATTGCAAAGAAGTTGAGCGGATCAAGATGGGGGAGAAGGAATGTTCATTACTATTTGTATTTGATAAGTCATCTCTGAGAAATGCAAATATTTGGAGGAACCTAAATTGTGTACTGATTGCTAAGAGGGTATAGCCTTGCACTGTTTGCAGTTGAGTGTTTCACTGGGCCACCAAATAACTATTCAGAGTTAAATTACTAGAACATGATTTTTAGTGTATAATCGCTTTAAGGCATAGATAGAAATGAGACCTAAAATGTTAAGGAGAGCCTCAGAAGCATGTGCCACATTTTTAACAGTGATCTTCAATAAGAATTCTTAATCACTGAAATCATTGCTGAGATTAGAGAATAATCTCTAAAAATGAAGATGTTGCTCTGTAGATATTTCATTTTCAACATGGTACGGGAGGATGGTGCTAATACCAGGACTGTGGTAATGTTGTTAGGCAGTCAGGAGCTATTTTGATCTTGGTATGACTCACTCCTTAATTATGTTTATGTATTTACATGGGCAGATGAGTTACACATTCATTTCACAAAATATTTTTTCCCCTGAGTAAAGAATTTAAAGTTCTTGTTAGGTAAAAGAATATGCATAAATATCCCTTGCAAAACAGACTAGGTTGAGCTGTGAGCTGGAGTTGTTTTTAAGCACTGCCACACAAGTACTTCTGGAAGCCCCTGGCATGCTTTGGTATTTAACATTTTATTCTCATTTGTAGGGTGAAAGATAGAGCTTCTTTAGTTTAGTTTATTTTGTATTCCTTCTCTTGTTCTTATTTTATGTCTTTTTTACCCTCTCCATTATTTTAAAGGCATCTTAGAGAGCTTCTGGTCCTCCAGTGAAATATTCCAGCCTTGGAAATTTGACCTTTTATGTGTGCATTGTAGAAAAGAAGTAGATTCATAGCTTTTAAGGCCAGAAGGGACATTCGATCATCAAACCTGACCTCCTGTATAACACAAGCAAAAGAATTTCCCCTCTATTGAGTCCAATAATTTGTCTGTAAACCATCTAGTAACAGGATGTTATATTTTAAGAGTAGTTTAAAACTGTACAGGGCTCATTTTAATTTTTCACCAGTGGTTTCAGTTTATCATTCAAATAATATTTATAACAGAGAATATCTGTATGAATATTGCTAGTACTTTATATAGAATTTTGGCTAAGTCTTAGTTTAGTTTATTAATCCATTGGTGAAGCATATGTTACTTTGCATTTCAGTCATTACAAATCTGAGTCTTAAAGTTCTCTAAATCACAGACTGTACTGCCATTAAGCTAAATCATTTCATCTCGCTCACAGGCATCTCCTTGCACCCACATAAATTACCAAGTTTAAATTCAGGGCTGACTTGTTAGCTGTGAACACTGCATGGTTTCTGCCAGATTCAGCTTTCGCAGTGCTATACTGGATAGAAAAATGAAAGGGCAATATTATATTGCCAGCACACATCTATTTACATCACATGTAACAGCCTCTGTCTCAGCTTGATTCAGCTCTGATTTCTCAGTTGCTTACAAGTAGATGGGAAAAATTACATTATGCAGCAACTGAGAGACTTGCTGTGGAAACAGACTGAACATAAAAGACCAGGAATGAGAACCAGGTTCAAATTATACAGTAAGAAAAAAAACAAACCATGGATGCACACAAAGCCCCCCACTGAGTTACAGTGCAAAATGGCTTCTCTGAGAAGAGCAGGAATAACAGTTCTCACTGAGGTTTCAGCCTAAGTCAAAGAGTTAGCCAAACCCTTAACTACCAGAAAAAGTGGGAAGAAAGAGCAGAATTCCCCATCTACAGCTGCTAGCCAGAAAAGGACAACTTTCCTATTTTCACTGAAGTGGGTAATACCCACTTGGATTCACCAAGTGGTAAATCACTGGTGTAGAGCAGACAGGGCTCCTAAAATGTCATGAGATAGATATATACAGCTACTAATTTTTAACACCTCACTGCCGTTAGAAGAGAGATATAGACTTATCCACATTGAATGAAATGTAAGAGATGTAATAGATGTTATAGGAAAGACGCAAAAAATCTCCTCAATGCTGACACATAGTTAACTGCTGCTGCTAACACTGTGGTGGTCCAAATGTGATTTGAACCAGTGAAGGTCACCTCTGGACACACTCGCGTCCTTAAGTCAGGAAACCACAACTTACTGTTTTATCAGAGACTGCTGAGAGACTTGTTATTTGACAGAAAACAACAGAAATGCATGCAGTCTAAATTCTGGAGAGAGACTGGACAATACCAGAAGCCTACCCACGATGTTACAGATATTCTCATACATTACACATACATACACATTTGGAGTCAAAGTCTCCAAAGAAAGGGAAATATGAATGTGTTATGCAGGCCAAGGCTAAGGGATTGGAGGGGCCTCTACATGCTTGCTGGGGATCATCATCATGCATTGCAGAGTTAACTGTCAGTAATGTCAGCACATAACAGCACAGGCTCACTATGTGAGCAAAGAGGCAGAACTCAGAGCAGACTAGCACCACAAAGAGTGTTAATACGGTATTTTGTAAGCAGGCAAAGAGAGGCCTGCCCATCAAAGCAAGGCCATAGGAATGTGGTTAGATTCTTCCAGCTTTGAGCTAACACATCCTGCCTTTTAGCCTGTTAAGAGTTTGTATGGTTATTGATTGGCTTGGAGTACAGGGAGGGAGAAAGCTTGATGGGCAGCACTTGCTTACCTCTGCCATCTAGAGGAAAATACCATCTAGACATACTCACTAAGGGCTCTGAAGACACTAGGAAGATATATTAGAAAGCAAGATGAATCCAGGCAAGAAAGAAGTTATCTGAAACACACATGATTAAAAGATCGACTGAGAACTGTTCCATGGCATCCACAAACCACACTAGCCTCCAAGAGATGAAGAAACTATTAATCAGGAAAAAGAAACTGAAATAAAATAATAATCTCACTATGATTCAAAGATTAGATCACAATTGGAAGAGGGTTTTGCAACTTGCATATTACAAATATGGGAGCAAGGAAACTTAGTTATGAAATTAAGAAAAGAAAGACCATACTGGAAGCTATAGAACAGAGACATTACAACATTACTCTAATCATTTGGTGCTTTTCTTCAGTTCACAAGATGTCTTTTCAGATCATAACATTAAATTAGAAGAAGAAAGACCAGAGCAGGGAGAATAATAAGAAGGGACTGCAATAAATACATATTTCATTTAAATTTATTTTTCCTTGAACTTCATTAATTTTCCAGATACTAAAGGTTTAGCAAGTATCCAAAAGATATAGTCAATAGTGTTTGAAGTTGATTTCTGAACAACCAAGAAATCTCTAGAGATGAAGATAAGGAAAAAGATAATGAGATGCTGCTGAAATAGAAGTAAGAGTATTTTATACATTATTTATATTTTAAAATAACACAACGGAGCAAGATGCTGTAAATTAGGGAGAAAGGATTCAAGAAGTCTTGGATAGAAGGAATTTTGGGAGTGTGTATGTGCAGGAAGCATAGAGTATTCTGAAAATAAGTATAGAAATACAGGTTTGAGTAAGCAATATTATTAATGTTTAGTAAACAATAAATATTAAATATTTGGGAAAAATGAACAGGAAGTAAATGCAGAAAATATTTTTTTTGATTTAAACATTTAATTTATATCTGTTGCCTCTCACAGAGAGAAAATAGAGCCTAAGAGACATAAACTCCTGCTCAGAGCTCAGAGAATCTGGGAGCCAGAGTCTCGGAGCCCTGGTCTTGCAAAGAGGTAAGATGTAGCGAGTACATGATCACTGGTATTTTGCCTGTGTGAGAGAATGATTCCCCAGCCAGCTTTTTCCATTGTATCTGTAGGAAAACAATGGGAACAAGAACAGTTGTCTCACTTGGGGCAGTTAATTGACTGACATTTACCTTTGTGTGGGCTCTGCTGAATTCCTGGTGTTCCGTATGCAGCCACATTCTCCCAAATTGCATGAAATTAAAATACTAAAAATGTGAGTGTACATTATCTCATTGCATCTACACACCACACCACAAGGATGGAGCTATCCCCATCCTTCACATCATTTCCTTGAGATGTTTTGTTATTGGAGTCTCCTGCTTCAGCCACTGGTCCGTCAGTGAGAAACTTGCATGAATGTTGATGTCCTGATGGCTCCAGTGTTGCCCTGCTGGAGCACTACACTGGATGTTTTCAAATCACAACATGTTTTGTATCTGCTAGAGTTGGATGTGACATAGCAGAGAGCTGAGCAGAAGTGGTGCCCATTCTTGCTCACTTTGATTTATCCAAATGAAAGAGGTCCTGTTTTAAAGCTATCTATCTGCTGGTAAGAAGGAAATTCACATATTCTCTGGACCTCAGTATGGGTTGCTCATAATCACAGTTTTTCAAAGAAGTAGAAGCTATGTATAGATATTCAACTTAACTTGGAGTATCATAGTAATTGAAAGGTTTACTGCTGGAGTGCAACTGGCTGGGATGCTCTCTCAGACAGCTTCCCAGACTCAAACAAAATTTGCTTCAAAGTCTCTGGGAGATACAGCAGGAATTTGGCCTCTGAATTTTAGCATGTGGTTTCTTGTACCGAGGAAAATACAACCAGATTTTCTTGCCTATGCAGAGGAACAGAGAATGACCATCTCCAATAGGCATTGATAAATGGCTCAAAATACAGAATTTGAAACCTGGATTCTCATCTTCAGACATCTTAAATTCACATGTAAGGGATTGGGCTTTAGTACAGGGTTGGGGGTAGAACCCCTTTTCATGTTTCTCTGTGTACTATAAACGTTCTAGAGAAAAGAAACAATTGAGAAATACGACAAAGTTACATGGAACCTGAAAAGTTTTAACATGGACAGACACAAGGGCAAAGAAGAAAAGATCAGGCACTACAACAATCAGCAGAATGGAAAGGGGTAATTAACATGTAGAATGGATCATCTGAGATGGCACCAGAAACCACAGCTGTGATCATCCAAAAAGTGTTAGGCAAGCACTTTGAATCAAAGAAAACATTAATGATATAAGTGTTACTAGGAAAGACTGCAGTGGACCACATGGCCTCCTTCTGTCCTGAAATATTACTTTAAAGACTTGTAGTTTAATGCTGAAATTAAAAAAAAAAATAATAATAATAATAAAAAAAAAGGTTAGCAATGGTGTAATGTTAGCACCATAGACTTTCATCCTAGAAAATATATACTAAGAAGATAGATGAACACTTGTGTTTGTAATATATGAAGGAATGGCAGTGACAAAGTAGCCTGAGCATAAGCCAAGAAATAGGAATCCTCTCTCTCCCAGTGAGTTTCATCTTAGGTTAAAAAAAAATCCTCATTTCTTTGCCCTAATTTCTTCCTCCTGCAAAAAATATAAAATAATATTTAGTTCTCTGGACTGCAAGAACAAGAAATTAGCAGTGGCTGTTGAGTGCTTTAAAAATGTGAATTTGCTACTTAAACAGGCTACATAGAGCTATTAATTTATGTCTGGATCCATTAGCTACAACTTGATGCAACAGAATGGGCAGTCGTAAACCACAAAACTGTTTCAATTTATGAGATGTACTATGACTTACTAGCCTATCACATAGGCTAATGAAGTTTCCACCTCTGCTGCTGGAGCATTTTTTGGGTGAGGGGAATCATTCCAGTTTCCTCAGTTTCCCTCTTAGCAAAGAGAATATAATGACTCTGAACAAATTGAAAAGGCCTCTGAGATCTACTTATGCAAATCTTTATATAAAAAAGCTGGACTGTCATGAAGAACTTTGTAGATTAAACTCAAATTCCTATTGTTTTTGAGAGCTTTGCAGTTTTTATCGTAACTGTAATAAGAAGTATGTTCATATATGAATGTGGCCTCCAAATTCAAAGCACTTAGGGTACATTTTTAGAAACATTTAAGTGCTGGTACTCTAGCTCATACCTGTACAATGACTATGTGTAGCACAAAATCTACATTTTGCTAGTTTTTCTTCAAGGCTGTGTATAAAGGGTTGCTCTGTTTGGTGTACAAATACAGGTTTATATCACCTATGGATATAAAGAGGATAGATAGACAATTGCAATGAACATACTAAGTGAAAACAAGAACTTGTATATTTGAAACATATGTGATGGGGTTATGTAAATACAATATTTCTTTCTAGCATTATCAGCTCATCCATGCTGCAACCATACTTGCTTTAATTCCTTGACCAAAGCAGATAGTCAACCCTGAAAAAGGTAGGATGTTTCTGAGGATAAGTTATGCTGCCATAGCTGGTGTAGGTAAGATCTCACAATGACACATTTTGTCCCCTGAGAATGGCTTTCTTTGCTCCCCCAGTCTGTGTATCGTTCTTAGGGTCAGGCCCTGGGGTATGCTTAGGTATGGGGGGTTACATTCCCAATGCTCCTATTCTTCAAGATGCAGACTTAAGATTCTGCCCCATTTTTTTAAGGTTTTCTTTGAGAACGCTCCAACAAATTGAGTTTATACCACACAGACGTAGAAAAGTTGCAAGTAAAATAAGGCTTTTCTGAAAGAAATTGAAGGAGTTTGTCAAATAAAAGATAACTACAGGGTGCCTAAAGGCTTGTCTTCATAGGAAAGTTTTTGTGTGTCAAGCTAGTATACAAATTTCTGTCACACTACCTACTTCTAGGACTGAAGTGTTCAGATTGGGAGTTAATACAGGATAACCAGCATTCCATAAAATCACATCCCACCTTACTGAGCACTAACTTCCCTTTTTAGACTAAGGCTGGGAGTTTGAGATTTATTCGTAAAAAGGGTTTCGAAAATTCAGTTCCATCTGACATTCTTGTGAAAAGTAAATATAACCTGCTATACAATTAACAGTGACTTGTTCTTGGCAATTCCTTTTAAAACAAATGAATTACTAACAAGACATTGGGTAATGGTATCTTGTCTGCAGAGATTTCTATTTTTAAATTTTGCTAAGCATAGTTTGATTCTTGGCTTTGTAATTAAAAAGAAGGTGACATTTCGAGTTCAGTTTTCACGGAATCAGCAGGCGTTGCAGGCAGCTGGTAAAACAAGGGAAAAGTTCTTTTACCTTTTCTTTACAAGTCTGTATGACTTTGGTCCTGTGTGAGCCACATTTCTGCACCCATGCATAACCCCAAAGTGAACAGAGCTCTGTATGGCCATACAGAGCTTGTTGCAGAAGCATTGCCCATTTTTTATGTACTCATAAGTAAGCTCCATCTAGGTCCTAACTGTGCGTGCCTGACTGTGGGACAAATGCTCTGCTGCGGATCCCCCGGTAGTGCCTTTAGCAGATGTGTTGCAATGAGTGCTGGTTTCTTCCTTTCCTTTCATTTGGAGGGAAACCCAGAAGTGCAGGGGAAGAGAGCCAGGGCACAATGCGAGGGCACCCAGGAGGAGAACAGGGAGCACAGAGTGAAGCACTCCTTCCCTTCAAGGTAGACAGTTGGAGACTCACGCAACTGGCTATAGCAGTAGTTTCTCTTCCTGTAGAGTAACTGTCATTGCAATGAGGGACATCCCAAGACCTAGGTAGTGCCCTCCTGTGAGGTGAGGAGTATTTTGTTGCATTTTCTGTTGCTATTATGATAGTGCTTTTGATCCATAAGCCAGCTGACCGGATAAATAGAACTCCAAGGTATGCAACAGCAATGGTTTCTGCAGAGAATTTGGGCAAAAATTCCAAACATAACTCCTTCTTTTTAGATGAAAAAGAAAAAAAAAATCTTTCTAAAATATGCTTTCACCTGGGTTCTTCTCTGAAAAAGAAAAGTTCCTTTACACTCCCCAAATCTTATTAGATCTGTTTTGACATAAATCAGGACTCCTCTGAACAGGTAAAATGTTGGTAACGAAGGTAAGTAGGTATCTGCTGTCAGACCTGTGGAAGGAAGATAGCTCATCTGTGTCTTGCAAGGGTGCCTGTTGGTTTTAGCCAGGACTTAGGGAATCAATATGACCTTCTGAATTGTGTCTGATGAAATCCAGCTATGCAACAGTTTAGCATGAAACAATATGCCACACTGTGACTAGGACATCTGATCTGTAACCCAAAATATGTAGGTCAAATCTAGAGACTGAGGAAGTTAAATAGTATTTACTTTGAATTTCTTTGTTGCAAAATACTTTTGGAAAAAAAATAAATAAAAGCTAGAAATAGGCAATTTTTTTTCCTTTGAATTGAAAAAAAAGGGAAGTCTTCCCTATAAACCTTAAAGGCTAAAACATATTACAAACATTTTCCAACTCAATAGCTATACAATGTGAACAGAGATGAGTTTGGTATATCTCTTATAGAGCTAAAATAGAGTCAACATGACTCGCTCACAGGTTGCAAGAATAACAATAAGTATGAAATAAAAATGTGTAAATTAAATCAATATCCAAGCTTGGAGAATTACTTAAGATGCTTTATACATACTCTTTTATTATCATTTCTATAGCATGTGATAGAAATAGGAAATTTAGGTTTTGTAAGTTAAGACAATAACTTAAAAAAAAACGGAGAAGGCAATGCATTTGAATTTATCAAATTTGGGTTATAAGATATGCAAGAAACAAGAAAACTGATATCTTAGGTTTAAATCACCTATACACAGAAGAAGCAAAAAGTATATTGACTTTATACACTTTGTTTGCATCCTCAGTTCAGATCAACTGCGAAAGACATCTGCTCACATTTACTCTACCATAAATTCATTCAAAGGGTTTGTTCCATATTAACTTATTTGTTTGTAACAACAGAAGTCGGCTCCATGTATTTATATCTCCTTGCTACTAAGTACACTGTATTTAGTTTGAACAGATGAAGAACTCACACTTTTTTTTTTTCCTTTTCTGGCCTTGCAAATCATTATTCATCTGATGGTGATCAAAGACTGAAAATTGGCCTACTCCTAAAATATAGCATGAGTCACTGAGCCATGCAGATGTTAGTGAAGGCATCTTAGCTTGTCTGTTTTCATACAGAAAAATATATTGTTTTGCTGACACTAAAAGTGAGAACTGCAATCAAGACATACATATGCCGTTACAGTGGAATGGGAAAATGTTTGTTCCTGAAAACAAGTATCAATTGATTTTTGTAGGATTTGTCTTTGCATATGAAGTTTGGACACTTGTTTAATTCTCACTGAATTTAGAACGTGGTCAATAGCGAGCCTGAAAAATCATGTGTGACTTTCTGCCAATGCAATATGAAGCACAGAGGCCGATTATTTCCTTCTCACTCACACAAACCCGTTCAAATGCAATTATAGCATAAACAGTGTAATTAATGCTGTTCTGATCCGATGTCATCAACAGAGGCAAAAAATACAGACACAGCACAGAAAGTTATGATAAATTAACCATTATCATGCATTATACTGAAATTTTTCTCCATACAGCTTATTCCAGATCCAGCAGGTTGTACTTTAAATATGGGATTCTACCAAGTCATGGCTCAGACTTCAAGCTCAAATTCCCAATACTGAACATCAGCTACATGCTGGGTCACCATCTAGTTTGATATGAGCTGACTGATTTTTTAGGATGGGAAACTTGTGTTTATGGGCCAACTGTTCATATTCAAACTCCACCACTGTAACCAGAAGCAGAATTAATAATATTACTTATTTGTTTGTTTATATTACTATACAAGAGATACATAGCTTAGGAATTCTAACGCTGTCTCAATCTTAGATTATACGTGCAGTATTCCTGTAAGAGCAGACCAAAATTTTAGAACACATTCTAGAACAATTCAAAAATGAGAAGCCACTTCTCTAAAAACAGATCAAGAAGTGTACAGCTCTGTTGATTTCTTAATTGCTCGTTTCAAAAAGAAGTGGAAGAGATTTTTCGGACCAAAAAAAAAAAAATCCTACTTTCATCTACAAGCAAAAATCCTGTCCAGAGTCAAGACATTAGTAAACACTCTCAATTTCAAGTGTAAATGAAAAAAATGAATTTTATTTGAGTTATTTAGAATTTTTCAGGAATTGATTGGAAAATATGTATTAAAAATATTTTACTGTTGACACAACGATTTGGTGAAACACTGGCAATATCATAATATTTTCCCCAATAACAGTTTTAGACCGAAATATTGTCTGCTTGCTTAGGCATTGACATTTTTAGATACTGAATCTACTGTGCTTTATATTAAAGACTATATTCTAGAAATATCCAGCTGATGCACACAAATAGAAACTAGGGGTCATTTGTAAAGGAACCACTTCCCAGTAGGTGTTCTTATAAATATCTTGTGAAATGAGATTTATATTGTCTTGCCTGATACTAATAAGACATAATGAGTAGAATTTCTGAAAGAGCTATTGTACTCTATCTGCCAACTGGAAAACTGTACGTCCAAAGCACTAATTAGAAAGTTATCATAACTTACACAATTTGTGAATCCAAACTGAAGGAATCCATGGGGACTAGTAGTCTGCTCCTGGTCTCCTGTTCACATAAATCTCACCCTAATGACTATGCTAACAGAACTCATTTGCTGAAATAAAGATCTGTGCCACATGTGCAATTTTAACTTCAGAAGCTCCCTCCAAAAGCAGGAATGAAGTGGTGGGAGTGAAATTCTATTTGTGACAACTGAAATCAGTTAACTGGCTCAGTTCTGGCCAAATCAATATGATATGCATTTATACATGAAAATGCATTTTTCAAGAATATTTTGTAAATAATAAATTCATTAAACTGAGGCTTTCTTAGGTAACTTTCTATTGAGTGAGGCCACACACATTCTTCAGAATATAAATGTGTATATATACATTTATACACATATATAATGTGTGTGTGTGTGTGTGTGTGTGTGTGTGTGTATACATGCATACAAACATACATTTGCACTTCTAGGAGATACACACATATGTATTCAGAGATGGATACACAGAGCAAGAGGGAAAGAGAAAAGTGACAGTGCCCAGACTTCAGATGAGGGGCTCTGCTTTGATACGGTTCCAAGTGAAGTGGCACTTTGAAGTAGACCCGTCTAGACCTTTCCCTTATAATGAGCTCCCTGAAGAAGACCACAGGGCTTTTAAAATCAACAAAAGTTACATTTTTATAAGAATGAAAGCTAGAATTTATAATTTCTTTTTGTACAGAAGAATATTTTAAACCATTTTTATCCAAGGAAATGCAAAGAAAGATACAAAATACAAGAAATAAGAAAAATCTATGCACCAGCTTCCACTTTCCCCATGCACCCTTGCAGGTGGCATTTTGCTTCCGTATGCTGTTGTAATTAACTCAGTGTTTTTTTGAAATGCAGTATACCTTGCACAACCTCTAGCCCCTAGGGTGTTTCTCATTTTGTTTTGTCCAAAGCTTGGCTGTTCAGCCACTGCTTTTCACAGCAGTCTCATCATCTCTGAGCTGCATATCCCCAGTTCCCCGCTCCCAAGCCTTTGCCTGACACCCCCTGACATCCCTGATACGTTCTCTCTTTGCCCCCAGGAGATCCCATCTCCGCTGATCTTCTTAAAAGAACATAGTACATAACCAGCAACACACATGACACAAATCTCACCTGTCATAAAGAGTAAAATACATAAAAGACAGTGGTTTGGAGGATGGAGTGTGGGGAAGAAGATAAAGGGCTCTTAAATAAGTCAGGAAAGCTCTGAAACACAACCAGGCAGGTGTTAAAATAAATCACTGTATCTGCTGAAAAAAAGAGATGATATTCTCTCTTACACAGGATCAAATTTCCTCATAGTCATTTTTTCTAAGACAGTTAAATGAGTTATTTCCAGGCACTGCCTTTAGCTTAAATTAGAAGATGTGGTGAATAAACAGCACAATAAACCTTCTGTAGTCAGAGATCCTTCTGTGTTAGCTTCTCCTTATTCTTTATAAGGAACTGTGTCATTGCTGTTACAAATACTTCCAAAGCTTTCTCCAGCAGAAAATGACCCGGAGATTGGTCCAGGAGCCATGGACAGCACAGACTCTTGTATTTTCTAAGCAACCGGAAGGACCAGACTATAAGATTATTAGTGAGTGGCACTGAGCTATCTGTTAGGAAGGAATGAGTTCTGAACTTACTTTAATCAGTTAGCTTATTATATATATTTTTAAAAAAAGGGGAACACAAAAACTATGTATATGCTACCTGCATAAATCTACAGAAATTAACAGCTTGTGACTTCTTTCTCCTGAGCCCCCCAAAATGGCAAATATTTCAGTGTGTCTGAAGAAGCAAAAATTATAATTGATTACGCTGCTATTATGACCCAGTGTTAATGACTGGAATCTCACCTTCTGTTCCCAGTGAGTCAAACTCCATTCTGATATTTGATGAACCCCCCCCCCCCACAAAATGCCCCCTTGATTCCCCACAAATAAAAAAACCAATAATAATAATAATAATAATAATAGTAGTAGAACAGGACAAGTGGGAGTACTGATTTAAAAACCACAGCAACCATACTAAAACTGAGCAGCCACTTCAGGTGCATTGCTAGCATTTTTCTCTTGTCCTCAAGATATTTTATTAGGTGTAATCCTAATCTCTACAAGTAAAGCCTTGTTGTTTGGACTAACACCATGTTAATAATAATGAATAGTGATGGTGGACTGGCTAGCCTCCAAAATTTTAAGCTTTACTTTCACTGAAAAAATATTCCAAACACTAGTTGCTTATCTGAACTATCCAAACTTTTTGAGTCTACAAAAGTTGACCGGAAATCAAGTTCTTTTTGGTCTCTCCGCCCCCACCCCCCACCACTCCCCCCAGGCTGGCTTTACCTTAGGGTTAGGCTGTCTCGAGTTATTCTTGTTATTGTCATGGCTGGCATGGAAAAAATATGGAAATGATATTGATTTTTTCTTTAGGTTAGACATGGGAGTAAGGCTCAAGAATTGCAGATTCGGTGTTTGCCTCGGAAAGTCAATCTAAGTCTCACGACTGAGACGTGAAGTCACTGTGCAATGCCCACAGTGTGAAACTGTGAGTTACCCGATATATCTGATCTGAAGCAATGTTTGTCTTCAGTCTCTTAGACTGTGAAAAGTAGAAAGTGATTTATTCTTCTTTGGTCCTCGGAAAAAAAAAAAAGTGCTGAAGGAGGATGAGGATGATTTGAATTACTTCATGTTTGCCACAAAGTAAGAGAACACACAAGAACAGTTACAAGAAGCTGGTTGCTGTTCAGCAGCTTGTTATCTGCATGGGAACTTGTCCATGTGTCTATGCCCACAACTCCCTACCTCTTGAAATGAACTTCTCCTCCTTCCCCCTTTCATCTTAGATGGCTGTAAAATTCTTCAGGCCTGAGGGCGTCTCATACTAAGTGTCTTTTCTCTTGAAACTACTTCTCCAATATGAATAAAAGAACTTAAATAAATAGTACCTACTTTTCTTGGCTCCCTCACGCGGATAGTAATGCAGGGCTGTTGTCAGCTGAAGACGTTTCCATTTGCAAATATTATCATGTGATAAATCACACACTGAACATGGGATATAATAACTGCAGCATTTGAATCTCACAGCTCGACCATTCAAAATGTTAAACTTTTATTTAAAACTCTGACTTCCTCAGGGTTACACTTGAGAGAAATTAAAGCACAGAAATGGAAAATTTCTTCCGTAAAGTCATCTAGCAGCCCAAAGGTAGACTGGGGACTAGATAAAATTTTCAGCCCTGTTCTCGGTTTAGCGGGTAATGCTGCCCTGTTATATGTCAGATATATGCAAACAACTATAGTAATTTTTGTGAGAGGAATTTATTTTCTCTCCAAATACTTTTAAAACATAAAAATTCTGTGATTCACAATAATGAATTAAGTTGCATTCAGTTTCACAGTTAACATATTGACTTATGCAGTATATCAAAAGCCCATTGGAAGTACAAGAGCATTTTCCTTGCATAAAAATAGTCTCTTTATACTATTTTTGTAAGCCCTGGTTGCTAATAAACCATCCAGAATGGAACAAGTTTTTCGGATTCAAGTCAGTCAAAGGAAAATGGCAGCAGGACAAAAGACAGCTCATGAGCAGAGCCTTTCTGCAGAAGCCTCTTATGCCAGTCCAAAATGGCCAAAGCAGTGAGGCCCTACAGGAAGCCTGCCACATACCTGATGATATTCTTGGTGGAAAAACACATTCCTGGCTTTGGCATCAAAATCTCCCAGCAGTAAATCTCAGCTTGTGTGTGGCCAGAGCATCCTGGCTGCAAGATTAGCGTGTTTTTGGAAGTCAGGTGAAAGGGAAACATGCAGGCTGGAAAACTGTCAGAGCCGTTTCACCACTGCACAAAGCAGAGGTGGGCTGGACCACCAGAGAGCAGATTGGTTTAACAGCTACTTCAGGAAGCATACTTCCAAAGCATAAACCCACTGCACATGCTTTCACATTCAGGATTGGTATATCACTGCTTATGATTAAGGGCACCCAATAATTTCCATCATAAGACATTTCATTCAGGTGTTTACAATTTTGACTAAATTAATATTTCAGGGTGATCTTCCACAAGTCAAGTGTCTGCCACAGGCTGTACGTTTTCTCTGGAGGTTTCAGTCACACCAAAATGTCCAAATTAATGGAACAAACAGAAAGCCTGCAACTTGCTGAGGGCAGAAAGCACATTTATGAAAATTAGTCTAGAAATAGCATTATGCTATTATGTTGACTTCTTGTCATCCCTCTCTTTGAGAAGCTCTTGCCTTAAACATTGAAAAAGGAAGGAAAACTTTGCAAAAGGATGACCTTTGTCTCAAGTGAATACTCACACGACTATGGCTGTGCTATAAAGCCCCTTTAAAGAAAGCAGCCAGCACATGATAAGTCCTGTTGAAGCTGTAGAGCAAAATGCCGTCTGACTGAGCACACTGTACCCCGTGTCTGGTCCCTGTGCTGCTGACCAGACAGCACACGCACCATCCTCACAAAATGGCTGAGTGTATTTCAGCCTAAAAAGCAGAGGTAAAATCAGACTTCCCCTTCAGTGGCTGCTCCTGGCCACCCTGAAGCCGGCCACGTGAAGGGCAAATGGGAAGCACGTTGCTCCGACATCGCAGCTGGCACATCAGCAGCCGAGGGAATTAAACCATCACATCTAAATACAGGGGAAATCTGAATGAAGCAGCAAGAGGCAAGTACATCTGAGCAGAGAGGCTGGCGACAAGAGGGTTGTGGAGGGACACAAAAATGGTGCTTCTGCAGATGAGAAATGGGGCTTGGCTGTGCAAGGGGTCACTGACAAAATGGAAAATTGGGAGGCCATGCCACTGGAACCTTGAAGGAGGTAAGAAAGTTCAACAGGGATCCAGTAGTGGGTTTGATCTCAGTGTTGGTGAGTTTCACAATCTTCTGCTGTGAAGCCCAGAGGCAAAATATACAAGTACTCATTTATTTCACCCACAGAAGGAATAACAACCTGCTATTGCTGTCAGTTATTAGGTAGTTACCTGTGGTGGTAGACAGGTCTGAACGACGAATCTACAGTTCCAACTTGTTAGTGACCAAGAGATGGGTAATTTAATAGAATTGTTATTTTAATTAGTCTGTTGGGGTTTTTTTAAATGTTGATACTAGACATCCAAAAATCCCTGTAAATTACGAACTCCCACAATTAGGAAACAAGAATCATCCTTTTTCATTTGAAATATGTGGTCTTTAAATATAAGACTAATTTTGCTTTTTCCAAAGGATATATCTCATCTATATGCACAAGATGTTTAATTTATTTTTTTCACAAGTAAACTTAACCCAGATATTTCCTTAATTTCCAGAGGCTTTCTGTTTTAATAACGATATCTTAACATATATTTGTATGTTCAGTAAACATACAATGCAGAAGTGACCATTATCTCAATCCCTCAGTTTATAATGAATTTATTTGTATTTGTTGGTTCTCATTGGATGACACTGCCTGGTGAGAAGTCTAGAAAAGAGAAGCTATCTGATTTCTCCCCCTCCATGTGCAAAGCCGTTGCTGTGCTTTTCCAGATGGTGCTTCGCTTTGAATCCAGTAATCTGACCTGCCACCACCAGTAGCTCTGATGGAGAACTATCCTCTCCTTCCAGCAAAGTGCAGAAACCACAAGTTATCATTTTACTTTTCCCAGAACCCCATGTTAAGCATGATGTAAATAATTTAGTAAATGATAAAGGGTAAGATAAATCTTGCTGAACTTCGACAATCTTTGGCTAGGCTCCCCCCTACACTCATAGAAGAGAGTTAAGGTGCCACCAGACTGTGATTCCTCTCATCCATTTTAGACACCTGTTTCAAAATGGGATGAACTGGCCTTGGAATTACCATTTACAACACAGCTCAATGACTAACCTCGATGAAATGGCTAACCTTAGAGAAGATGAGTCCCATGTTGCACTATTTTACAGTTGTAGGGGCTCAGATACAGCATTGATGAAAAACACTGCAAATCTCCTTACAAGTATTAGGTGAGGCATTTTAACTCAAATATTTTTAACATACTTTGCCTCACCTTTGCCATGAACAGAAAGTACATGCAAGGTCAGTTATTCCAGTTTGTGATAGGCACTAATTCATCAACTTTTAACATTCGTCTAACCTTAAATTCCATTCAAAGTTAGTGCTACCAGGATAGTCAAAGTACTAACAGCTTATATTTCTTCTGAAAATAGAAATTACATAGTTGAGAACTTTTCTTCCTAAGTTTGATTTCTAATTCAAACAAAATACTTCTCTATAATTGTCATTCTCATATCCATGCTTTCCCAGGTTTGGTCTTGGTTATCTCCTTTTAATAAGGAATACATGAGGATAATTTTGGATATGAGATATACTATAGGAATTGATAATAGCTTTATTTAAAGCGTATTTCTGGTGGATAATTACCTATATAAGAATTATTCATCACTGAGAATGGAAGAACACACAGAGAAACATTAAAAACTTTTCCTCTCCTAAACTCTGCTCTTTCCTACAGCTGAATAGGAATGAGAATTTTCTGACTAATCTCACTACAGTGTGGATCTCAATCCTTTTTTCCTTAAACTTTGCATAATTTTGGCTGTTAATTCATTTTTCACAACTTTTGCTGGAACTCCTTGACTAACAGTATTTTTAATTTATCCGATGTTTCTACACACCTCTCTAACTAAGCCTGGGCAAGCCTGTCTTCTTCAACCATTTGGCCAACAAAGGTAATTAGGGGTGCAGTTTCTGCCAGCTCTCCAAGGGAAAGATTAAGGAAAATAAGTAAGAATAGAACAGTAAATATTTTTCCTATATGAACAAATTCCACACTAACCCTGCACTGAAAAAATCACATTCATTTTTCTTCAAATTTTTACAAAATTCAGAGCATTGGATTCAAGATTTTGACAATGTTCAGTGTCAACTGGAGGCAATGTCATCTCTGTACCACTAAGTTGAAAATTCATATCAATGTTCTCAAATTTGAAGAGTATTTTAAGCTCATAAGCAGCATCTTGATTCATTCAAAATCCATCTGTGCATTGCTGTATACTTGAAAATGATGCAGACTCAAATTCTATCTGTTTAATCAGACTTCCATCCAAGCTTATTTATTTCTTAGATATTATCTTGTTCCTGATACTGTGTCTGGGTATATTTTAATTCCTGCAGTTAATTCCTTTTCTTTTCTATGCACACTTGCTCTTCTAAATTATGTGTAGCTTTCCAGCCCTTTAAATAGAGAGTTGCTTTACTCTTGTTTTGATGCTTTTCTTTGCTTCAGGAACCCCTTTATTTTCCAAGACACTGCAGAAATTCCTGATTCCTCCTATGCTTTCAGGACAGTCTACTCTCTCCATATTCTTATTCATATTACCTACCCACTCATACACCTCAGAAATTATTTACTGTTATTCACCAGCCCATATTTTAGAACAATAGGTTATAGGTCTTACTCTTTTTTCAGCTTTTCCTCTGCCTCTGTTGCAGGCTTTTATTAGAGCACTCTGCAGCCATTACATCAATACAGATTTCCCTTGATCAGGGGAATTCTCAGTTTAGCAGTGCTTACCAGATTTTGTCCCTTTGGCCTGCTCAGTGCAACAGAAAGGGATGCAATTACAACTGAGAACCTGGTCCAGTGACTCCTCTTCTTAAATGTTTTTAAGGAGAAAAACAAATTTAGGTAATGAAGTTCCTACACGTTCCCCAGAAAGCATCTGGGTTCTGTAACATTTTCTGTTTCTCGGATTTATGAGGTGCTGCTTGGGTTATAATTCTTGTTCTGGCACAAAATGTACTGAAATCATATACATTTTAAATGAAACACATGTATGATATAATGTAATACATAGACTGAATACTACACAGTTAAAAATAAAGTTCCCAAAGCACAAATTCTTCGTAAAATATTTAAAATAACATATAGTGATGTACTATTTCTATACAGCTAAGCACTACTGTACAATGAAAATGTTAATACTGTAGTCCATATTAATTAGAATGATGTAAGTTAGAAGTTAATGTTACTGCTTAATAACTGTGTGGTGGGTGCTGAAATACAAATGACGTTGGAGAGCAGAGACAGCTAGCGAGCCAATGTTAGTGGACTGCACTGCACGGCCTGATGTCTCTACTGTTGTACCCACATCATAGGCCAGTGAAATTTCAGGCTTGAGGGAGATTTCCATGTTATTTACCCAATTGAAAATTTTCTTTTCCAGATTTTTTAAGACCAGTATGGTCTCATGAAATGGTTTTGCAAGAAAATGGTATTTTTATATGGAAAAAAGAACACCAACTCCAAGACATTAGAAGTTATCTCACCCTCTAGAGATTAAATTTTAGTCTTCATTCTTACAGAAAATAATGTTAAAGAAAGAATCAATCCCTCTTCTTTATATTTTAGTCATACTTGCTTCATAACATCTTACAAAACTTAACTGTACCAGGAGAAGGAGGAATAGTTCTCTGCGAGAAGTTAACTTGCTGCAAACTGTATGGTTTCTAATTTGAAGTGCTGGCTACTGCTGAAGAGAAGACACTAGAGTCAGTGGACCCCTCGTCAAGCTCCACCTTGCTACCACATTCCATTTTATCTTGGACAAGAGGGAAACTTCTGAAAAAAATCAGGTAACTCTTCTGCTGCATGCAAATAAGTCTAAACCAGCCTTTTTTTTTTTCTTTCTTTTTTTTCTTTTGTACAATTCAAGTTCCAGAAACATTATAATCCTTTTCTTTTTAATAAGCTTCATGAACCAAGAATGCAAAAGCTCAAATCTATGTTTATATCTTTGACCTGCTGAACTACAATCAGTATAAAATAGATCTCCCTCTCTATGGATGTGGATCCTTTAACAAGGGTGCTATTGCTGACTGTCTCAAAATGATATAGTCATCACAGTGGTCAGGAAACAGATGTCATTATGTAACAATATAACAGCAAACAATTAGTAGGACATGAAACCTTCAGCCCTTAGAAAGTTCAAAGTAGTCTTAAATGTCGGAGGATTTCTTCTGAGTAAGAGACTATCAAGAATATACTAAGTCTGTTCTTCACTTTCTGCTTTGGCTTCCTTTCCTAACAGACTATCGAATAGTGTTCCTGGACTCAGTCAATATCTTTAAGACAATATTGTCAGTCAAATTAGTCCAAAAGGTCATGTAATGGCAGATAACTAATATGTTGGCAAAACTTCCATTTCTCAAGCACAAAAGTAAGGATCGTCTCCTTAGACCATTAGGTTCTATCAGAGGATAAAGATGAGATTACGGAGCAAATCCTACAGGATGTAAAAGTCACCATCATTCTCATTTTCTCTTACCTCAAAACCAAAGAACATTTTTTCTCTTTGTCTTTAACATAAAAGTACCGCGGCATGACAATACATAAGTAAGATAAAATAAACCCTGCTAAAGGTCTATTCAGAAACAGAGTATAGGAATGAAAAGAGTGGATTAGACTGGAACAGTGTAATGTTAGCTATAAAGACCATAGTCACATATGCTTGGAACAGATCACATACCCTGTAAAGCAAGTCACTGAAATGTCTGTGACAAAACAAGCAGGTCACATTCTGCTGTTGACCATGAAGGGCAATCCCCATTTCGTAAATTCAATTAATTATGATACCAGAAAAATAAATGCTTGCAAAATGCACGTTAGAGTACGTGATTAAAGGCTAATCATAAACACAATAGCCACGCATGATTCAGAGGAATAATTCCAGGCTGAGAAAACCCATTTAATTTAGCTGGTGCAAAAGGGATGCTTTGAATTGGCTCTTCCTAGGACTGTCCAAAGGGAATGGTTGGACCATGGTCCCTGGAGTGAAACCATGGAAGACTACAGAAACTCCCTCCCAGAAAGCCTTGCAGCCTGAAGGGGTTTTAAGGCTCATTATGGGATGAGAAGGAAAACCTGTTTTGGGATAGTATAAAATTTATAATGGGATGTTTTAAGAGGATTGTGGGAAGGTGTGAGAGTTATTATGGGATTTTTAGGGGAAAGAGCAAATGTGAGGAAAGGGAGGGATCAAGGTGGATGGAGGAGGAACAAGCATGTGAAAACAGAGGGAAAAAGGGATGAAAGGGGCCTAAGTACCATCAACTGGAGTTGGATTGCAAAGCTCTGGGGCTCGTATGTCCAGGTACCAGCACCTGAGGGACCAGGATATCTGAGGGCTGACTACTGGGTAGACCGAGTGTCTGAGGCCAGCTACTGGAGTCATTCCTACTTTGTCTATACGTACATATATATTCCATGTAGCAGACTTTGGACATCCTGATCAGCCGGAGGAGGAACAGGATCTGGTTGTCCTCTCTGTTCATGTTTGTGTGGGTGCCGTGTGTATTTATGCGTGTGCTGATAAGGCACTGCTTTGATCTCTGTGGCCAGCTGTGTGTGTGTGTGTGTGTGTGTGTGTGTGTGCGCGCGTGTCCAGAATACATTTTCAGTCTCGCTACTGGCTGGACTCGGGACGTTGAGCTACAGCAGCCTCACGTTCATCGGAGTAATGGATTCAGCAACCTCTAACATTTTAAAATAATAAAGTATTCCTAAGTCTTCACAACTTGAAGCAATGACTCACTAGCAGGATATTTTTCTAGCAGACATCCACATTCAGAATCTTATGCCCCATTTTATTTTAACTTCCTTTACTGTGCCCCTCCACCCACATAATATAGTTAGAGGAATCCCTTGGAAATCCTCTCAGCAATAATAGTAGGACACATCTTCTATTAGAACAAGTTAATTGTATCTTGCAAGATTGTCCTAAAAGGATACGAAGATTGGTATGTTGCAATATTTGAATGGAAATTTTGAAGAGAGGCTTAAGAGTTAGTGTTTCTACCATAAGAAAGCCATAGGTGCCTTGTTTTACCTGTGATTCATGAAGACTCGTAAGGAGCAAAGGTGTTTCAAAATGCAAAACACGAGAGAAGAGTAAATACCTTAATTTTTAATTTCCTTTTTTTCTATAATAAGAAAGTGTTTTATCTATTGGCGTTTCTTATCAAACTGATACAAATAATACGATATTTTATTTTGTTCATGTCCTAGAGTGTATTCTTTGTCTTCTTCAATACAGATTCCTACATAAAAACTGAAAAACTCTGATTTTTTATTTTTATTAAATCCCTAAAACTTAAGTAAAGAATGCAAAGTTTCACCTGAAGATGATGACATACTGACATGATGTCTTATGACACTTTCAGTAGACAAGTAAAAAAATCTGCAGTTATAGACACTAGACGGTTCTGTAATTTCTTACCAAATTATTTCTGATGCAGTTCTAGTTGGGTGAAAACTATGGTTTCATTTCTTAGGTTTTAGTTGAACTGTGTTTAGCCCAATATACAGGCAAAACAAGTATCCATTTATCCACAAAGTCTCCCTGAAACTTATGCTGGTTGACAGCAGCTCACTGAAAGGCTAGGAACTCCCCCAAAAGTGGTAACCTCAACACATATCCTAGAGAGAGTCCAGCAGCTTTCTCTGTCCAAAGATTCTCAAAGGCAGGACATTCTTCAGGCAATGCAAAAGCTGTGATTTTCTTGCTAGAGCTTCATGATGCACTTATATATTAAAGATCAAAATCTCCCATCACACACTTGAAAATCAATTAACAAACATCACCAGTGAAGAGAGTGCAAGCATGTCTTAATCCATTTATGCCTCAGAATAAGGAGTTTAGGATAGGATGATTGCCTGATTTAATATACTCTTTTAGACAGACTGAAATTCTCAAAGTTTACAGTGCTGAAACTGTTTAATACAGGAGTGACCCCAACCTCTAAAACTCTGAAAACATAAACAAATTAGTATACATTTTAGCATGAATTTGAAACAACTTCTTGAAAAAATTCAGATCTAATATCTTGAAAGTTATTAGGAAATAAATTCCCCCAAACCCCCTAAGTTAATGCAACATTATTATTATCAAAATATTGAGCTGAAAAGACAGGAAATTCTCAGTCATGCCCAACTTTCACTTGTACTCATATATAAAGTCAACATCATATCCAATAAAGTACTCAATACGTGTTTGAGGCTGGAGCTCATGATGGTTGCTGTGGGATCCATCATTCTGTTTTTCCTGACTTTGGTGCTCTCCCATGCTTTTAAGGTGACACACAGTTTATTTATCCACAGTTTATTTGTAGGGAAAAAAAAAAAAAAGCAAAGATTATCCCAGAATTAACTACAATTTTCTACTCTCTAGTTTTCAGACTAGACTTCTAATCAGATGCATGGGTTAAAAAAAAACAAAAAACCCTACATATTAATGTTTATCTTCATGTACTCTGAACCATGAGATAAACCTGTCTATCAGGAGGGCTTCTCCGAGATTTTCTTTGAAAGAAGGGGAATGTCCATTAGGTAGTGCTGGCTGCCCGAACACATGAACATCTTTTCCAGTGCCAGACACCAGCTTTTACACAGGGCCTCCACTGTCAGCAGTGTCTAACACTGCGTCATGCCATAGCCCAGGTGAGCAGGAAGTCCAGAGGCAACCTCCTTCTGCATATGCCTACTACTACAGCAACATGCATCAAAGAGAGACCAAGAACTGTGGCATACAGCTGTGTAGGTGCGTCCAAGTGTATTTCCCGCTATTAACTGCTTTTGATCAGTCACGTTGATGTGAACAGACTGAGATGATTTAAAATATTGCTCTCCCCAAAGAAAAGCAAAGGCAGGCCTCACCAGAGGTGTGCAAGCATAGCATTAGTGTCATTCTCATAAGGTATTGGTAAAGACTTGTCCACCATCAGGATTTCAGGGTGTCTGTTGGTCAAGAGTAGTGTGCAACCAAGACCATTCAAAGTATGAGGGAGCAGAAGCAGAGTTTCAAGGGCTGGGAAATCAGGGGGAGACTCAAGGCCTGGAGAAATGAGATTACCCTACATGTTTTGCTTCCATCTTAAGATATGATAATTTGAGCAGGATCTGTATCCTGATACTCTGGAGGAGTCATACATGTCACTGTCTGAATTTGGGTCTGGATAGATGTAGAAAATTTAAATGAGTATAGTGGGAGAAAAATCCAGCTGGATATTCCTTTCCTGACAAAGTCAGGGTAGTTGCTTCCCTCTACATATCCAAACATTCCTCTTGCTGATTGATGAAATAACAAAGAGTTGTGTTTGGGTTCGCAATTGTGAAGGAATATGATGAAAATAAACAAATAAATAAATAAATAATATATATATATATATACATGTGTGCATGTGTGATTTAATGATTTCATAGAGAGAAAAAAAATGATGAACTTTATTATTTGAAAAAATATACAACATTGACATTTCCTATATTGTGGGTAAAAGTAACACTAGATTTTAAACACTGCTTTCTTTTATTGCTCCTTACATATTTGTAAAGAGTAATGATTATTATTGGAATGAATTGACATGATCTTTCCATATTTGTAAATGCAAGCTCTCCCACTGACTTTGGCACAAGTTTTTTGTACAGAAAGGATGATGAGTTGGACCCACAACAAATTGGTTTTATTTAAACTATGATTTCATTATTGCAGCTCATGTTTGTCATCTTCTAGGGAGCAGTTTGTTCCTTAATCCTTTGCAATACTATATACTTATGGTATGTCTACTCTGTGGCTTAGATGTGTATTGAAACACGTCAAACCAAACTACCTCTAATTGACTTCAGCATGCACCTAGGACATGGAATATTGTCCCCTTAGACCTGCAGTATTTGTTCAGCCACACAGTCCTTTCAGCATTTTGTGCTGCTGCGGGTTCATGGCTATTGGCACCTTGGGCACCTGGCTTATGCCAGTCCCAAGATGCCAACACACTGCAGGGTAGGCAGCCCAAAGGAAAGTATGGGGAGCTGGCTCATCCCAGTGGTTATACCAGTAGACATCACCTAGATGAAGCCACTGAGGAGTGAGAGAAAGGCCTGGGCTGAAGCAAAAAGTATCAATTGTCTCTCCATATATTGGTACTTTTGCCAGGTGATGTAGCTTGTGCAAGAGGATGTCTAATATAGCTTACGGTGCAAAGACTGTGTTGGAAAGCTGCTCACCACCTCTAAGGAAAGCTATAGATGTTTCAGACTGTAAGATATGCTTTAATTGAGGAATCATCATATATCACATCATGCTACCTGATAATCTGTTGCCAATTTAACAAAAAACATGGCAAGTTGGCTTACATTGAACCATCTACTTAAGACTGTTATGCTTAAAGTTAGGGCTATGATTAAATGCTTTGATGGCTCAGAGCCTAACCAGAGAACATAGATAAATGACAAGAAGTGTTAAATGCAAAACAATCATCTCATTAATCTTTTTTTTGGTTGTTGTTGTTTTAATTTATTAACAGATAAGAGATTCTCAAGATTTTATGATACAGTTATACAGTAGAAAGTCAAAGGTGTATTTTCCAGATCATGCATCATCTTTACATGGATTTTCATTAGCTTCTTATTGTTGAATTATCCATTACCTACTATGTCAACATGCATTAAGAGCTACTATCAAAAAGCTTTTTATTTATTTAACTTCAGCTTGAGAGGTGGAGAGACCTGCTTTATTGAAGACTTTCTTACTAAGAATGCTAAAGAACATTTTTAAAAGTTACACCTGCTTCAGGCAAAAATATCTGTTCAGGGCCTGATACAGAGGGAATTTTTTTTTGCTTTGGTGCGCTTATACAAAGTAGTAGTGCTTTTAGTCAACATTGATCTGTATATTGACACTGTGTTTTTCCTTTTTTCCACATTCCTGAGTATAATACCAGAGATGCCCTTCTTTCTTTCTTTTCTTTTCTTTTTCTTTTTCTTTTTTTTTTTTAGGATGACATTAAATATTGTCAAAAAATGTGAAAGAACTAAAGACAATAGGCCAGGTGGATGCCAAATAGATGAAAACAGATTAGAATATGCAGAATATCACAGAGCACAAGGACAATCACTATGTCCAATTCATATCATCCTTTCTTCTCTGGTTAGTTATGAAAGATTTTGCTTGGAATATCTTCTTGAAGAACACTTGTGAGAAGATAGGAAATAAGCAGATTAGCTTTGGTCTCTTTTAGTCAAGTAAATAGCTATAGACTTATACTATCCTCAATGGGCAAAAGATATACTAAAGACATACAGCTTCCATTTGTGATTTTTTCCTACCTTCCACCTTCAAAGTTCCTTTTGATTGTTTGGGAGATTTGGGAAGGATTTTCTGAAGTAGGAGGAAAGAAAAATCTTGTGTGAGGATGGGTTAATTTGATTATTTACTTGGTTTCCCTGCTATTTTTAGGGTATTTAGAACCTCAGCCTTTTAAAGCAACACATAAAAGATACACAACATCTCACTGGTCTGCATCCTGAGATTTGTTTAAATTCTTCACGTTCAGTTTCCATGATTTCAGATTCCCAATCTGTAACGAGTCATATCCACTTGATGCAATGATAAAAATAAATCTATGCCCTTTTTAGCTCATGTTAGCTTGGCAAAATGAACAGAAGAATGGGATGAATTGAGGTCTGCCTTATATGCCATCAGGAAAACCACTCTGCTTTGCTTAGTACATAGTTTTAATTAAGAGTAATGGTACATTGATACATTTTGTACAGTGGGACAAATATATTGATTTTGTATACAGACCAAGTGAAGAAAAGAGTTCTTTTGATCATAAGAATACCAAAGCCATTAAGTCATAATAAACTCAAGAAAATAATTTGGGATCTCAGAGTTGTTTTAAGTGTAACTACATTATCCTTTTCTGAGATATCCTTTTGGGCCCTTAAACACAGGACTACTGTTAGAACAATACTACTATTTACTAGTTGCACAAAGTTATTGTTTGAATTAATTAAATAATTGTGCTCAGTCCTGGAATTTGTACTGGGCTACACAGCAAAAATAATGATCCAAAGAGGACTGACTAAGAAGGGAAAGAATTAGCTTAACTGTATTTAACGAAAAAGCTACATTTGATTCAAAACCTACACTCAGGTATTCTTGCCCCAGGACAACCAAGCAGTGAAACATGGTCTTGCTTTCAGGCATGAGAGAATTCCCTTTGAAGTCAGGGGGACTGCACTGTTTGTTTTAAGTTATACAGTATTTAAGTGCTTTTCTGGAATGCTGCTGTCCTAGAGGATAGGCCTGTCATCCCTGAAGTTCCTCCATAAAGCAACTGTATTTCAGTGCACATTTTCCTCTAGAGTCAGCTTTAATAGCCATGCCCATTAGGAAATACTGGCATCTGACAGCTATAACCTACTGCAAGATCACATGTTTCAGGATGATGACCTACTTCAGTGAAAGGTCAATATACAGAAGGGTTAGTACATCTTTATTATACACAAATTAGTGTGTACATGTTGTTTAAAAATCTTCAGACATGTATGCTTATCATTGCAATCTTATTTTACTTCCAGTGTATACTGAGTTCATTTACGAGTTGTGCTTAAATTCAGCTGAAGTAAATGGAACCACATATACCCTCAAAGTAAACTTCATACTTAAGATACCTTGCTGAAATTGCAACAGATTCTTAAAGAAATTTTTACTAGCTTGTAAAAAAACTTTTCATCTGTGTGCTCATGGATACCTATATAACTCGTATCTGCTGAAAATCTCCACCAAAACCTTTGTTTGTACTTTTCACCATTGACTAAATTTTGGCAAGACTAAAAGAAAAAAAAAAAAGTCCATTTATACATGGCAATCCTTGAGAGAAACTTAATCTATCAACAGTGGCATGTGGATTGCACTGTACACCATCACGCCTGCTCTGAAGCAGTTCTCTCCTTTCTTCAGGACAACTTCTTTATGAGCATCTGAGTACTGAACAGAACACATAAACCAATTGGCAGATGTTCTTAGTAAATCATTGAGAGGATCACATTAAAAATTAGCCACCTGTGTATTTATTTGTTCCTTTCTAAGTACCAACACATTATTCAGAACACTGAAATGTCTGCTTGAATTTTTCAGTTTATTCTTGTTCATGGGTCTTTCTGTTCTAGTTTCCCAGGAATCAAAAAAAGAAGATAATCCTTTAAATATCATTGTTACTTTGAAGAAAATAGCATCATCTCTGGCTGCAACAACATAATTCATGGCCAGAAAATACTTTAAAAGAAAGAAGGTGTTCAAGTTTCATCAGTTTTAGTGCTCATCTGTTTCTTCAAAATAACAGATGTTACTTGTCAAACATTCAATGTGAAGGTCCAAAGTAGTCCTAATATATTCCTTCTCTCTGGAGCCAGGCAGAAAATAGTGCTACCTGAAAATTTTAGTAAGTTCAGTTTTCTTTTAAAAAGTAGTTCATTCATAATAGTAAGACAAAATCTGCTTTTCTTATTTGTGCTAAACTTCAGTGCAAGAATTATATGATCACCTCTTACTTTTGGTTTACAATAGTGATTCCTGAAATTCAGTAATAGTCATATTCTAATATCTGTTATATTTTTTGTCTTTTTGGTTCTTGTCACCATGGCAGAATTAAGCTATCTGAAAGCCATATGGCTTTTTTGTCCTCACCTGAGTTCAGGAAAGGTTTATGAGATAGTTAGAAACTACTAAATTAACAATTTCTGAATACATATGCATTTGGAGATCAAAGAAATGATCATAGCTCTGGCACTTATCTGAAATTTGGGATTAGGTACTATAAACGGTGGTAGTTCTTAAAGTCCTTAAAATTTAGACCAGCTCCATCTGCAACTAATCAACTGCCTCCCAATTGTGCATGTGAGACCAGGGATCAAATAATAGCCTGAAGATCACCTGGTGCTCATAAATGCTTGGTTGAGGGGGAGTGGTGTGTAGTCAGGCTCTGGCAGGAGACTTTGGGTTGATGGAAAGAACATGATTGATATCTTGAGCTTCTGTTAAATTATTTTCTTCTGAAAAGAGTCAGACTTAGTGTCTGAGGAAAAAGGACTAAAATTTTTTACCAGAAGAGACTTCATCTGAGTATAGTTTGATTAAAGCATTTACATTTAGTGTTCTTGGTTTTGTTTTTGTTTTTGGGGGGAGTTTGATTTTTTCATAAACAGATTCCAGAATCACTTTTTATATCTACAGATAAAACAGTCAGTATATCAATAGCTTTTTAATATATTTAGTTTCCTGCCTAATTCTTGCACTGAAGTTTAGCCCAAATTAAGTATCTCCCTCTCTCTCCTTCTCTTCCCCCCACCCCCAACACCCTGTAAAAGCTGCTTAGGGATGTAGGTGAAGTTAGGTAATATAAATAACATACCTGAGTGCATTTTGCCTTACAATGAAGGATTTCAGTCTTAGCTTTGCAGTCAGTAGGTGCTTTAAACACTAAGTATAAGAGGGCAATCATACCTTGTCAAACATTTGATCTCTGCTTTCCCCTTTCAGAAAAAGAAAGTTTTGACAGGTTTCACGGCTTTAAATTCTGAGCTGAGATGGGTACCCTATAAACCTTCACTGACTGTTCATGCCTACCTTGAGTACAAAAGTATCCAGGGAGTGGGATACCTAAAACTTTGGCTGAAATGTCACTATTATCATGTTACATGACTATTTTAATGATCCTATATGAACTGATAGCTCTGCTCCACTGCTAAGGTCAGAAGATAACACCTAGACAGTGCATATTGACATAAAAAGGAAACCTGAGCGGAGAGATGAAACAAAATGCATCTCTCAAAATCAGCTTACTCCACTAGCACCGAGGAAAGTTGTACCAGAGTGCTATAAACAATGAGATGGAGATGGTGAGCTTCAGATGTAAAATAAACCAATTAAACCACACTGATATCAGATGAAGTCACACACAATGACCTAGTCAGACCAACAGCATTAGCAAGTAAAAGCAGAAACTCCATCAAAACCAGATGCTACATCAGAGTTTAACTATCATAAGCACAATACATTTGGAAGTACTGTGAACAAGGTGCTGTGAACTCATCTTCTATTTTGAATATAAGGAAAATGCCCTGAAGGAATCATACAGCTCAAACCCTAGCCTTAAAAAAGATGAAGAGTGCTATATAAACAGAGAAAAAAAGAAAAAAAATCCAAAACTGTTGCTATGTTGCTAGTCTTTGGAGAAAGATCATGCACACATGGAAATCAATGTCAGTTCTGCTTTTGTACTTTTCCTCCTATGTTGTAACTCTCATAGTTGCTGGCTGAGAAACAGATGATAACAGAGCCAAGTCTTAATAAACTCTGAGTAGGGTACTCCAGCTGAGCAGAGCATATTTTGAGTAGAGTGATCAGTAATTGTTCATTGCAGGAATTCTAGACTCTTATTAATCGTACAGTATTGCTAGGGAGTGCTTCAAGGCACTTGGTATGTGGGGCATGGAGGCTACGAGAGCTTCGGGAGACACAGTGGCTGAGGGGACGCATCGCTGAGGCATTACTTATTTTACCTCCTCAACAAGAGAGGAAGAGGAGGGAAAGCAGTTTCACAGTATCAATATAGGTATCACATAAGCACGGCTTTATTATGCTACATGCTGCTGAAACAGCACAAAACGGACTCTAAAGAGTTGTGGTCCAAGTGAAAAACAAGAAGTGCATGGGATCACAAAGAAAGCATGAGGAAACATGTTTTTATTCAGAGTAGTAGGCAGGAAACTCACCAGAACTAGTGTCTTAATAGCATGTTCACTTTGCTTACTATCTGATAGAAGCACTGAAATTTCCAACAAGGGAAAGAAGGCTTACTACACTGAAATTAAATTCTATGTAAAAAAAAAAAAAAGAAAAAAAGATCTCTACCCCAACTAGTTTATATCTAGGAAACAGTGAAAACAGTGAGTTAATCTTTCATTTATTTTCTTCTGTCTTTGACTTTAATTTATTGATCCTTAGAATTTATGTGCCATTATACATTTTTTTAGGTAAAGAATAGTTGCATTCAGTGATAACATTGTCACTTCCAAACGCTGCACAGGTGTTAAGATCTATGAGGTTACACAGTCACGAAATCCTTGACAAAGAATGTTTCACTTCTTTTAACTAGTCTTTTGAGCCTTCGGAGCACAGCTGGATGATGTAGCAAGGTTCTCTTTGCCATAATAATGCAGCAAGTCTTCATAGAAACCATTTCCAGGTAAATCAAGGAAGAGAAGGTGATTGGGAACAGTCGGTACAGACTTGTCAAGGACAAATAATGCCTGACCAGCCCAATTGTCTTTTATGACGGGACAACTGGCTTTGTGGATGAGGGAAGAAAAGTGCATATTGTTTATTTTGACCGTATATCTACCCTTGTTCTCTTACAAAGACTTTTGACACAGAATCACCTACAGTATCCTCATAGTCAAATTGAGGATATGTGGACTGGAGATATGGACTGGATGGCTGGACCATCAGGCTTGAAGGGCAGTGGTTAAAAGAGTGAGTCTGAGCCTGGCGTTTCAGCCAGTTTTCAGTCCACCTCACTGACCCTGTTTACAGGTAACCAGTCTTTTTTATCCCCTTATCCTTCTGTTTTCCCACATTTGTTTCTCCCCAAATCACCTGCATCTATCCCTTTCTCTGTCTTTGGTTCCTCCCCTAAGTTTCTCATAAGAAGTTCTGTGCAGTCCCAAAGTGCTCTTCCCCTGCATCCTGTATGTGTCCCATGCCCCTAGGCAGTAACTTCCTCAATTTGAAAGGTGCTCTGGAGAGCCGCTCCCATTGCCTCATCTTGCTGGGTTTCACACCTGGACACCAGGGCATCAGGTTCTCCTGGGATAGTCCTGGGAGGAGCCTGGGCAGGGTGTCCCTTCTCTGAGAAGGTAATTCAGGTTTCCCCTCCTGCCATTTTCTCTCTGTGCTCCTCTGTGCTTGTGGAGATGAGCTTCTGATGGAGCTCCTGGAAGTGGCCAGGGCAGGCACTCCCCCACCTGTGTCCCTCTTTGTTCCTTTGTGCTTGTGAGAACGAGTGGGGCTGAAGATTAAAATAGATGAAGAACTGCAGAGTCTTTGGCTCATATTTGAGGAGCTAAATCCCCCTCTTCTCCATAAAGTTTTTCATGTGTATGGGCTTTTGTAAGATAGATTTGCAAAGCTTGTAGGAGAGGAAGCCTCTCTTTCCCTGCCCGATTAGACTGCAGAACGGCAACTGAAGCACTTGGTCATCTCCACCCAAACTGGTTACCCCTAAAGGGGGTATATAATAATTCTTATTATTTCATATGTTATGATGAAATTTTATATCTGTTTTGGCCTACTGTCCATAAACAGATGAGCGGTGACTAGCTACAATATAGACATCTACATTTATTCGTTGAATCCCACCATTTTTTCTTGAATTCACTACAATTACAAGTTGAGGTTGATGCATTATATGTCAGTCATAATCCAGTCTGAACAATGACATTCTTCCCACTAAAACTTCCATATGAGTTGTGCAAGGACATCTGAGGGCATATCTTGGTCCTGAAATGGTTGCTATGCTACCATTTTGCATTAGTATCTTCTGCTTATAAATAAACACTGATTCCCCCCCTCCCCTTAAATCAAGAACAACTTAAATTCATTACATTTTTGCCAACTGTTTATTTAAGCTGATCTTGTGGCAGCTTCAATTAAAAAAAAAAAAAGTTCTACTATTTTTAAAAATATATGTTTTTCCATATTGCATTTTCTCTCAGAATAGATTCTTCAAAGCAGTTGTATCAAATATACATATGTATATGGTCATAAGCAAATAGTCTTCTGCTGTACTAGAGTTGGTTCATCACATTAATGCTCAACTTTCTATTCTATAGGGTGCACAATTTAATGACACTCCTCTTTAATTTAAAAGGTCTTCTAGAATGAGTAAATAGATTTTTAAAAAGATTTCTATTAATAAATTAATATATTTTCAAAAAGATTTTTTAAATTAATTTAAAAAGTCTTATGTCTTTTTCTTCTATTTTTAAGGAAAGGCTAGTTCAGCAATTTAAATGCTAATGTAGATAGTAAGGAAAGTCTGCTATACATGTAGCTGCAACTCCTGTAAGGCAGCAGAGATCTTATGAGGGAATATACTTTTTAAAAGTGTTTGAAGCAATTTAAATATGATCCATGAATGACTTCTGAGTGGATTAGCCCCTAGCCTTTAGCTTTTTTGACATTAGTCACATCTCCTCTTGACATCTATAATGGAATATTCTCCTATTCAATCGCTTTAAAAATGTCCATTTTGACTTCTGATTGACCTGTGATGAGAACTGATGTCTCTAAAAGGGTTTCACAGCTGTAGATTCATTCATCTGTCTGTAAGAGACTAATGACAGATGGAAACTATTTTAATAAAGTAGAAAAAATAAAGCAGAAAATGTTTCCTGAGAAATGAAAAATAATTAAATAAATGTCACCGGGTTTGTTACCTTCTTTTAAATATGCAGAAATATTTTGTTCCAAGCTACCACAAGAAATAATTCCTAAGCACTCTTTCTATCTCCTAAAGAAAACATTGTAACAGAAAAACCAAAAGATTTAAAGGAGGAACACCTTTGAAGTGAGAGCCATGTTAAAAATGAGATATATGTTAGTTCTCACAAAAAGCTATCAGAAATGATGTGATATTACTCTCTGCAACCATAGTAAGCAGAGGATTTAGAAGAATACCTTAGAAATCTTAAAGACATAACTGGCAAATGGTAGATCTGGAACCTGGAGTGACCAATTATAAAAACTTTTAATTAAAGAGATCAAGATTTTGCATAACATTCCTCGTGAAGCCTACAGGAAAGATTCTGGATACAGAAATATAAAAGAAATCAGCACCTGGATCCACAGCAGTTGTTTTGTAATGATGAGCAAGGCTTAAATTATTTGACCCTAAGTTGTTTCTTAAGACAATTTTTCTCCCTTTCATGTAACAGAAAATATTAATTACCTTATTTAATGGCTTATATATGGCATATATATTTTTATCCTGTTAGTGTTTGCTCCCCCAAAGTTGGTAGCATACATCTCAATTTAGCTATGTTAAAATACAAAGATCACTGCAAAACTGCTTATAGAAATATCTTATTAAGAAGACAAATACAAAAAAAAACCCAAAACAAACAAAAAAAACCCAACACAGATACATGTATAGCTGAAGGCTGGGCTTATTCTCACTGATTTTGAAACCAAAACACCATTGGCATGTGTCATTAGGACCAAAACCCAGCTGGAAAAACAATTTTTGTATGACAAGAACACAGGCTTGTCCTCCTCAAAGAACCCAGGTTGTAACCAAGGGTGCATTTTCTGAAGTCAAAGATTTTAAAAGTATTTAGGTGTCTTTGCGTTTGCGTATCAAATCCAATATCATCAGTTGGGCTGGAAATCCAACATTTAGAAAACTGCAGGAAAGAAATCCAAGAATTTCTGAAACTGAGTATACAAAACTCAATTTGCTCTAAAATGTAGCACTATCTATTAGTATAGACTAAGCACAGACAATACTCAGTGGATCTCTAATTATCAGGAATGTTGAGATAATGACCTAATTTATAATGTTTAACCATGTTAATTTTGAAAGAAAATTACATCTGAGAAGAAAGCTATTATTATTTTCCTCTGGAACATAGTGAGAAAATCAAACCCGAGAACATTTCTAATCCATCACTCCAACAGATCTCTTTCATCTCATGATGCGCAGATACTATGGTACACAAATACTATAGTGAAACCTGGATGGAGAGTTTTTCAAATGAGTGTATATGGGCTGTGATTCTGATCTCCCATATACTTTTCTTGTATGGCAACCATCATGTTTAATCAGCATACCAAAGGGAGAATAGGCCCTTGGAATATGGTCTTCTATGCACACTATAAATTTCTTATGATCTTTGAGCAACCATCTTTCCAGTATGCTTAAATATTATATCTGTACATTTCAAAGAGTCAGAGCTTATGCCTTCTTCAACAATGATTTGTCTTTAGGGTAACAGAAACTATCAAGATCATGCAGGTGAACCTTTTTCTCCTGTGTGACTACTCTAAAGGTTTTCATTTGAAGGTTTTAAACCCTCCCTCTGCATTTTCTCTCCAGAAAAATCTTTTCACCTCTCTTACAAAGTACCAGCTTTTACAAAGTGAGCCATCAGAACTAGCATGTCTAACATCGATATTTATTACCAGTCCTCAGATGGTATAAATCACAATAGCTCCCTTAATATAAAAGGGACTGTGTCAATTTATGCCAGCAAAGAATATGTGGTACATTGTAATGTTCCAGATAAATTTAAAGATCCTGTTAGAGGAAACATGATTATTTACCTCAAATCATATGATATACCAGAATTCTATTAAGACATTTTGATTTTGTATTAAAGACCTTCTGTCAAAACTATTATGCATGTTAAGAAGCTTGTCCCTTACTACATTAGATATTGCACTGCCATTTAAACCTTGGTCTGGCAAACACAACACTTTACCACACTTAAAAAGGACCAGTGGATTGCAAAAACTAGCCTAAGCTGTAAAATGAATAATGAGGAAGAACATACCTTCCCCCACCCTTATATCTAAAAGAATTTTCTGTTTTAAATTTTTGGATCAAAAGAGAAGTAGTTATAATCAAAATCAGCTATTTTTATTCACTGCAAGAACAGTAGAAAACAATTGAGCCTATAGTTTTGAAAATATTCTCCGGAAGTCTAAGACTGGGAACTAAAAAAGAAATGCTGTTTTCAAGAACTGTGAAACTGTGAGAACAACAAACAGATAAATACATTTCAGTCTGTGTTATATTGGAAAGACAGTATATTATATTACTGCAGTACAGTTTTTTAGCTCAGTGAATACACATAGTATTTTAAAAGGACAAAAGAACCCTTTTCAGCATAAGCTAAGATGAAACTTATATTTATTATGTCTGATGACTATCATATTTCATTAAGCAAAATTCCAAAACTGATTTCAATACTATGTTACAGTGTTTAGTTAATATGATGTAGAAACCACCAAGATGTTAATAAATGACTGACAGCAAACAAAAGACCAATAAATACAGAGCAAAGAGGATCTGTCAGGACAATTACAGACCTTTTGTTAGTCATTCAAGTGTAAGTAAGAAACACAAAAAAGAAGAGTAGAAAAGACAGAGTAACTTTTTATGACTAGGTTCACAGAAAATCTGCTGTGTGTATTGGCTACACAGATCAAGATATATATAGTGAAGTTTTGATTAAATGACTGAAGTAGTAGGCTAATATCTACCCGCAAAAATGTCCAAATTATTTTAACAGCTTAAAGGCAATAGTCACTTTAACGGTAAGATGTGTAGGTCACCCAAGTGACCTAGCAGCGTATGTCCCAGGGACTCCTAAATGACAAAGGTCGTGCATACTATACAATCTGGAGAACTTGACGCTAGCTATCTCAGATTATGGTGATTTTACAGGTCTCATTTTTATTATGCCAAGATCAGTAAATTACCTTGTATGGGAAAAACATTGCTTCCCTGAATGATTCCAACTCTGGAGGATCCCTAGGGCTTCTTGTGGAGCGAAAATGCATGAAAGTGGATAGAGGGCTAGACCGAAGCAGACAATCGTCAAAGCTAGTCAATAGTCCATAACTCAGATACACTCTTGGCTGTGAGGACTGCCTTTAGATAGTTCTTCACTATATGTGGGATGAGGAATACTGCCCTCAGCTGATTGTTTGTTCTAAGGAGTCTCTCTGGGTCGATACTTCATTATCCAGGCTACATTCAATACGGAGGAAACCACTCCTGTGTCTTGATCTTTTGAGATCACGGAAAAGAATTTATATTTCCCTAGAGATGTTTGATTTCCCTTCCTCACTGCACACATTTACATGCCAAAGATGAATTAATGTTGCTTTTACTACTGAACTCCTTATATTTAGGAATTTTGATATCTTAATTATTCACTGCAAGACGATTTCATTTTATGAACCTGGAAGTTAGGTAAAAATCTTTCTGACTCTATATTTCAAAAACTACACTTCTTGCCTGAATGTCTTTAGGTCTTTGTCTTGCTAATTGTCCATTGTCCTTACATCTGTGCGATCTTAAGGTTTGGGGATTTCTCTCATCTTCCTAATGACTGACAATTCTGTTGCTATTGCTGAACTGCTGCTGTTTCCCAAGGAAACAAGGCATGTGCTTTTGCATTAGCTACCTTCCTATTCATCTGTTTATCTATCTCCTCACGTCCTCTTCCTAATCACCTTTGAGTATTTAAAAAAAAAAAAAAAAAACTCAGAGAAGGAGAAAGTTTCAAATATCATTAAAATCCTACATGTTTTTTGAAAATAGTCATTTGTGTACTGGATTTTTCCAGATTTGAATTAGCAGTTTCACAGGCGGAAAGACAGATCAAACTCAGGCAGAGAGGACTCATAGCTCAGACAGACAGAACTATATATTGTTTTCAGACAGATGGTTGGCCTATCTATATGGCCAATAAAGAGCCTGTGTAATTCGGGATTATCTGCAGCACATGTTACATCTTTCCCGATGACTGCCTATGTCCTGCCATGGTTATTGCTTACAGGAAGGTTTAGGAACTAAAGAACACAAATCCATAAGAGATCAGCCTTCACTAGCCTCACAGGACATTGGAAGTCCTTATCTTTTGTCTTTAGTGTTTGCATTGAAAGATTACAAGATCAAATCAGAATAAGTTTGTATTGTTTTCCTTTACATAAATCAACCAGGCTTATCAAACAATGATCAAGACATAAAAGTGCCTGGATTCTAACTAGATGTCTTCTCCTTTACTTGATTCAAAGACAGATAAAGAAGAAAACTTACTTCTACGAAAGTATCAGCTAAGAATGTTGGTCACAGTCCCTATAAGAGAAAGTAGATACAAAGGACACCTATTTATAAAGATGCTGTTCATAATATGTGATATGTATAAATAAAGTGAGATGATTAGCTCAATAAGTCAGCAACACATTTGCTGAGATTGAACTTCCTAAACTATTGCAACTTCAATATGGCAAAATCTTTCCTATAGGAAACTTTGAATCACATTATCCTTTTACCTAATATAAAGATAATTGTCTTCAGAAACATTGTGCAGATGTTGAGATAATTATATTTTGAGGCTCAGCTTCTTTTATTGATCGTTAAGAGTTCCTGTAACTGCAGCATTTAGAAGCCATTGTAAGACAACTAAAGACACATGGAAGCTAGACTCATCTCAGTCAAGACAATTGAACGGAAAGGTGGCCGTCTGCTGCCTCCTCACCTAGCAAACCTGGAATATGTCAAGGTCTGCACAGCCATCTGTCCTTTATTCTCTTCATCAGACATTCCCTTTCATCACAAAAGGAGAAACACAGATTTCATATTACACTGAAGGAATCCCTGCCGTCCTCCTGAAGACACATTTATGTCCTTCTGTGCCTCACAGAGGGGAACAGGAGATGTAGTGTGGGTCAGGCTCAGGCTGACTCCATTACAGGAATCATTCCCCTGAGAATGCTTCCCGCGCCTGCCTGGGCAGTGGCCTGTGACAGGGACTCATATATACAGCCTGTAATGGCTGGTTACATTAAATCGGACATTTATTCCAAACAACTTTATGGAATCATTTGAAGAAAATAGTAATGCTCTATAAGCTGTTTAAACTGCTTTACTTAACTTTCCTGTCATTAAAATTGATCTCCTGTGGCTAAAAGAAAAAAAAAAAGTGTAAGATCCCCCCCCTTTGGTTGGTTTTCAGCTCAACCACAGGTTTCCTGAGTCTGTGTAAATCACCTCTTTGTTCTGTGCCTTAGCACCCATCCCTAAAATGGGAGTTAATAGTGCTTCCCTACTTCACAGGCTGTTTTAAGGATACATTCATTAAAGTTTGCAGGGTGCCAGAGATGCCTAGGTGTACCTAAGGGAATTAATTATACACAGAGAGACCAAAATAGAGTCAGAACAGTAACTAGCTGAAAAATATAAGGCGTGTTAGTTCGTTACTTATATTGTATGTTGTTTATACTAGCCTAATTATTGAACTTCCTTTCCTTTCCTACTGCTTGTTACAGAAATCACACCACTGTATTCCTTCCAGTTTCTTTCCAGACTGATTCTAAGCTGTAGAGGTACAAAGCACTGGCCCAAGAGCAACACATGAGCAGCAAAGGTGTAGTTTATGAAGAAGTATTTAATTCAAAATGGAGTTTCATTTAGTCTTTGGCTTACTACTGAAAGATGAAAGTGTGTTATGAAACAGGGAAATTTTGTCGTGAATCCTGTGTGGTCCACCACAGGATAAAATCCTGCTGCTGCTACAAAGCAAGACCCGGGTGAGGCACAGGGTAGCAAGTGCATCATTTGCATTCCTTTGCCAATAGACCTAACAAGCCTACGACCCAATACACAAGTGACATAGTGATTTTGATACTTACAGCCTTGTCCAAAGTTTAGGGATGAAAAGTCCTAGCTATTATATATTTTTGAGTCAATGTATAAAAGGCTGTGTTTTTACAGCTGAAGGTTCATGCTTAATTCTTATGGAAATTCAGGGCTAGGACTACTGCAGATAATACTGATCCTGTTTCTGTAGAGAAGAATCAGAGCAGTGAAGCTAGTTACTTAGGTGGTTGGAGGAGAAAGAGGGAAGGTGAATTAGAAAAATCCTTGTTGCCTATCTCATGTGCAAAGGGCCTTCTGGCTGCAAGGTGCCGGGTCACTGACACAGCCAGGAGCTTGTAGTCGGCTGTTCGAGGGGGAGAAAAGAAGCATGGATTTCAGTAGCCAATAGAAGAAAAGATGAAGTGAAAATCAGTGATACAAACAGGAAATAATAGTTCTCTTCAGTTGTCTAACTCTGTCTGATGCTAAATTAATGTAAAAATATGGGGGTGGAAAAAGGAAGAAATGTAGTGGCAAAGTATCACGAAAACAAATCATAGCAATTACACAGTCCTTTATATTAATTTATTTCCACAAATAGCTAAGATTTTCTTTTTTAAGTAAAAGACATAAAACAACCACTTCTCCTGTAAAAAGTGAAAAGGCGCTGTGAAAAGCAACGCTAATTACTATGAACCCCTTAGTCAAAGACTATTTTTTTAATCCCCTGTCAGGTTTTGTTATCAGACATTTCAGTCTTTATAACCTGTTCATAAAGTTGCCCTTGCAGAGCAAGACCGAAGGAATCTTAACCAGATCTTGCCAATGAATTGTGGACAAATTGAAATGAGGATTACTGAAAGCCAAAGGAGTGACTGAAATGGGAATGCATTGCTCTGACCTCTGCACTTGTTTGTTTAACTCAAAACTTCAAAGCAACGACTAGCATGGGAGGATACAGCATAAAAGGCATGAAATACCAAAACCAATAAACAGCTATGAAATATACTGAGGAGTTTCTTCCTAAAGCAATCTCTCTACTTTAATTTTTGTATTTCCAAGATCTCGTCATGTTTTTAAGGGAGATTATGGCTTTTGTAAATTTGTCGAAGTGGGACAATCCATTTTCCAGTTTTTAGTGGGGCCATTTTTTGACATTTTTTTACCTTCAGCTGATTGAATCCAGCTCCAGTATCTGACCTTTAGTGAAAAATATTTGCTAAAAAAATTGATTAATATTATTAAAATGTGTCATTTCAAAGATGTTTTACCAGTATATTTTCTAGTCATTGAGAAACTTATTAAAATATGTAACAAATAGTGCATCAGATTAAAAGTCTATCTAGCCCAATATGCTGTTTCCAATACTGTCTGGAAGTGGACAGCTAAAAAGAGTATAAGAAGAGAGTAAAAATATAAGGATACAACCCCATAATAATCTCCCATCTTCTAACAATTTTGATTCTGGATCTTCCTGAGACAGAAATGGTGTACCTCATGGGTTTTTCTTCCATGAACTTATTAGCTTCCCTTGAATTCATGCTGAATTTACCATCAACAAGCCACGTCAAGGAGTTTCACAGCTTAGGTCCTTTTTGTTCTTTTCAAGGATCAACACCTCTGCTTCCCTGTTTGGTACTTCTGTTTTTCCAGTTTGTTTCATGCTCCTTGGTTTTCTAAGTGGAAAAGAATGTGAACAACCAGCCAGTATTCACCCTCTCCTTGCCACTCTTGGGCATAAATTTTAAACAGCTGTATTAAAATGCCAGCTTACTTCTGCCAAGGTATTTTGTAGAGCTGCTTCTCCATTTTTTTCATAATGTTATTTTTATGCACAGATCCTGCAAAGACTCAAATTTCCAGTCCAACCGCAGCATAACAATGTGTAAAAAAAGACCTCAAAGGGCAAGGAATGAAGACTAATAACTGATACAGATTATCTAGTAACACTGATATAGGTTATCGTGCCTACTCATACGTTTTTCTCTTAGAGTCAGAAGGAACTAAAAAGGATGACATTTTTTATCTTGGTGAAGAAATTGTCCTTTTTCACTGTTGAGTACTTTTTGAGATGGTCAGTAAGGCCCAGGGAGATGTTTCCTTGAGAATCTCTGGAGTTTTTGGATTCAATCCTGATGTGTGTTTACAGAAAAAAAATCTACTGACTAAATCCTATTTTTTTCTTGTTAAAGCCACTGAGTTTGGGGAAGAGAGGAAGCTCTACTGCATCATGGAACAGGACCATCTTCAGGTACAAACTGTGTCAACTCTCCTAAGGCAAGATGCAATGGAGCCAGTAAAGAAATGTTTGTAGCAAGACACCTGCTGTCTAGCACACAGTGTGTGCTGCAGCATGCACAAACAGCCAGCTGAAAGCTGAATTACAGGCATTTTAATCAGGAAACACTGGAAACTGGGTTCTCTTTTGTTTCCTTCTTCAATATTATAAAATGTTTCATCAATATTGTGTTCAGACAAGGACTGCACTTGCATGTGCTGGACAGAGCAGGATTTGGCTCACAATTAAAAAAAAAAAATGAGGAAAGCAAATCAATGCATGTATTTTTTCCAAATAACAATTTTCACATCTGTTCCTCTTTTACAATTTTCTGGTCAAAGTTTAACAGAAGTGGTACACTGCAATGCTAGGAACTTCAAATATTTTTTCCTCCAGCTGTAAATCTTTGCAGCCTCTCATTTCATACATTGTATGTCTACTTTTAAAAAGAGGTCATCTTATTTCTGCTTAACACTGGCAACTTTTTAACAGTTATAAAGGCTGGAAAGATGATTTATGGTCATGATCACTAACCAGTCATTTGGACACAAGTCCTTTAATCTTTAAATGGACAAGCTGATGTAACTCTTAGCTTTAGTTTCAGCTTTGAAAACAAGTTTTGGATATTCATAAAAGATAACAAATAAAGTCTAAGATCTATAAAATATATTCAACATAGCTATTACATGATTATATAATAATATATATTTAGTTATATAGAAATTTAGAAATAATTTAGTTGTTAGAGATAAGCATTCATCATTAAAACTTTATAGATTTTTATATGCACATTGATATTGTAAGTGTGAATAGTTTTCCTTATGTTACTTCACTAAAAAATAGCATACTTCTTTTTAGTTATCTATGTTTTTAAATACTTATCAGCGTTATCTGTTCTTCTTTGGTTTTCTCCAATTCTGCATGTGTTGTTCACCGTTATATATGCAATAGAACTGAGACAGTACCACAGCTTCCGTTGTGGGAGTCAGACTATTCCCTATAGGTGATCTAATTCACTATGTGTTTAAGAGTCAGAAAAAGAAGCAGGGTCTTTGAGCAAGAGTGAAGGGAAAAAGTTGTATTGTGGACCATGTTGGGGAAAGATGTCAAGAGATTTGTCAAGCACTGGTTAAGGCTGAAAAGTGAGGACAAAGACCACAGTTTTGGAAGAAAATAAGCAAATATTTGAGAGAATGTGTGAGAAATGAAGGAGACACAGGCCCAGAATAAACCTGTTGATATTGGGTAACTTGAAAATAACCAACTTTTATGACTTAGACCTACAACTAAGCCATCATGATCTCAATAGAAAGCCTCTAAAATTGGTGGGAATCTTTCCACTTATTTTAATGAAATTTGCATCAGCCAGTGACAGAGAATCACACCATGTATGAGGCCATGATCTATTCATGTTGTAATGTAGTAGAAAATGTGCAGAATGAATAATTTCCCAACATTACACATTGCTATTTGCTTTAGTAGCAAATATTTTTGTATACCTTTATAGTGTAACAATTCCACTTATACTATCTGCCCCAAACTTTGCAATAAATGGCCTACTGTTATAGACAGAAAAACAACTGAATTAGAATCTTATTTCTGAAGGGCCTTGCATTTTTTTTCTGTATCATTTTAAGTCTGTCATTGCCTCTACAGCCTTCCCTAATGTTATTTATTTCAATCCAGGTGCTAATTATCATCATTGCCTTTAAGAACGACTAGTAATAACTGCATAATATAGCCCATTATTTAAAAGGGGGAGGGGAGGGAAAACTTTTTGAGTTCTCTTCGACAAAATTCCCAAGAGATCCAGTGGAATAAGACATCTGAGTAGAAACTGCAAGGTCAGGTCCAAATCAAAGTCATTGACTTGTCAGTCACCCACAGGTAAGAGGTTTCTTGCCATGTTTCAATCCCTAGTATCCTAAACCACCTTATAAATAACTTCTTAAAAAAGTTCTTCTGTTTAGAAGAGGACTTCCTGGAAAAACAGTGAAAGAGGGACATTAAAAAAAAAAAAAAAAAGCCCTTACAGGACAATTATATAAAATATATAGAAAATTTTGCTTAGATCACTGAATGAGAAAATGAAATCACATACATCAAAACAAAAATGCAAAATGAATGAAACAGGATTCTTCATGTCTGCATTTCTGAAATGCTGAAAATATTCACCTTGGATTTTTGAAGCAATTTTATTCCTTCATAGGGCACTTTCTAAGACTGGAAGTATTTTACCCTACAACCCAGCTATGCTCTTTAAATTCCCTAGTCTCTACAGATCCTTCTCACTAATTTAAGTTTTTAGAGGAAAAATTGTAAATAATTTAATTTTAATGAAGCCAGCTGACTACTTTTTTGAGAAATATGTCATTTTAAATGGCTAGGGAATTAGATCAGCTTTAAAACCTTTTCTGTAGCTGTTTTGCCTAATTATACAGAAAGGATAAGATTATCTTGAGATGTCTAGGAAAGAGCTGAATTTCCAAGAAAGCTCTATAGGTGACATAGAATTTACAGAAACTTGAATAGCTTAAATGTTAGTAGTTGTCATTAAAAGCTGCGGGCCTTTCGAAGGGGGATATGTACTGGACCTAAATGCACATGCATCCTGGAAGAACATCTGCTACCAATTCTGCATGCTCGTTTCCCATACCCTTAAGCAGCAGATATTTGAGTGCTCACCATATGCCTGTACCTTTCATATTTGACAGCGTACATCTAATGCCAAGTCCACAATGCCAAGTCCTCAATGCCAAGTTTATACAATTTGTTGCAGCCTTCAGAGAAGCTTCTGTAGATGCTTCTGCTAATTGTAGGCGTTCAGCCCTCTCTGCCCGCTAGTGCCATACTCCCTTTTTGCCATTGGAAAAAAACACTCTGTTGCTCAGTCCCACCAGCAGCAAAACCCCTTTAAAAGGTATGTACACTTCAGCTTGTGGCTGCTGTTGGTTCAGCTGAGCTTCTACCCCACATCATGAAGGTAATGAAGCAAGGTTTACAGGGGATTCTGGAGAGAATAATAAAGTGTTAGAAGGGGATGTTTTCTCAAATGGCTTCAGCCAGGTTGGAGACCAGATGTTTATTTGTTGTGCAAACGTTAAAAACGTTTGCTCGCTGCACCACGTTCATGTGTGTTTGCATAACTAATAAATACGTGATTGCATTCTGCTTGTTCCATTCTATATAGAGACAGACACAAGGAGTTCTCTTATATGGTATTACGAGTCACATCATTTAGGTTATACTGGTAATAGTTAATAAATTTGAAAGAAATAAAAGGACTTCAGTGACTCTTTTCTTCATTTTGAGGGTAAATTTAGCTGCATGAATTACATGTCTCCTTCCAGTTATTAACAGCTAAGAGATTGAAAATCAAATTAATTGTTCTGTAAAATTCACATTTACTGTACAAGAGGTTATTTTTTCCCCAAAATGAAATTTATTCTATAGCAAATAGCTTCCTACTTCAGGTTCAGTCAAAAGCATTTCTTCAAATGTAGTGTAAAAGTGGTTGAAGGTCAGAATGTGGGAGTAAAGGAAGTGATCAGCATTCCCCAAACATTTTCAGTCACAATTTAGGCTCATAAGCCACCTTTCTCCATCTTCCAACAAGTTGTATTAATTGTTGTTACAAATTGCTGACATTCAAAGATGGAAGTTTATCAAAACCTTATAGACTGGACGCTGATTAAATTATTCAAAATATTATTTTCCTGTCATACTATTCAAACATTCACAGAATGTGAGATCACGTTGCAAAAACTTCTAAAACTCAGTATAAATACTATCAAATAAAAATAATTTGTCAAAAATTTACTCCTGGGTTCTTGAGACTTGATGTGTTGCCCTTGCAAGTGTGCTGTCTAAACACACGTATTTAAATAACCCACTGTTGCTGACTAGAGATCTAAGAAGCAGCAGGCATGTCTTGCTAGTTTTTATCATAAGGTAATAACAGTCAATTGAACAGCTTTTATCCTGATTCAGGAGCTCAGCTGTACACATCATGTCCTTGGATTTATTGCTTGTCTAAAACACTTAAAAATATTAAAAACAAACAATAGATGCAACAAAGACTGCTTCTTACAAACTTGGTGTTTGTTGTCCTAATTATTTCTTGGGTGGGTAGGAAGGCACAAGTCCCATGCAGGGAAAAATGTTCTGAACCAAATGCTAGAAATCAGTGAAATAGGAAGTTTTGTTTTGTTTTTTCCCCATGGACATGGGCATACTGTGTCACCAGGACACTCTGAGGCATTTTGGCTAGAGGTGCCTCAGTGAGCTATTACTCCATGGTAAAATGTGGAGAAGAAGGTCCTCCATCTGACTGCTGTAGGAGACTTCAGCTACCTGTCATCGCCATATCCCGCCTTCCGAATCTCAGCACACGAGCACTGTGAACACTGCAGGCAGGATTCGTTCCTCCAACTTTAGGTGCCCCAATTAGGCGCCTACCTGCCCTAGGTTCACCCATGGTGAGGGGGACGGAAGCCGGCACCTCAAGAAAGTAGGATTTCTACAAAGTAGACTGAATAAACTGCCAGAGTTCAATCTACATTGCCACGGAAGGGTTTGCATCTCTCTACTAGTTATGGAAACAACCTAGGGCAACCTGGCTCCTAATTCAAGTTTCTCAGATGGCTAAGCTTAACTGGAACAAATCACTATACCACTACTAAATTTGAGTGCAGTATAATCAATTTACGTGTACCCGGAAGCCATCTCATAGCGTCTTACTGCTATTCAAGTACACAGCTTACAACTACAAAACAGGGGACGCAAGCAGCCCTCTGTACTTATCGGGCATTGCTGAACAGGCCATGTTAGCAATAAGGCAGTGGAACAAATGGCAAAGTGATTGGCTCAGGAAAAAAGCATTTTTGTCCAGTTCCTGGTTCAAGCATTCACTAACATTTGTGAGAGTCACATCGTCTCTTTGTGACTGTTTCTCCTCACATCATTTCCTGTCCTGCTTCTCTATAAGCTATAAAAAGCTATTAGCATAATTAATAAAGTAAATGGATACTTAATGGAATACTTCAAGCATTCCCAAACACCTAAAACTGGAGATGGATATGAAAATATATTTAAAAAATCTAGCTCAGAGTTTCCCAAAGAAAGGACTATTCAAATTGTTTGTCGTTACAACGATTAATTCAATCAGGACTGAGTTTCAGGTGGAGGTTGGAAAGAATGCTTTCACCATGCACATTTTTTCCATTTTAATTTTAACACTAGCAAAAGTGGAAACAGGCATAGTCTAGATATGATTATGAAAGAAAGAGCAGAAATGTGTAACCATGCAGGCTCTCCCACATCTCACAACCAGTTTTGCACGCACTGTTATCTGTGATGATAATAGAAGGGCTACAAGGGCCTTAGTATCACTGTTAAAAATCTATCTCAACAGAAATAAAATGTTAGAAATAATCCTCATTAAAATGTTTCAAGGAGGTAATATTCATTGTACATATTGAAGATTAGCCACAGGTGTTACTTTTTCCTGGATCGGTATATACCAATAGTATAAAGCTGCCATCATTTTCAATACTAGTATGAAATAGTAATAAAGACACATAATAATTGAACATAAAAATGTGAAGAAACACTTGAATTATTCATTGATGATTTAAAGAAAACATTATTGATAAATGTACCAGTGTGGCTTTGACTAGGAAAGGCATAAGTTTTTGGGACTCGGCTGTAGCATGTTTTACATATGTACTAAATAAATTCCACAAATAATCCTTGAAATGTATGGCATGTTTTGTGAGTGTGTTTTAAGAATTCTTACCTTGGGTTATCTTCTGCTCTATGGTTTGTTTTTCCAGAGTGTTTGGGAGGCTTTTTGCAGTTATTATGTAAAGTCCTAATGTTACAAGTATTTATAATAATGTTTACTTTCATAGATAAGAAAGGAGTTTAGTGAATACCTTAGTTTGCAAGTTTGCAAGAAGGTCTATGTGGAATAACTCACATAAAAAGCACTCATTTATCCAGCATCTCAAGCTTTCTTATATATTTTCTACTTCATCTTTGGAAATATATTAAAGTGCCATTAAACTAAATGGTACTTGCCAAGGCAATTACAAGGATTACCATTCCTGTACCTCATTATTCTGTATTAGTGGAATATATTTTCATGAGCTAAAAACATTGATGTTAGATGTGAGGCAAGTTTCAGCTGGGATGAAAGTTCAGTTCTATTCCTAAAATAGAAGCAGGCTAAAATAAATTTTGGCCTATAATATGTGACCTATATCTCTAGTACTTGATACTTGACTGAACCATATCTATTCATAGATCATTGTTAAAAATAGTGTAATAGCTTATAAGGCACAGTAATTGTTAGTTTTTATATATGTATATAATAGAAAGATTAGTAAGTAGAGAATATTTAATAATACACCTGTATTACTAAACACAATCCACTAATAATCACCTGTCAAGAAATTAACATATGTCAATAAAATCTTGTTACATTCCCTCCTGTAAGTCTATTTGACAAGTCAGCAGAGGCCCCAGCATTCTGTGCTGCCAAATTTACCCTGTGCACAAATCATTTTACCCTTATTTCATTAAGCTCCAAGTCTCAAAGTTATTTAAAGAACTTATCCTTGAGTTACCACAGTGTAAGCCACATAAAGCTAAAAGCCTATTCTATATTTCCTGTCTTTTCAGTATAATTAATGACTGTTTGCCAAATTGTGGAAAATTGTTCCCATTTGTTTTTCTAGCAGAGAATACGATTCCTTCTAATGGTTCACAAGTTGTTAGATCCCATTACAAATTCTCTCAAAAGGCACTTCTTATTCCTTCCAGATCCCTCTTTTTGCTGTTACTTGGGCAATTTTCAAGTCTTTTGTTTTAATAACAGTTCAGTTATCTCTCTAACCTCTAAATTGTTCCACAAACTAATTAATGGGCCACAGGGGATAGTCTATATTGCACAATCGTAATGAGCGCTTGAGACCAACATCTGAGCCTGTAAGGGTAATAGTGTTTCCAAACCATATGGTAAAAGGATTAGCCTTCCATCTTACACCCAGACAGAGTTCAGGTCTATTCCAATTTATCAGTATGAATAATCAAAGCTCATTCCTGTCAGGCTACTCGTGTTATTCTTTACATTTTCAGTGGAACATGTGTTTGAAAGGTAATAATATCAGGTTATTAAACTCCTTTCTTAATTGCTTGAAGGATCAAAACTTTTTTATTTATACAAAAAAATTGCAGTGCAACACCTTTTTGCATTAGACACTTTATTTTTTCAACCAGCTTGTTGAGTCTGGATATACCTGTAGTGATGGTGTTGGCAGAAGTGCCTGACATTCATAACATCTTCTATGAAGTCCCTGAACGTTAAACCATATGCACTTGAATAATTTCATAATCATGTATTAGTTTTTCTTATTGCATTTTACCTGTAAATCTCAATGTACTTTACAAAGAAATCCTTTATCATTATCCCTATTTTAGAGCTGAATAAATGACAGTCATTATGCTTAAGCTAACACAGAAAACGATTTTTTTCTTAACCTGATGTTGTTTGCTTTTTAATTCATCAAACCATAGAGCTGTTTTCTGAGGTTTGTATGTGTACTGGTCATGTAAATGATTTACAGATATATCTATAGAGAAAGCAAAAGGAGACTAATAATCTGTATCAAAGCTACAGAGCCTACTGAAAGCTGGAATAAATATGAGTCCAGGAGTCCCATGGGATGAATAAGACAAAAGAGATGTGGCAGATAGTATTATCTATACAACTAAAAGCAATAACAGTACCTTAAATCTCAGGTGATTAACTTGATAGTACTGATAGATTTATTTCATTTTTAACTGTGGTTGGTATGCAGGAGCTTTCGTTCCAGTTTCTTTCTTTCCAGATGTTTCTGATAGCTTGGGAAACATGTCTTACTTTTTCTCCCCAAGCATCACATTTCTGATTTAAGGAAGGCTGCCAGCCACACAAGCATTTTTGATAGATAAGTCACTTATTTTAGAACAAAAGGGTAGGTAAAGAACTCAACTTCAGCTCCTATTTTTTAGCCTGATTTCCAGGGAAATAGATGAAATATTTCTATGTGTCTGTCTGCTTATCTGCCCTCCAAATAACTCGGGATTACACTGGCCAAATTCAACAAAACATGACAGTGTTACATATTTCAAAGATGCGCTATGGGTTTTGTATGAAGGATAGTCTGGCAGAAGAGAGACCTTTACAATGAAATTCAGAACAAGGCTTCAGCTTAACAGTAATGTTGTAAAACTAGAGATGAAATTGTCATTGTTACTATTTCCACCAGCCATTTCATCCCTGCTGTCCCTGTTGTTGGAAGTCAGATCCGCCACTCCACAGGCGCTGGCACAGGAGCTGCACGGAGCCTGGTGTTGCCTATAAACAGAGGTCCTCGCTTTCCAGGCCGTCTGCCTGGTTTGCTTTCACAGCCACTAATTCACTCAGGTAATTAATTAAAAAAGGAGCAGCCAAGAGCGTTTCCCCCCTTCCTGTTGATGAGATAGTTAAATATAGCGAGGAGGCTAATGACCCTAAACTTTGTTTAGACATTAGAACTGCACTTCAGCATGATTTGTTTCTCTCAGGGAAGGAATGGAGAGGGAAACAAAGTGCGGTTTTTAAGCCCAGTGGCACAAAAAATAAGATCTTTCCAAAGGAACAGGAAAGCTGTGCTCCATCTATCTTGATCTGTAAATAATAAACATAGGTGCACTTTGCACACTAAATGCTGTTTTTCACTTCCAAACATGAAACACAGCCCATTTTCTCAAGGACTTGGATTATTTCTGTGTTTGTAAATGGATTCTTTATAGGCCTGAGTTCTTTAGATGGCCTTACTTCCAAATGCCCTTTATGGACCATGCAACTGAGGAAGAAGGAACACAGGATATGAAAAAGGACAATCTTCCTAGCCCATTATTTTTATATTTCCGAATCTTATGTTAAATTCCTTTATAATATGCTGGTTAGTATATATTTTTATGCAAGTCAAACTAGAAACTGAAATGCTTTTTTTCTCACACATTTTTAGTGTTCAGCTTTATCATACAATCAAGTTTGTCTATTGTGTCATTTGGAAGCTTTTAAAAATTATATACATGGGCTTTTTGAAGGTGCCAAATTTTTTTTATGTCAAAAGCCTAGACTTATTGAGCACATCTTTATATTAACTTTATTAGACATGAATGGACCCAGATATGCAATATGATGTTGTAGGAAGGCTACTCAAAATAAGTTCAATTAAGGACTCACTAAGAAGAACTCTAAAAATCAAACTACATATTACAGATATTTTAAAGAATTTTTATACTTATATTCACCTGGACTGTCTTAAGTAGCTCTTAGAAGAAGCTGACTTAAAGAGACTGATTGAAGCCTGCCAGTGATAATTTCAGCATTTTTACTAGGAAAAAAAAAAAGGGTTGGGGAATCAGGTGTCCAATACACATTTGCTAGAAATAGCAGGAAACACTTTCAGTCTATATCCATGTTTTGATACTTCCTGTCAACATCTGCCAGGAAGTAAAGTTTATTACTGATGGAAGTACAGCACAGAAACACTAATCACAGAGTTTCATGAAGAACTGCAGTCAGGCCAAAACTGAACAGCAAAATAATTGGTTTACCCAATCCCTAATGATTGAGCTTTTCCAGAGAGCAAACATCTGTTCCTCTGCTTATATTTAATAATTTTGCCAATGCTCTACTTTTGCATCACAGTCTACTGTGGCACTTTTTAAAAATACCCAGACAAGAATGTGAAGAAGAGCAAAAAGAGTCAGGAGTGCAGGGGGCGGTCTTCCTGTTGAGGGTGCCTCATGCAAAGACAGAAGCATCCTAGCTATCAAATGCATGGCTGTAAAGAAATAATTGACTGGAAACTACTGTTTTTCTCAGTAATGGGATGGTCTGCAAAGGGTTGCTGGGCAGAGATGGGATCCATTCAAAGAAGGAAAAAAATCTTGGTTGAGTAACTCACCACCATTGTCAATGCCATTTCAAATAAGAATCATAAAACCCTGTATGTGAGTAATAAATGTTTGCATAATTAATGGTGAAAGTAAGAAATCCTCACAGAATCACTGGAGAGGCAAGAGGGCAAATATTAGAGCAACCTACAAAACATTTTCAGCAACCTACCAAATATGTTTCAAGTTTGCACATACACAGTAGAAGAACAAGCTGATCAAACCGATAGGCAAGATGTGAAGTACACAAACAAAATTCTAATTTAATTTCATGCAGGTTTCATTTTTTTTTAATCTCGGGGGCACATGAACTCCTTACTTTTATAATTTTTATTCAGAAAATTCCAGGACACAATAACATATTATTATCACTTTAAAACTATCTATTTACCCCAATGTAATTTGTGGCTTCCATTCTAGGTGCATAAATGAGATCCTGCAATGATCATCAGTACTCCATGCTTCTGCAGTAGCATAATTTACCTTTCTAGAAAACACATGCAAAAAATCCCTGTGGCTACAAAGAAAACTTTCTGAACACCCCAAAACACCATATATAATTCAATACCATCACGTTTGAAAAAGTATCCAAGAAAACTGCATGCTACCCTCATTCACATTCTCTGACTGACTAGAAGGACCAGATTGCTGGCTGCTATCATCACACTACCAGATCAGTCATTATGTTTCAGAATCACAAGCTTTTTAGATTGTTAAATCTTAATTAAATTTAATTAACATTAATTAAAAATATTCTCCATCAAATTTACCTGTTGCACTTACACTTTGCCTTGTACAGTTTTTACAGGGATATTGCACACTGCTCCGTGTGAATGACAGTGTGAATTACATATTCTACAAACTATAATCTTCAAAAGCAAAAGGGTAATAACTTTGTACTTGACATCAAAAAAGTTGAATGCATTTAATGAATTATTCATGCTCCTTTTTAATTTAATAAAAAACTGAAACTCACAGAATGTCTAGCTTTCGCTCCCAAAGTGCCTGAGAATCCAGAGGGACCTTACTATAGAATCTATATCCAACTTGCTGAGAGTTGATTTAAAGTCTGTATATCAACTATGGAAAAAGAAATCTATCAAAAATACAGTTTTTATCCTACTTGGGCCGCGCTATTGACTGTTTGGGAATTATTGCCTCAGGCTATTCTGTGGGACTTCTGACTAGTTATAACATCTCCTCTGGATGCTGTTTTCTTAGATTAACCTTTGGTTCCCAAAAGGTCATATTTTTATTCATTTTCTGAATCAAACCACTGATGCATTCTCTTAGGAGATCCCACACAGCCCTCAGTATTAAACAAAGGAAATTGTTCACGTCTTCCACAAGAGTTTTCTCTTCCAAATATATGTATTGAACTTATAGCACTATCTAGTTTGAACACAGTTTCATTGTAAAAAATTGTAAAGCATATGTGAAAGGCAAGAGCTTCTCTGCAGTGGCAAATGGAAAACAAAGAGCCCCAGGAGCTCTTTCTGTCAGCAGGACTGCATTTCCAGTTTATTTATAGCTGGCTGATATGGGTACTTTTATTTCAGGCTTATGCCCATGTTACTGGAATTCATAAATGAGTAAAACTAACTGTACAAGTTAAGCATTAGCTGATTTTCTCATTCTCCAAAGAAACTTTTTCCTAATCACTCCAAAAGCGTCCAAACCAAAATGATTTTCCTACTGAACCCAGCTAGATGAACTAGAAAACAATAGGTATGAGCCATGAACTAGGGGAAATGTCCTTGAAAAGGAGATGATTTGGATTTTAATGTTTTATGAAAAAATGCTTTCCTGCTTCTTTTTCCTTTGCAGAGGAAAGAATATGTTTAAGGGATTTATCTACCCAAATGTAACAAAAAAGGTGAATTAAAGTAGTCGAAAACAAAAATAAAACAAAAGCTATTGCGTGCTTTGCTTTGGAAGCCTATTCTGAACCCTATGACCTAGTTCATAAATGTCTTATAACCTGATATGAAAACTGACCTCATGATGTGACCCACTGAATTTTGTTTTGTCATTGCTGTCTGCTGCTACAAGGCTTTGCTACTGAGTAGGATACAATAGTCAGCTGCCCATGTGCTGTAGTGGGCAGACCTCAAAACTGGAAATAAGAGGGCCTGGGATTTATTTCCACTTCTCCTACCAACCTCTTGATTCCTTGGGAAATGGATCTCAACTGTCTGTGCTTCAATCTTCTCTTCTTCAAAGTGGGAACAGTCCAGCTGTCTCCTCTGAAAAGGGCTCTCAGATGTATGGATGAAAAGTGCTATAAAATAGTCATTTATTAATTGGTATGTGCTGCTATCACCTTCATACTGATCTGAGCAGCTTATGTGCTTGAAAGTAAGCCACGATTTAAATTAAATAAAACTGAAATAACCCAAGTAAGAGTGTCTCTACACCCTCTCAGCTTGTTTTAATTCAGCATATTTTAAATCATGTAGTTGTCTCCACTCTGAACTGCAATGGTTTACTAAGTACTGAGACCCCTTGTACTTTCATTCATGAAATCCGGCTCATTATCTCCTCTTCTTTCCTATGTGGATGTGGGCTGCCAGAAATTACACATGGAAGTTATCCCTCTATGCATCACATCAAGGGAAGAAAGTCTGTTCACTGACATGCCAAAAGAGCAATGTGAGGGGTTTTTAAAGAAGGATTTGAGGGCAGCAGAGGAACTGAGTTGGGCCTGGAATAATCAGGAGGCTGTTCCAGACCTACAGGGTGGCATAATAAAAAAAGTGCAAAATGTTCCGTGGATTCAGGAGACAAAGAGCGCAGTCAGAAGAGGAGTGCTGGCAGGCTGCGGAGAGCAGGAAGAGGTGAGGAGGGCAGCGGTGTAACCAGGAGTGGACCTGCAAAGTGTTTTGAAAGTGAGGAAGAGAAACCTGAACTTTGTATCTAAGGCAATAAGGAAAGAGCAAGATAGATAGAAAGATAATCTCTGCAGCTGCATTTTGGTTGGAATGAAAGGAGGCCAAAAACACGGCATCTGAGAGCAACGGGTACTGCTCATCCAGATCTGGAATTTTATCAGCATGATTCCTACAGCCATGGCTCACCATCCTTTGATCTTTATCTTTTTCATGTACTCCCTTTTGGTCAAACCTCACAAAAACACTGCCGGTGTTGAAGTGAAATTGCTTTTCGCTGCCAGGTATTGGAAGTAACTTTCTTTTACTTAGTCTAATCATTTTGTCATATCATCATTTAAAACATCAGCTAGCCATTCTTCTCTGAAAATCAAAAAAAGGTGTTCCTTCTACTACTGCAAAGCTCTTCACTATTCATCACATAGAGCAGTGTGCACGTTCTTAAGCCAGATTCATCTAGTGTGCTCAGATAGATGTTTTCTTTGCTCAACTTGATAGTTGGAGGGAGTTTAGGGAGTTTCACCAGCTGTACTTTTTGATGCTTATCTGGAAATATCCAATATACAGCAGTGCACCATGTAGATGCCCTCCAGTATCCTTTGCTATACAGCAAATGCATAAAATAAGCACAGGGTGCTAAATACATCCTATAAAATTGGGAGCATCTTAAATCACATAAAAACTAGGACATTGCTTTTCCTGTAGGTTTTTCTGACCAAGAATTCAAGTCTGTCATTTAGATTTGATGCCTTATATTTATTCCTTTGTACCTAATAAAATAATAACCTATTAAAAACGTAATCATGCAGGTATGTAATGTTATGCATAGCATACTGCCACTAAAATTCATGAAAGTATTGTTATTATATGTATTAATTATACATATAAATATCTGAAAGACTTGGGATTAGTTTGACAAATTCGAAATAAAAATCCAAATTTAGGGTCATAATTTAGGGGGGAAAAAAATAGTAGAATATATTAACCTACAGCCCCATCTACCAGGATGTAAGGATCTAGGAGAAAGGGAGAACTCCAGGTGAACGAATGTCCTTTTTAGTTAAGGACCTGCAGGAATGCATTGTGTTAGTATCTGCAATAGGATTTTCCCCTCCCCTATCTGCATTAGAAAAGGAAAGCCATAAAAGCAGATTTGACTCTTCTGAGTGTAGCAACAAAGGAAGAAGTAGGGTGAAGTGAAGAAATGAGGTATGCACTCACTTCTCGGGAGCTCCATTTCTGATATTAAATCCTCTGGATATAATTGTGATACAGCATATTCAAGGAATGCACAAGCTTTTAGCTACTGAAATAAAATGTGTTAAGTATATGCATTAGGAGTTAGGGAAGTGAGTTATTTGTTCTCCCATTTACTCTCATTCTTTCCAGATACAACATCATATTCATACCACATCCAAGGTTCAGGTTCACCTGTCAGCCTTCCTTCAGAGATCTGCATCCTAGGATTTTCATGCAACAAAAGTTTCAATCTTAGCTGGTGATTCTTTCTTCCTCATTCTCTGTACATCCAGTTTCAATTTCTTATTTCAGCTGTAGTAAGACAAGAGAAGAGGTTGGAAGATTGACGGGCTTCTGTGAATGTTTAGCAATGATAGCTAATTGCTAAAGGACAGATTTACTTAGAAAAGGGGAAAGTCTTGGCTTCCTTTCCTCTTCCTCAAAGGGTGAAGAACTTCATCAGAGCTTCAAATTTTATGGATCTGTCTCTTGACAAAAAATTCAGCCAAAAGGAAAGCTCTGAGCTCTGGGATCCAGGATGATGAAGAACAGTGCAGTATAATTTTAATATCCAAACAGATGCCTCCCTAATTCAAATAAATACTGTATCTCAATTTAATCACAGATTTTGGGATAGCTGGTATTTTCTCTAACACTTCAGCTCCTAGAGTAATATTTGTGTATAAGCATTTCAGCTTTTATATTAAAAAAAAAGAAAAAACTGAGTCCAAATGGCTGTAAAGAAGATCGGAAAATGTTAACTGTAAAGTCTCAAATAAAATTGCAGAGGTCAAATAAAATATATAAATATGATCATGCAAATATACATTTTTAAAACCAAACTTATCATTATTCAGGGGCTAACACATTCCTTTTGAGTGTCTGAGGTCAGCAAAACTGTAAATGACAGAATCCCTGACCTAGCAATGTAGAAGGGTAATGCAAATCATGAAGGGCTGGATATAGTAAGGAGAGGGTAGAGAACCAGGCAGGAATAACACTAATACCTTTATGTACCCTTTCCACAGGCACCTGTGTGTGATGTGACTAAGGAAAGCTATTGGAGACATTAGGTTTGATGGTAGAAGTGGGTGAGTAACTTTAAAGAAGAAAGGGCAACCCCCTTGTGGATCACGCAGAGTGCAGTGTATAGGACCCAGTGTTAAAGAAATGCTGAAGCAGATAAACGGACTCATAAGAATGACATCACTGCAGTGGGAGGAAGGCATTAATTTGTCTGTTTGGGGCATGTCTAAAGCTGACACAAGTGGAAGCTTTCTGTGGTTTAGATAGGAGCGGTTATTTCTACAATGCAAAGACATAAAATACAAACTTTTTATGGATAAGGCATATTTTTAGGACTATGTAGAATGAGAGCTACTATCTAATGAGTTTATGATTTTCAAATTTTCATTCCATAATGAATTATGTATAAACCCCAAAGTGCTAAAGAAGTGGTAAGAATACATCTGGATTATCAAGTTAGTTTACATCTCAAGCTTCCAAGTGCAAATTCCTAATTACTCCTTTGCCCACATATTGGTTCATTCATTAACTCTATTCTGGGGCAAGACAAAGGAGTTTCCTGTTAGACCTTAACCCTACAGGCAGTATGATTATAGATATTTAAGCCTCTTGGCTCTAAAATCTCAAATCCAGCCTAGAGCACAAGAAAACCTAATCCGAAGACACTGTAGATGCATCTTACGTTACTTTAGCCAGAATGACTTTCCAGTGTGAGTTTTGTAATTCTGAGAACAGGAAGAGTCTGTGTTCACCCCTCTTGAACTCCTTCAGGACATCCAGACAAGTGAAATATGGTTCACATCTCCACATTGCCTTAATGTGTCTCAAACAACTGAAAGCTATAGAAGCGATGAAGTATTACAGCTCCAGCCAAAAGCAGTTTCCATTACTCTTACACCAGAATTGGTGGGGCTGTCACTGACAGTGCCTGGATTTTGTGTAGAGCCTGAGGGCAGTGCACACGATCCACAGTGCGAGGTGGCCTTTCTGCAGGGCTTACTTCTTGGCCTTTTCAAGTCTCCACAGAGTAATGCTTGGCATATGCAAGTTCTCAATTTATAAATGCTCTTCAAATATGTTTTTCAAACTTTCCTTTAACTACTTCAGCAGTCTCTTAAACTGAAATACAAAGCTCTTGAGCTGTTAAGTCCAAACCTTTGGGGCCCAGTAAATACAGAGCATTTATTCAAGTTCTGTTCCTTTACTGGATAATCTTCTGAGTTTATTACCACTGTACCACATGGTTCATATTTTATATTTCTTACAGAAATCATTTCATTCTTGGAGGAATAATCATCTTTCTACCTGTTTGTAACAGAACCCACTTTCAGCTGGCCCACTATTTATTTCTTCATTAACTATTCATTTCTAAGAACTTCAGTCTAGCTGGATTTCCTTTCTCTATCTCTCTGTCTCCTTTTGCATATTGCCAATTAAAATGAAGAATCAAATCACAACACTGTTATTTTGTATCTCTGCCTATACATGTAATAAAAAGAAAAAAATAAAACAAACACGATGTGTAGCCTAAAACATCAGATTCTGACTTGTGATGTGTTGAGTACTGACAGGAACAATCTAGTAACAACTCAAGTCAACTAACTATGCTGGGGTCTGTTTGCCCTGTGACTGATACAACTTTTCAGGAATATATTCAGTCTCTACATCACTGAAGGTGAATTCATCGCCAGAGAACATATTCTCTACATGTTTTGAAAGCACCAGTGCAATGAAATGGAAGTTAATTTATTTTGGAAAATTAAACACTGATGATTCTGATATGCTTGAATGCCATGCTCACACTTTATATTAGTTCTAATGTATGGGGTGCTGTTTCTTGTAAAGTAGACCGGCCTAGTGCTTAATAAACAGGTTCTAATCCTGAATTTTCCAGTGGCCTGCTGACTGTCCTTAGGATAAATGTTCTGATTCCTTCTGTTTTCTATCTGTGTAATAGGAAAATGATACTGCTGTCTTTTATGGTGCTTTAAAATCTATAGGTAAAATTAATGAGGGATGAGAAGCAAAAACAAGCAAACAAGCAAGCAGACTGATAAGAGTAGTAAAGCAGGTGTCTTGAGCTTCCTTCACTGTTACTAAATTTTGAATATAGAGAACAAATGGCTAGACTGTTCTTTGACAGTCTTCACAAGCAGCTCTGTGGAGCAAAGGTTTGATCTCACCCCAAATTTTGCTTCATCTTACAAGGCGCCACAAAGTTATATAGTACATCTATACTGTCTATGCTTTCAAATCTAACTTTGCTAGGCTTGCACAAAATAATCCTTGTGTTTTGCAAACTGGCACGCTGTCAAATTTAGGTCTGGCACACATCGCTGAGTTTATCTTATGACAAAATGTGGGTTTGGATAAAGCCTTACCCCAAGTTCAGATGCATATCATGTGAAGTATGGATTCAAAGAATATGACCAGTTCTCGGGACTGGTCAGGAGTAGAAATATGAAGTGTGGTTTAGAGTATCTCTGCTCTCCCTTGATCTTAGTGCCAGTTTGGCTGCTAATATATTAGAACAGCTTCAACAAATGCTTATATACTACTCCAGAAGGATATATAAACCACTGGGAATATTCATTATTCTGAGATGATCTAACAATGCCTCCAGCTATGTGCTCCACATTAGGCACAGTGTGTGGGAATTGTCTAGCCAAATGTAGCTGTCTACAGAAGAAGTCATTTAGATCTTGTTTATAGTCAATGGAGTGAACTAGATACTTTGAGGGCATGGTGCATCTGCATTCTGAAGAAGACTTCTAAGACAGATCAGGTAAATTGTGCCCTAGAAGTGCCAGAACATGCTTCCAAGCTGAATCTGTGTAGACAAGAATTTAATTTAGGGCCATACAGTTGCAGGGAGAAAAAAAGGCAGTTCAAAGTGCAGTACATCTGACTAATTTTACATGCCTGTTTTAGAATAAAAGATGAATTCTTCCTAGAGACTCTTGCTTCTCTCCTTTTAACTAAGAAGAAACACTAGGATGTCAGTCATGATTAATAATAAAGTACATGTATGGAATTCCGAGATAGTGGAATGAATCCTGCTCTGGGACAGGTGTAAAGCCACCTGTCCAAATTTGGCCAAAACTACAGGTTTTATAGACCTTTTGATTGACCAAACTGTTCATGGAAGGTTTTTTGGGAGTAGACAAGGTGTCTTGGTAACTAAAACACCAAGAAAGAATAAGAACTATAATATTATTTTAGGAATGCATTCAAAATGTTGTCTAATCAGTATTTCTGATTAAAATTTTAGTTGCACTCAGTTGTGAAATGTATTTATGCTAATTTTATGCTTTTATGCTAATTGTTATGTATCTTATCAAATAACAATAAGGGTCATACTCAGACCCTTTCATTACTTGGGTACTGCAGTGCCTGAAATTGCTACCCAATGGAGCATCATCTAAGGACTTCTAACATAGAGTAGCAATGTGCAGAGGTAGGAGGTCATATCCCAAAAGCAGCATGGCTACATCTGCATAAGCAGAGCACCACAGGTGAGGTATGTTATTCCCACTGCCAAAGTTAGTGGGGTGCTCTATGCAAAAAATTCTAGTGTGCACAGTATGCACATACCTCTAGTCCTTTTGCAGATCTAGTCCTTACCTCTGCACAGGTCCAGCTTAAAGCCATAACCTCCAACAATTCCAGTTAGTTGAGTACCAGACCATGGGAGTGTTATGAATCCTAACAGCCCATTTCAAAAAGGGATTGCTACAGATACAGAAAAGACTATGCAAATTTTATTTGTTGAACAATAAAATTAAACCTCTTGAATACTTTGACTACAACAATTGTCCTCCAGAACACCTCCAGAAAATACTACATATCAAAACTCCTTGATAAATAATGAAAGCTCCCAAATCTTTATGTTACTACTTTTCTATCTGTATAGCACAAAAACTCCAGGAAAGAAGCCCCACGCCACAGAGAAACTTTTCAGGACTTTAAGAGGAAAGAAGCAGCAAAGTAAAAGACATGAACACTTTCATGAAGGTAGTAAAGTTTTTATTCCAGAATGCCAAAAAAGGAAAATCATACACTATGTGTTGCTTTAGATGGTGAAATAATCTTCACTTTGCAGAGGAAATGATGGAGGAAGAAAAGCCTTAAGCAGCAAATCCTGCCTTAGGCAAAAGTAATTTCTTCCACTTCTGGCAGTAGCTTTTTAGAAGTCTGGATTGTTTTTAATGCATTAGCTAATGAGATTTCCTTCTTTTCCCCAGACTACTTGCCTAAGTGGTTTCTTTTATGAATGTACCCAGATTTTAACGTTTTGAGGAAAAGGAAGGGAAAGGAAATAAAGAATGATTTTTTAATTAGTTTTCTAAAGAGCAAGTGACAAGTGAAGTAGAACTGAACAATATGAAAAAAATCCTAAAATCAATGTCAATTCCTTTTTAAATGTTAAGGATTTCTAGCACTACGATTAGGAGTTGAGAACAAATTACCTTAAATAAGAGCTAGGCTGGGTACTTATCTGCACTGAATTTATAGAATATTTGATGTTCCCCTATTAAGCACTGTTCCCTGTTAAGCACCAACATAAAATTGTCTTCACCATTTAAGAACACATGAGCTCCAACAGGCAACCTACACTATGCAATCAATCGTACCTCTTCACATTTGCATTGGTCAGCAATTACTTCAATATAAGGAAGCAGTAATAAAAGCCCACTTAAGACCATAACTATGCTCTAAGAGGCCAATATGACTACAGCCTGAACTAAAACATCCAGTACCACCTGACTTACACCAGAGAATATTAAAAGTATAGGTTTGCTCAGTATCTGAGCAGGATATGGCACAGATAAATGGTACTTGAAGGTCTTTTGAAACAGACCTTCACAGATAAACTGAAAAGAGCCACACTAGTTTATAAAGCTAGTTTATAATTAGTAAGGATCTATTAATTTGAAGGGTGGAAATATGAAGTGTTTGTATATTTGAGCAAATATACAGGATGTAACTAATTTTCAGACTGGCTTTATATTGCAGATATTGAAAGACTAACATTACAGGGTATAGCAATAGCACTTCAGATTCTGTGTGTATACATCTCTCAAATTGCTCCTGACAAGTTAAAAAGCAGAAGAAAGTTGGAAGCTAGGAATGCCCCCAGAAGAATTTTGTCCCCAAACCAACATGAGACACTGCTTTAGCAAAGTGATCATTTTTTAATGATATCCTAGTCTGACTCCATTCTGTTCAGTTTAAATTGTGTGGGGCTTTTGTTCCGTAAAAATCATACTATGGAATAAAAAATATTAAAAAGAAAATCAACCCCCCCCCCCCAGAAATTTCAGTTCCAGATTTGTCGTAAAGAAAAGGAATTTCAAATGTTTTAAGAACTTCAAAATGTGTTGCACAACGTAATTTCTTTTGTGCTAAGGTTGCTATTGTTATCTTTATCTTTAAAATCACAAATGAAGTTGCAGATAAATGTGACTTAATTCACTGATGTCAGTATGAGTCTTCTACTCATTTCAATATGCTGTACCGCATGCTCAGCTAACTAGAAATAACACCAAGAGAAAAAAAAAAAACCTCTTGTAGCCTATAAAGCAACTAGTTCTAGGGGAAAAAAAAGAAAAGAAAAGAAAAGAAAAGAAAAGAAAAGAAAAGAAAAGAAAAGAAAAGAAAAGAAAAGAAAAGAAAGCCAAAAAAGAAAAAAAAAACTGAGACTCTAGGACATAGCAGCTTGTTCAAAAGTTTTGTACAAAGGCATACCAAACGCATGAGAGAAGTTTCATTTGTCATGCTTTGTTAACCAATGCTTTGGTTAAATGTTAGCCCTTCTCTAGCTCTAGAAGTAAGAAATCCAAATAAAGTGACATGAGTTTTCAATGCCTCCAGTTTGAAATAAGTTTTGGAAACATAGGAGAATTGCTGGAATGTGAAAATTACTGTAGGTAAGTGTTGGCTTCTGGATATCAACCAGATTCTCCTGCACAGAGAGGGGAGAAGAAGACAAATGTGGAGCTTTAAACCATCCTTCCACTCTTCTCTCTCATCAAAAACTGCTTCATACAAGACTGATTTTTACGTTTTGACCAGAGAAAAACTAACAATAAATTCAGGTATCAGAAGATGAATCTGTCAACTATTTAATGACAGGTTGCCCTTCATCTCTCCTATTGTACATGTTTACGTTGAATAGTTATTTAGATGCAAACTGAGCTGAAGGAAACAGAAAGTGAGGCTACAGGCTTGTTAATGCAAGTGATACCTAAGCTGTCTAGGGCCTCTTCAGATATCAGAGTATCAAAGCTCAGGCTATTATATGGGATACTGGACTTAGAGGGCAACTAAACCAGATGTTTATGTTCAGGTGGCTTAATCCCACCAATAGCTTTCAGCTTCTCGCCTAATTAGTAGATAAGTGCTTGCATAAAGTAGAAGAGAAAGATCAAGAACAACTCACCACAGAGGAGCCTATACCATGATAACCAGGCACCCTTCTCACTAGTGAAATATATCTTTAGAAAGAAGTAAAGAAACTTAGTTCCACAGTATGCTGAGGAATTTCTCTAATTTGCTTTGTTGAACCTGCAATCATATTTCTTCTTTTCCATTTTGGTGAAAAAATGGAGGGAAATAACTTGGGAAGGGGCCAATCCAAACTGATGCATTTTCCTTTCTGAGTTTGGGCCTGATGAATCAAAAAGTGAGTCATTCACAAAGTTCTTCTGGAGATCCCATTTAATCCTCCTGAAGGCCCCCCTGACATGACAGGTTTCCTTCACTTCTCTCCTAGCATGACTGCAGCTTCACAATTTTGCAATCTACCCTTAGAGTGGATCCCAGGGCAGCAGACCTTAATACACACTGGAGTTAACACAAGTCTCTTTATCCTTTAAACATGTTAGTTACATAAGTGACTCAAAGAAGCCTTTTCAGAATTAGGGTACATTCACCAAAGGAGCAGCAGGCAGAGTAATGGTAAGAACAATAAACACTACGGATCAGTTTCTGCTTACTCAAACCTTAAATGTTTCATACAGCTCCGGTTCCACCCACATTTGTCTTCATCTGGAAGGGAGAAGCAGATTATGAGACAACAGCAAAATGTCCAAACTGCGTTGCTGTCACTATTTTTCCACCGGTATCCTTTGACAACCTGTTAAAACGTTTTTCTTTCTTCTTCATAACTAAGGCAGATTTGGGGTTTTAGCTGCCTTTTGTTTCCAGCTTGAGATATATGGAGAGTAAGTTGTTTTAGCTTGATTGAAGCTGGTTAGGATTGTTCCCCAATAGATATATTTCTCTTGTTTCCTAAATGAGCAAAAGTATTCCTTCAGAATATAGACCTTTGCCATAGCTTATGAATTTTATTTAGCAGCCTCCTATTATTTAGGTAAGACAATATCAAACAGATGTAATGATCATTTTATTTACTGCAAAATTATTGAAAAAATAATTCTGAAAGAGAACCTCTATCCCCCTTATTTTGTGTGATATTGTTATAATGATATAAAGAGTAGTTAAGTACTTAACATTACTGCATGGTGTACTATCATCATAGAAAATTGGGTATCTGACTGTATCAGTAATTTCAGCCTGTTGTCTTATGTAACTAGTGATCTAACATACTCCTAATTCTTTTCGAGACTAACCTCAAATCCTATTGAAGGTCTGTTTTTTCCAATAAAATCATGCACTTTGAAAGAACACAGTCTTGTACTCCCAAAAATCATCCATAGTTTTTGTAAACTATAGCCAATATGCTATTTTTAAAGAAAAAATAGAGTGGTAATATGAGCATTTTCTCTTTAAAATTACAGGTGCTTATTTTCTGCTTTTGTTACTTTGTAATGGTATTTTAAGAGAGAAAAGAATGTGCACTTAAAAAAAAAAACAAAACTCTTGCCATTCTAGCACTTGTTCTAATGGTTGTTATCTTGCTGCAGAATAATGTTGCAGAAAAGAACTGAATACAATTCCTAAAACAGCATAATTCTTCACTGGAAATAGTCCTATATTATGAAATGTCATAGCTGTGGATATGTTTTCCCCGTTAACTTATTTCTTTTTCACTAAGCTGAGCAAAAAATATGAAAAGTTCAGTAGAAAGGCTTTAGGAAGTTTTGTGCATATTTTTCAACTTGATGTTATTTGCTACATTTCCAACATATGACACATTCATGTTTTCTTCCCTATTTATTTTATGTACACTTGATTGTGAAATTTCCCTTTATGTTTCTACTTTCTAATAATCAATATAATTTGATAGCTCTTTCCACAGCTCTGAAACACTTGCTTGGAAGAAACACTGCTTCAGTCATCAAAGATGTTTCTGAGTAACAGCGATATCAATCATGCATCACTTTTTGTGCAGGATATAGTATATGATGGAAACTTAGCTGGTGTTAATCATAATTAGGAGTAAGAGTTAAGAGATTATTTCAGCCGTTAACATAGTAGCCCAAAGATTTTGGTAGAAATTGCATCTAACTTTGCACATATTTTTGTCAAGAGTTTGTGTCAGGGTTTTTAGTGGAGTGTGATTAGCAGACATTCCTGTGAAATGTCTCTTCAGTCGACATGCAAAGCAACAGTCGGAATTGGTAGGAAACATATTGCTTAGGAGGAACTGATTAAATTTCATGCCAATAATTGCAAAAAAACAGTTAGCACATCAAAAAGAAGTGTATACCTGTTGGGACTCAAAACGAATGTCTAAAAACAAATTAAGCAGAGCTGCTATTCCATGCATTAAATCTATCCATAGAGCTTTGAGATAAGAGAAAGGGGATGTTTTCAGAAACATTTTGCAAAAGGATATATGGCAGAAGGCGTGAAAGAGCTCTTTGTGAATTAAAAAGACTGCTGATGGATAGTGTATGAGGGAGGAAGATGTTTACTTCCCTTACAAATTGCTCTGAAGCTCTGCCATGAATTTACAGAACAAATTACCTTGGTTTTCATATGTTGGCTGTAGCATTTTTAGAGACTGACATTGCCTGGAATAGTTTAAAATAGTTTAATTTCCAGTATACCAAGGCGTTTTCCCCAAAAATATGCAGCATCCTCTAAAAAATGTTGAGACTACATTTCCAAGTGAAATGTGAGTAGCTGACTAATTTTCTTTTTGCCAACTCCCGGGACCCTCCTATAGCCCAGGAGCCACTGTAAGAGCAGAATCAACTTTCAGGCCAGTGAATGGCCACATTGTGGGTGACCAAATGTTTCTACAATTCAGATATGAGGGAAAGAAATACCCTGCCTTGAAACATAGCATCTATGCTTTCAACCACATTGAAGTGATTCAGGATTGAGACTGACAATCAGAGCATGGCCAGCCTAGAGGTGACTGACTGCTTGATAGGTTTTAGCCAGAATGAAACAATATAAGCAGCAACAGACAATATTTTTCTCTTTCAGAAATTGATTCTGAGTCACATGCTATATTTAAGCTCTGTGGAAAGCTTTCTCCCCCTAGGTTAAAGAAATAATGTCACAGCTATATGAATACATAGAACTTTATAACTAGGATTTATTTTGGTATTGGAAGTGGATAAGAAAATGCTGATCCAGTTCTCATTCCAAATGAGAGTGTCTCATACTGTAAGAAATAAAGCATAGTTTTAGTTTGACAAGAAATGAAGACCAAAATCTCAGGCTAGTAAAAGCAGAATTAATTTTGAGGACAGAGGAACAGTGTTCTGTTAAACAGAAAATAGCTATTAGAACCTACTGAAAAGTTTGTGGAAGGTGTTACGACACAGTCCCCAGGCATATTCTGGATGCAAGCTGATATTCTCAGAGATTTATTTATAGCCTTTTTAAACAAAATGGGCTTCATAAAACTTCCCATGGGATGACAGGTAAATATCATTGCTATTGTGTTGCTGTATCATTGTTCATTGTATTCCTGTAGCACCTAGAGAACTGATCAAGGGACACTCAACACGTTACTAAAAAAGGAACGCAGTCTACAAACTACTGCCAAATGTAGTCAAAGGGAATTCAATTTAAGTGTCAGCACCCAAATCAGCATCCTTATCGAGAATGTGGTATTGAACAGGCTTGTATCAGAAATCAAAATTTCTTTGTTTGTGTATGTTTCAAAGAACTCTTCTCATGTTTCTACTTTTGTATAGGCCCTTAAAGGTCTTTCAAAACCTAAAGGGATGACCTTAACTAAATTAAAGACAAGCCAAAATTCCTGTCTATTTATAATTCTAGAAAGGGCTGAAAATATACATAGCAGAATGGAGTCACCGAAGGAGGAATCCGACCACCCCTTTGTTATTTGGATTTTACAGAAGACTCTGCCACATTTCACTCAGTAGGGTCTTCCTCTAAACAGAGAGGTTGTGATTTGAAGGGGGAACATGTTAATGGAATCGCTATCTCCATAATGATCCCTTCCTAACATATCCCTGAAGTCCTGTAGCAGTCAGATACTGATTCCAGTGAGAATAGACCTAAGTCTCTAGACATTTCTCAGTGAATGATCCTTTTGGGAGTTTATGTTGTCAAAACCACTACTGATTTCCCTATCTGGCTGAAAATGAATGGAACAGAGTTGCAGAAAGTTTTGTTGAAGTCACTATTTGTAAAAGCTTGCCCCTATCTTCTCTTCAAATTTCACTCACACTGCCTGAAAAGATTACTCCTTTTAGCCTGTTCTCACTTGCTTATTTCTTTAGTCCTTTATCCATTCCACAGCACTGCCAGCTGAATGAACTCATTTTGGTCAAAATAAGGACATTTAGGTTAGCAAAGATATATTATTTAAACTGTCTAACCTATGTTGACTAGAAAAAGAACAGAGTGATGACATGAAAAGATCACTTGGTAGATCAGCTGCCATAGCTGCAGTTGGCTGGATATCTGGATCACACCTGAAAGGAAGCCTCACGGCTTGTTAGAGGAAGTCCCCGCACTTATCCTGATGGCTGGAAGCCTAGATGGACTTGGTTTGCCCCTTTACCTTGGCAATCTTTTACTTGGAGCCTTCAGGCATGTTCTGTTGGAGAGGTGCTTAAAGGGGACCCTCCATGAGACCACTCCAGCTGCTTAGCAGTTTTTTCTCTAATACAACAGTGATTTCAAATGCATGAGGCTTCAGATAAAAATAGGAAGACATATTCTCAGCCCTAGTGAACTGAATCCATTGTCGCAAAGCATTATGATAACATGTGATAAAAGAAAAGGTACAAGAGCTGCAACACTGACTTGTCACGCAATGTTGCAATGAGATACACATGAGATGCAGCAGCTAGCATTTTTGGAACCACTTATTTGCTGCTATTCTCTAGTAACAGTATTGCAGTTTAGAACATCCCATCAGCATCAGTTAAAACAACTGAAAGGCTTTTAAATCAGACTTCACTGGCACAAGTATATAAACTCCATGGGTTTTGTCAACTCCATGCAGGACAGTTACAAGCTATTATTGGTGATATTCTCCAGTTGTCCTATCCTGATCTGTGAGCAAAGACAGCATTTTAAGTGAGATTTAATTCATCTAACTTTAGGTGTCTAAAATGTAGGTTGCTCCTCTGAGCCTGGTAACTTCCTTTAAAGATGGTAGAGAGAAAAAGGCCTAGCAGATTTAGAAAAATACTATAGGATCAGAACAATTGTATCATGGAAGTGTCTATGTCTTTTCAGTAACCAGAAAGGGGGCCTAACTCAAAAGAAAATGTCTACGTCTGGAGAGATGGATCCTATCCTTGCAGTCCAGGCACAGGCAATGCCAATGTTTCACAAGTATTCAGACTCTCAGTCTGGCAAAGATAAGTAGTCTAAGCACTATCATTTCAGTGAGTGAGGCTTTACAGCATATTGAGTCGTTTAGAAAGCAGCATTAAATAGAAATATCAGCAATGCTAAATCAGCTAGTTTTCGCCAGGCATTAACTCATTGCCTACCCTTCAATAGTGGTTTCAATAGGTAGAAAAGGCAATAATTTAAACCATCAAGTGCAATGAAGCTTTAATAAGAACTCAGCTGTTTTGCATGCACTTACCTTAAAAGATTCAACATATTTAATTACCAGTAATTTTGTTAAGAAGTACCTTCCCAGCGCTAATTTTTCTTTAATATTTATTTTTTCTTATCACACAGTCTTCAGTATGGTATCACATATCTTGATATGACTACCACTATTTTTGTGATAGATATGTCACAGTCTTCAATATAATTATTCTTACTTCATTGCGTTGACTCTACTGCTGTTAGTTCCTTTTTAACCACAGCCAAATGATTTGCCTAAGGTCACGCAAAAAATTCTGTAGCAAAGCAGAAAGCTAAACCTCCATCTCTCAAATCTTAAGCTAATGTCTAAGCACTTGTCAAACTCGGGACAAAAACATTAATAAGAATACATTGTTGTATATTGGATGCCTTTTGAAACTATTTAGAGTTTTGTTTACAATCTTCACAATTTCTTTGTGGATGTAAAATACTTAAGGAGAAACAGAACAACACCCCTCTTTTGAATGTTATTCCTTACTAACCTTTAAAAAAAACCCATCTCCTGAAAAATGCAAGCACAGTATAGAAAGGGAGGAACTGTGTCTGGACTTTTTTCTGAGTGGTGTGTGTGGGGAGGCTGAGCCATTTACATTAACCAGGGTTGGTCAATGTGGATACACTGAACCATTTCAAAAGTAAATGCTTCAATGACTACTTTGTTGTGCTGAAGGGTAGACCAGCCAATAACCACACGATCCCATCCTGTGTTCTTGGCAGTCAGAAAGTTGAGTTCCTGCATATAGCAAAGGATAAATATAACTTATTTAATAAAAAATTAACTGAAGTTTTTCAAGCCTTTTTTTTTATTAAAAGGCTTTGGATTTTTTTTTTTTATGAAAATCTTTCAGCCATGTTCCTTGCTTCCACCAAATCAGACAATCCATCTGCAAATAAATAAATAAATAAATAATATCTTTTTCTACTGCCTGTCCATTTGTATCATTGTCATCAATAACTTAACTTTTTGTGTTACCTACCACAAGGCCTAGAATTTTTAGTGAAGCTCATGGCCCCAGGGCACTGGGCACCATAGCAACATAGATGGTCCTTCCCTTATGAACTTGACAGCCAAATGGGTGAGATGATTATTTATAGATGAGAAACCAGAGGTAAAGTGACTTCTCTGTAATACAGTGTAGTAGGCCAGGAAGAGCCAGGAAGAGAAACTAATCTGACTTTACTGCATACTCCCCATTTTGGAGTTTAGAAGAGGAAAGAAGACTGTATCAGAACATGTTTTCAGGCAAGAATCTGCTTCTCTTTCTTAAGGCAGAACTGCCTGGATCAGTACAGAAACTCACTACCTTCCTCATTATTTAGCATAGCTGTCAGTTAAGTGGATACTTGCAAAGCTACTATCGCATAGATCAGTCAAGCCTAGTGAGCTAATCCCAACACGTCACTCTTCTGTAGTTGTATTTGAAAGGTAAAATGATATTAAACCTGAAACATTATGGACTGCTTGACAGATGTGATGAAATCTGAGGCAGATAAAAATCATTGAAGGGGCAGGGGGGAAAAAAGGGAATAGAGATGAAGATTAAGTTTTCATGGGGAACTTGCTTCCCTGAACTCTGACTTGATATGGTAAATTACATTAACATCTGATACAGACGCACATTAGGTTGGTGGCAAGATTAAATCCATATGTAGTTATCACTCCACCACACAAGCAATGCAGATCTGTCTGCGTTGAGCCATTCCAATGAGAAGACTCCCCCTTCTCCTGGCAGCATAAAGGCTAATTATATCCACACAAGAGAGGTTGCTCCCACTAACAATGACTAATCTCTCTGGAGGTCTGCTATGAACTACTTGTTTTGTTGGCCTCACAGAAGCAACAACTTGATTTCATTTAATTTCTAGCCACTGTGATACCCTGGATTTTGGAGGCAGTTTCCTCCTTCCTACTTTGCATTTTAAAGATTTTCAAAAGTGGTGATTTTTTGGCAATTTTCACTGTGTAGTGGAGTCTAATTTTCAGCACTTTCTGAAAAACTAACCAATAAAATTAAGGCTAACAAAATCACCTAATAACATAAGCAATATCATAAGCTGAAGTAGTCAAGCTGATGGTACAGGGTCAACATTCAGCTCATGAGAGGTATCTGTCAGCTTACTGACCTCAAAGGAGGTGATTTACAGCAAACATATGACCAAAAAGACAATACTCCTGCTGATGTCTTCAACTATCTATGTCACCATGATAAGTTCCAGTAACAGGAGATAGGATTTCCACAGGGATGCCATCTGGTCTTCTTAGGATGCTAATGTTGATGAGGCAGAGCAGAGAGAAGAGCAAAACTCACAGCTGCTAGTGCTCCCGTATCCTGCAAGGTCTGGTCACCAACATGGGGCCCTACAGCTTCCAGACACCTAGGCAGGCTATTCTGAAGGAGTGGGAATCCCATGTTACTTACTTGACTGAGATATGGACAGGACAGAGAATGGCATGGGAGACCAAGTCATGTATGCAAGAAAGGTTGGAGAGAAAGTAAGGAGAGGTCTCCAGTAGCTTGATCAGGTGGAGAAGGTTTCAATGATAAATCCCTGGACTTTTCTGGCTGCTCTAAGAGAGAAAAGCCTAAGCAGTAACCAAGATTTAGTGAGATTAAAGTACAAGACCGACTCCCCTGAAAGGTATGTTTTTGCACACATAGATTCTCTTGAAAGCTTTGCCTACCCTTGAAAATAGACATGATAGCTTGGGCTCAAAGCTTCAAAGAACCCAAATATGTTAAAGAGGTTGAATTTTACTGTGTAAATACTAACTATTCAGGTCATTGAAGCATAAGAAGTATTCAGGGGAACAAATACGTGACCAGAGTTTTCCATTTGCTTATGATTGGAGTTCAGACCTTATCAGGATGTTTCTGTCATTATCAGGTATAAATCTTCCTTGAGTCCGTTCTTTGCATTGGCCTTCGCCTTCCCTCTGTGGCCCACTTGCGCTGTGGCCCCTGCCTCGGCTAGGTGGAAGGACAGTCACTCAGGAAGGGACCAGCACCACACCCCAAACTGTTTCAGGCCCTACCCTCAGAAGACATTTTATTGCTCTATTGGAATGATGCAATTGCTTGCCAGACATTTTTTCTTTTGCTTCTCATAGCCCACAGAAAGAGGCCACCCACTTCCTTTAGCTCCCCAGATGAGTCATTTGCTAGGCAGGTAGACTGTAACCCTTTCCTGGTTGGCTTATGGTGATGTATCCAGTCAAGAACAGGGACCTAAATCTTTTCGCTGCCCTTTGCTACCCAGATAAAAGGCAAGTCTAGTGTGGGTGCCACGGGGCATTATAGTTGCTGTGCTCAAGCTAACAAACTCAAGAAAGCTGTAGGAAGGCCTGTGAATCCTGACAAGGATGTTTTGGTGCCCTTCCCTGTCCTCCTTTCTGCAGAACAGTCTTTCACAGCTTTTCCTTAACTCAAAGAAGATCTCTTTCCTTTCATCTCCTGTCCCCTCACCAAAATTTTACCCTTACTGCCTTACTGCCACTCCTTTGACTTCATCTTGTTGAGCATGAGGTCAGTGCTGAGCTAGGAGCAGCATGTTACCCACATTGCTCTGTCCCGTTCGAAGTGGCACTGAGAGCCACTGCCCATCTCACACCACTCTCATAGACAGAAGCTGAGCACCTGCATCAGCATGATGCTATGGGCCACTCCGCATCTTCAGCTAGGCTTGACAGCAGAAATGTTTTATTGCAGCAATAAATAATATCTGGACAGAAACTGCCTCAGCTGGCCAGAGAGGAGTTTGGGTCTCTCTGCACCCATATATGTAACCACACTTCTAGCCATGCTGCCTACTGTATGTTAGAAGGAAGTAAGGCTTACCGTCTGCCCTAATGACCCACTTCTTATCTACTTGCATCAGAAAGAAATATAGCAGCTACCTGAGATATGAGTAACTGTGCAAGCAAACGCTCCAACTTCACCTGGAGGATGGTGCAAGGAGAACAAAATCTCAGACTGTGAACAGGGAGCCCTGTGGAAAGTTCTGTGGAACCAGGCTTGTAGGTGCAGCTGCTTCCCTAAGGCGATGGGGGAATGGAGTGATTAGTGCAGGGGTTGTGTCTGTTTCTGGAAGGGACACTCCACCACCCAGATGTGTCACTCCAGCTAAGCAGAAACCATTGGCTTTTTATGCAGCTCTCAAAGGTATGGGGGTTTTTTGTTGGTGGTGGTGGTAGTGTTTTTTTTTATTGTTTTTTTTTTTAGGAAATAACCTTTTTTGCTTGTTCTTACAGCTGGCTCTGATAGTAAAGATAAATGAAAGAGTACTTCAGGGTCTTCTACTTCATATGCAGCAGACCATATCTACATAAGGAAAATTCCTGTAAGGAAAAGAAGGCCTTTACAAAAGCAGAAGCTGAAGGTTCCAAACCAGTTGCAACTTTATTGCATTGTAAATAAGATTGTCTTCATGCTGAGAATTTCTCATAAAGTTATTTTGAATAACAATAATAATAATAATAATAATAAACATTATCCATTCAATATAACAGAACAACATGAAGCTTCCAAAGCAAATAGAAAGAAAAAAAATCCTTCTTCAAATAGGAGCAAAAATGTTTTCTAATAAAAATAAGGCCTCAAGCTAGAGCCGAATACCTCTTAGATACCTCTCCAAAATCTTAACATTTGCATTATTCTTCCTAAGTTATGATGGAAGAAATCCAAGTCATAAAGTCAAAACATATTTATTTAAATATTTATTTATTTAGCAGAGATAATATGAAAGCCAAGTAAGTGAAGAAGTGGGGTGCCATTTTAAAACTTCCGTAAATTAATGGAAATCAGGAAGAAGCTGTCTTCATAGTCATATTATTAAATATTATTCACTGTGTAGCTTCTTGCATAGTATCAACAAATGCAGCTAGCAGTGGTCACTGTCAGCAGGAGGAACGGATACACCATGGCTGTTCCAACATTAGTACTATTATCCATTATTTGTACTCCGTGTACACCTGAGACTCTTATTCAGGGGTGTAGATCGTAAATACTGTACAAAGACAACAACATAGCAAAGAACTCTGTTCCTAAACATTATGAACTGCAATCTTGCTTATTTGTAGATCAGAAGCCTCAACTCAGAACTGTTTGGATGTGGTAGGTTTGTTAATACTGTCTGGTGTAATCTTTACAACACATTTCACAAGAACTAAGCCTACCACAAAGGCACACAAACAAATTATACAAAGATAAAGCGTAGAAACAATCAAATACACCAGTGAGTTAAAAAAAAAAAAGTATTTTAGCTAACATCAGTATAACTTAATTTTTGGCAGGAGGTAGGCTGGAATTACGCATGCCCTATCTACTTTATCACAAAGCTATTGAATGCTGTTGCATTATGTGTAGTCTTGCATCTTTTACTTACTTTTGGATTTCCAGAAATGGCATTACCAGGTCAGCCAAGATCTTCCACCTTGAAAAGTGACATCATTCCTGGAAGATACATGTTATGAGAATCACATCAAAACAGAATACCTTATTTTTATTAAACACCTTTCACCCTATAGAACCACAAAAAACTTTGCAAATTTTTTGCGTAACTCTCCATACATACATATATCCATATATATCATATATATATCCATATATATATCTATATATACACACACACACATATACATATACATATATATGGATAGTGAATGTGACATCTCATCTCTGCCATTATACCGCATCACATACCATGTTTAGCAAAGGATTTTAAGAGTAATGTAGGCCAATGAAATTGCAGGGTAATTTTGTGTAGGAAGAATGTGATCACTCAAAGGGAATCTAGTTAGGTCATCAAGGAAAAGGCTCTGCAAAATATTTCCTATGAATTCTTTTCTGATATTCTACAGTCAAGATCTATATTTTCTGAAAGATGACATACCAGAAACATAGTGTTTTCTTAGCATCTACCGCAGAAATATGTTAAAATGTTGCCTATTGAATCCCAAATTTTCTTTCTACGTAGTGGATCTTGTTTAGAAATCTCTCCTCCAAGCATTGGCCAGACTTAGATTATGGCATCTACCATGATGGCAACTGAAATTAATGTGGCTGCAAAGTGTTCCTCTGTGTTTCCTCAGAATCTTTGAAATTCTTCTGAATACACTTTGTTTTTACAATTGCACAAAGTGTTTTCAAATGGAGCTTTACAATCCACTGAAGGATGTTTCCTGAGCAGGGGAACACTTGGATAATAAGTTCAAAAATATCTCATTTCTTACATTGGTGGAGCAGAAATGTGGCTTTTCTGGTCATGTCTAGGCTGTCACTATGAGTTTAATATGCTATTGTTGTTAAGCTTCACTCAGAAAAACCATCTGGTAACAGGAGATAAGTATACTGATAAGTTTAGTATCTTACAGTATTTTACCTTAGCTTGAGGCACAACTGTTAAACTTTTTTTTTTTTTTTAAAGACCTTAGCAAATTCTTGTGAGAATCCTCTTGCTGTATCTGAATAAACCTGAATTACCAGTCCTTTCAACTCACCCGACAGAAATATATTCAAAATAATTGATGTATGCCTTCCAGGTGCCCTGTTCCTTGCTAAAGGGTTGTGGAATGGAGTAGGTGTCGGTAATCTCCAGCAATGATGGGGGAAGAGCATGCTTGCGTTAAGCTCATGGAAGCTGAGGAAACAGCTGCTGGGATACTGGGGAGCTATTTGGGAATATGGGGAGTGACTAAAAGTGGAGGTACAGCAAGACTCTCTAGACACATTTTGAGGAGCTGTGGCAAGGCAGGACTTGCAGTGTGCTGCCATCAGAATTGAGTTACAGACATGATCTACCAGAAGGGCCATGAAGTAGCAATGAAGTTAGGGCTGCATGAGCTGCCGACTTTCCCTCCTCCCTTACCAAGACCTTGCTAGAGCTGGGTTTGCTCAGCAGCATGCTCTTGCTGTCCTCAGCCCTTTTCCCAGTTTAGATGAAGAAAAGACAAGAGACAGTAGAGCTAGAGGATACATCCAAGGCAGTGAATAAAATGGACCAGGGACTATTGTCTGGCTCTGAGAGCAAGCAGTGCCACACAGGTTGCATCCATGCGTCCTTGCAGCCATAGATGATTTCCCTTCTGCCCCAAATAACACGGTTGCTTTGTCCACACTGCTTATAGGAAACAGTCTCTAGTGCAGGCTATGCCCTAAATTGTCCCTGGACATTGGGACAGCACCAGTCTTTATGCTAATGTTTAAGTAGTCATATACCAAATCTCCTGTGTCTTGCTTCAGTGAATCCTACCAGTTAGAAAATCCTCTTGTAACTGGATCTTTTTAGGCGTGTGTATTGAACACACATTGGATGGATCTTCAGGTTACTCTAGTTTTCAGTGAGAATCTGGTCCAAAACTAGTACCATGCCCTTCTTTGTTGATTGCAACACGGATGGCATATAGCTTTGATCAGTAGTAGTCAGCATGGCTTCACCAAGGGGAAATCATGCCTAACCAATCTGATAGCCTTCTATGATGGAATGACTGCCTGGGTAGATGAGGGGAGAGCAGTGGATATTGTCTACCTAGACTTCAGCAAGGCTTTCGACACTGTCTCCCATAGCATCCTCATAGACAAGCTCAGGAAGTGTGGGCTAGATGAGTGGACAGGGAGGTGGATTGAGAACTGGCTGAATGGCAGAGCTCAGAGAGTTGTGATCAGTGGTGCAGAGTCTAGTTGGAGGCCTGTAGCTAGCGGTGTCCCCCAGGGGTCAGTACTGGGTCCAGTCTTGTTCAACTTCTTCATCAATGACCTGGATGAAGGGACAGAGTGCACCCTCACCAAGTTTGCTGACGATACCAAACTGGGAGGAGTGGCTGATACACCAGAGGGCTGTGCTGCCATTCAGAGAGACCTGGACAGGCTGGAGAGGTGGGCAGAGAGGAACCTCATGAAGTTCAACAAAGGCAAGTGCAAGGTCCTGCACCTGGGGAGGAATAACCCCATGCACCAGTACAGGTTGGGGGTTGACCTGCTGGAAAGCAGCTCTGCGGAGAAGGACCTGGGAGTGCTGGTGGACACCAAGTTAAGCATGAGGCAGCAATGTGCCCTTGTGGCCAAGAAGGCCAATGGTATCCTGGGGTGCATCAGGAAGAGTGTTGCCAGCAGGTCGAGGGAGGTGATTCTCCCCCTCTACTCAGCCCTGGTGAGGCCACATCTGGAGTACTGCGTCCAGTTCTGGGCTCCCCAGGACAAGAGGGATGTGGCACTACTGGAGCAAGTCCAGCGAAGGGCCACAAAGATGATTAGGGGACTGGAGCATCTCTCTTATGAGGAAAGGCTGAGAGAGCTGGGCCTGTTTAGCCTGGAGAAGAGAAGGCTGAGAGGAGATCTTATCAATGTGTACAAGTATCTGAAGGGAGGGTGTCGAGAGGATGGGACCAGACTCTTTTCAGTGGCGCCGAGCGACAGGACGCGAGGCAATGGGCACAAACTGAAACACAGACACTTCCATCTGAACATGAGGAAAAACTTTTTCACTGTGAGGGTGACAGAGCACTGGCACAGGTTGCCCCGAGAGGTGGTGGAGTCTCCTTCTCTGGAGATATTCAAAATGCGCCTGGATGCAATCCTGTGCAATGTGCTCTAGGTGACCCTGCTTGAGCAGGGGGGTTGGACTAGATGATCTCCAGAGGTTCCTTCCAACCTCAGCGATTCTGTGATTCTGTGATTCTGGCAGCAATCAATCTAAGAATTTCCAACTCATGTAAAATCTTATTTAAACAATTAAGACACCATCAGCTAACTTTAATTAAATCCCCTACATCAAATTACTGCACATAGGGGTTTCTAACTGTCAGATTAACCCTGCCTGATATAATTAAGGTGGAAAATGAAATTTTAATCAAACCAGAAGTAGATTTTATGTAATTTATAAACACTATCTGGACTCTGAAGAATTTATAGTGGGAGGAAGATATAATTATAAATTAGAGCTGAATGTGGAGGTAACTAAGTCATTAGTGTAATATATTTTAATCATTTTTTTAATTTTAAATTATTCATGCAAAATGAAATATTTTCTGCTTTTAAATCTTCTTTACATCTTGGTTAATATTTCTGTATTACGCTAAGACATGACAGTCAAAGTAAAATTCTCCTTGAGTTAAATGAGTCTGTTATCACAATTCGAAAGCAGATTTAAAGTCATTGAGACAAAATCTCTGGTGGGTTAGTGTCAATGTATGCTACATAGACTAACTGTTTTAGAGACCTTATGGCTCTATTGACACAGTGCTGGAACATCTTAATTTTGATGTATTTATATCCTATGATGTAGGAAATACTATTATCCACAATTTATACATATAGAACTAGGGCACAAAGAAACTAGTGTTTGATCTTTCAAAGTGCTAGCCAGCTGCTTCTGTCTGAAATTATAGAAGTGATGCTCCTAAATATCTTTATGGATCAATGACTCTTATAAAAGCCGTGACAAGGTAGTTGATCCTGAATGCTAGACTGATGCCTTAACCACCATTCTCAGTCCATAAATACTGTAGAGCATTTAAAAGTGGACAGAACAAGGGACTTCTGTCTTGGAAGTGGACCCTGCTGCTTTCTTTGCCAGCTGGCATCAGATGTTATTAATCTCATAAGTTTCATGTAAATTTGAAAATATAAATGACCACTGCTGACCTGCTTTCACAACATTTTTTTTTCCTTACCATACATTTGAAATGTTTCATACTGCCTGCTGAGCTGGCTATAAATCCCTGATGTAAAATATGTTTATCTTTTTAAGGAGTATGAAAATATAGTAATATATAGAATGTTATGAACATGCAGCCTTTTGTGCTCACTAAGCCGAATGGAATGTAGTTACTTAAACCCTCAGGTCAAACTGTACATGAGGTGTGCAGGTACAACATGGGTCAGTGAAAAGAACAAAACTTCGTATTGCATCATTCTCCCACCGCTCTTTAAAGGATAGTTGAGACTCCCTCAGTGGCTGGAAGTGTTTATATTATTTTCTGTTGCATCAGCTTTCATGTCACATAGGTAAGTATTTCAGCTTTCCTTATAAACTTTAATGAGCCATGTTCCTACTCTCAGTGATAATGACTGACTTTCCAGGCTATAATGATGGGAAGTCCTAGTAATTTATCCAGGCCATCTCCCAAAATTGTTCCCCAGAGTACCTTTTAATTTAAGAGTCCCAAGCAGCAGAGTTCCTACAGCTTCCCTTGGGAGACTTTGATGATCATTCAGTTTGCTGGCAGAAGCTTTTCTGAATATTCCTCCCGCATCTTTGTGTCCTTAATTTAATCCAATTACTTGTTTAAATCAACCAGAACTTTTATTGTGGAGCTAACAATGAAAAAAGAAGAAGAAAGAAAACTGAAAGAAAATGCCTAGGAGGAAAATGAATACTGTGTAAGGACACTTTTGTCTGCTATTTCTGTATCCAGGTATTTCTACAGTCTTCATTTCTGCAGCACCTATGAACAGTTTCCTGTTCAAATCTCTTTTTTAGAACAGGAGTTTTTGCATTTCTTATAATCACTGGCTTTCTTTTAGGTAAACAGTGTAAAGTGGCCATATGTCCCCGTAAGGGACGGAGACTCATACTTCTGTGATGCCTGTAGATGAAGGAATTGCACCAGAAGGAGAAGGAAGGATCAGTGGACAGCTTTCTGCTTGCAGCTTTCCAAAGAGGTCGTACACATAGTGAATTGTCTGACCAGTTAAAAACACTGTGCTCCCTGCAGCTTCAGGTGCGACTGTTGTAAGAAACAGTCTTTTCCGGTGAACCTCTATGCAGTCTTGCAGTTCAACTCTATCTGAATACAAGATGGAGATTAAATGATGATCTAGGCCTGAATTGCCACCAAAAATACAAAGAGAGATTCTAATCCTGCACTGTTTGTCCATCTCTAACCTGTTGGTTCAGAATTTTGATGACTTGGGTGATAATATGACTCGGAATTTTCTTGCTTTGTATATAAATGTCCAGTCTTGATTTGTATATAAACGTCCAGTCTTGATTTGAATCACATAATATTTTGGCCTCAACAACACTTTGTAGCAAAGAAATCACAGATGCCTTGTCATTTGCATGAATAGAGTTAGTTCTTTTACAATTTCCTGCCAAGAACAAAGCAAAGGGATAAAAATGTTTTGAGAAAGCTTGAAAATGGAGATTTCCAACCTAGCATCTCTAACTCAAGATGACAGGGCAGTTCAGATATCTAGCCAAGCTTTTTGATTCCTACCTCAATCAAAGCCAAATGCTAAAAGTTTTGAAGTTCAGCATTTCCTGCTGTGATTCTAAGGTTTGTTGGAACATCTCATGCCCTTTTTAGTGCAAACAGCTAGAGTTTTCTGGGCTATCAAGCTGAGTTACCTTGTGAGGAAAGATTTTGCTAGCAGATAAAACACTGCCTCTGAAATTAAGTGTCAGATAAATCAACATAACAGGTATGTGGAGTGACAGGAGTCCAACAACTTTATAGAATCCTGAAGACTATTTCCCATGTATCCGCCTCTACCCAGTAGGGCATTAAGTTGCAACGAATAGATAACAGAAAAGTTATTCAACATCAGAGAAGTGCAACACACAATTCCTGTAGAGTGGTAACTGCAGCAAGAACCAGGTAACTTACACCAAATAGGGGTCACTAAAGATGTAAATCAGTATCAGGAAACACGAAAGAATGATAGTGAAAGGGAACATTAAGTACATCAAAAGCATTCTTAAATGCTTTCTTGCCCTAGAAAATTTCACCCTTTTCTAAACTTAAGGGTTCCACTGGGTAGAGCTTCTTCAGCTAAACTGAAAAATACTATTGACCCCTATCACAACTACTTGCTCAAATTTCAATTAGCCAGCCCATTTTATTGAACACTAGAGAGATACAATAAATGTTACACACACACACACACACACACATATATATACATATATATATATATATATTTGTATTTGGACTGTATATTATGTATGAAGGAACATGTATCTGTTCATGTGTGTAGCTGTACAAATTATATTTGCATGTTATGCAATGGCACACTTGCAAAGAACATCTGTAAAAATGTTATTGCCAGCTATGTTCTCTGCATCTTTAGTAATTTGCAATGCTTTGAATTTCTCTATTTCTAGATGATATTTGAGAAAAGCAGGAAAAAATAAGTGATGATGGCTGCCCTGACACTATACACATACTTCTATATGACTCATGTAGGCTACATCTAATCTTACTTGGACATAACTGCCTGTTTGCTTTGATCCTATTTGTTCTTACATTATTTTTAGTAGGCAAGTAGATCAGGGTTGTGTCCCGAATCCAAACAGAGAAATGGGGTTTAAAGCCTCAGCCCTATGTTAACAAAGGATCTGAACTAAACAAATACTAGTGACCAAAGCTGTTTTGTCTTCCACTGTGGTTTCAAGAGAAAGTTGGATTTCATTATGTACTTTGGGTTGGTGATGCAAACTTTTTTTCCTGACTGGTTTAATACCCAGTTGCTTAGAGACAATCTTGAAAAAAGAATTTGCCAGCTAGAGTGAAGAGAAAGAAGAGAAGAGAAGAGAAGAGAAGAGAAGAGAAGACAAAATGAAATGAGATGAAATGAAATGAAATGAAATAATGAAATGAAATGAAATGAAATGAAATGAAATGTCCTTCAATGATTCTGGACAGAAAACAAGAGGGCAGGGATAATGATAGCAGAAAAATTTGTTATTGTCATAATTAAGACAATCCTGTGATTTCTGCCTGTGATGACTTGGCAGACAATGTCAGCTAAATCTAATAGTTAAAAATTTGAGTAATCACAAGCTTCTTTTCTTTCTTTCTCCACCAGATGAAAGATAGGTGTCAGCCATTGATCAGAAGAAGACCACTTACCCAATGGGCCAGTCACTTGGCTTAGTCAGTGCACAGCATATGTCACATAGCTGCCCAGTGCTCTGAATCAGACCACTGGGTTGAACCTGCCGACATCTTCAGTACACAGTGTGCTATCCAGTTGTTTCCCACCTAACTCCATTACAAAGCACAATAAAGCACAACACCTCCACAGCAAACGTGACAGTGCACCATACTCGTGTACCAAACATGGGCACTCCATAGGAAATGCTGTTACTTACAGGCTAGAGACTGGCAATGAAAAATAGCCCTTGCAGACCTGCAAAGAATGACCAGTTAGACAACAGGTCTGTCTCCAGCAATGCTGGATCCTTGTCTGCACTACAACTAAGTACTCTCTCTCCATGACTAATAGGAAGTTCTTGAGCCCAGGACACTAACTCCAAGTGGTGAGACTGTATTATCCCATGGATTTGAGATAACTGTTGGTGTTGCAACATTTTGGATTTGAAGAGCCATGTCTGTGGTGTGCAAGGCTGTTGTGGTCAGCTTCTGTTTCTGCTAATATGCATCAGCAGTACTCCAGGGTGATTTGGGCCTTTGCTGACTGGATTGTCGTGGGAGACAGGATTCACACTCCTGCCTGGTTAACAACCCAAGACAGATATGACCAAATGTTCAGAGAAACATCTGAAAAAAACAGAATTTTTCTTAAAATAACATTGTATGCAAAGAAAGATGCCTATAGAATATTAAGCTGCGGAAATCAGCTCATCACCTGCTACTGCACTGCTTGACATTGCAGGTAATGAGGGAACTGACTGCTGCAAATTATCAGAGGTGACTGGCCTGTCTGTCTGGGGTTCCCCAGAAAATTCTACTGTGTCATAAAATTATGTCTAGTATAGACAGGGAAAAGAAAGCAACATCAGAGTGACAATGAGGAAATGATTCTCATTTTAGTTCCCATGAAATATTCCCTTGATTAGTACTTTATGACTACCTAGATCTCACTTCTCTAGATTCTTATAATGTTCCCAGCATCCTAGTAAGGTGCAAATGAGTTCAGTATAAATAGAGTTCTTATATTCTCCTTATAAAACATTTGCAACATATTGGTGCTCCATATTGCAGACAGTTAAGAGAGGCATAGTGAGATATAGGGAGTGATTTGCAAAGATATAAAAAACAGGTATGTACCTTCCATTCACTGGCAAAAAAAGATTAGTTAATACTTGCCTACCATTTATCCCTTAAGTAATTTGCCTAAAGTAACCTCAGAAATCGGATTCATACAGGAAATCTTTTGAGTCTGACTCCAAAAAACCATTCCTTCTAGCCTGTCTAAAACCAATCAAACAGAAAGACAGGTGGGATTATAGCTCTGCTCATAAAAAAGGTATTTCCAGGATACACTATACTAATGATAGCTGCTTAAGAGACTTTTGCACATCCACTGAGGTGCAACATGAAAACCGATCTTTTCTAGCTTCTTGTTTTAACATCTCATCACAAATTACCCTTCATCCTTCATGTGTTTCTGATCACTATTGTCCAGGACAAAGAGACCTCAGAGCCTTTGGCAAATGGATATATTCAAATTTGCTTATGTTTCTTTTTGTTCAGTAACAGATAAATTAAACCTGTGAACAACCTTTTAAAGATAGAATTTTATATATAGCTTTTCTGAAGGGAAATTGTCTGTCGTTCTTCTGTCTTATGCCTTCACAGTGTAGATTTCATTTCATATGAAGCAATAACTGAACTGTAAAAAACATGCCTCTTATAAAAAGCTTTCAATGGATTAGGAAATATTAGCAATACAATGACATATTTTCTGTTAGCATTTTTACAGCAGTGCAGGAGTCAATCAGAATCAAGGGAAGAGGTTGGTTGGTGGAAGGAAAAGAAGTTTTCATGAACAAAAAAGAGGAATTCAAGCTGCACATATTCAGAACTAATACCTTTTCATTGCATTAATGGATGAACTTATTGATCAAAGGCTTTTAAGTGTCATGGAAATGAGGTGAATGTATGCATCATTAAACTCTGTACTTTTTTTCCGCAAACACAGATTATCAAACCAGCAGACTTAGTATAATAGTTTATCCTCCTTCCTAACATAGACGATAAGATATTATTTAAACTAGAACATGACTTTTAGAGAGGCAAAACCCCTTCATTCTTAATCCTTCAAAGCACTTGATAAATTTCTCCAATTATTAATTCTCCTGTTAGAACACTTTCTAGGTAGGTATCTGTTAAGCTGCACTACTAGGACACAGTCCACTGCACTACGTGCTACAGTTTAAGTGGGCTATAGACTGCTAACATCTCTGGGACATTAAAAGTATGCAAACATAGTCATAGATATGACCCCTCAGTACCCCTAAATAATCCAGCTGCTTAGAAGCAAAGTTCATTTTCTATCTTTTGCAAAATTAAAGGCTCACCTTTTCATCAGTATATTTATTGGTGTTAAGAGGAAATAAGAGTGTAAGACAGTACACAGAAATCACATAGTAACTGGATTTTCTCTTCCAGCATCCCCAGAAAATTCCACTAGAATTCCCAGAATTCTGAATACTATAAGCAGGAAGACGAATGGCCACTCTGGATTTATTGCTTATGCCAAATGTATTGTACATAATTTCTCAAATAAATCTGATAATACAAGAAATATGAAGACCTCTGATAGTGAATAAATCGTTTACACCTTTCTTACCTCCATTTTTTCATCTCATTGGAAAAATCTTTGAGCTACATCAGTATTTGCTGTGGTACCCAAAATCTTGCTTCTGTGTCTTCTTAAAGTCCTGGATCCAAGTGGGATCAGCCAGATTTATATGAGCTTGCTTGATAGTTAATTCCCTTAAAAGGAAAGCCTGAACCTCATTACTCATCCAGTGTTTTCTGTTTCTCTGTGAGACTCTTTCTTGCATGATTCTAAGCAATAGCATCAAACATTAGACATTGTATTTAATTTCCAACTCACTGAACTTCAGATGTAAGAATATTAAAAGAAACATTATCTTTCTTTATCTGCTCAGGAGTCTTCACTTCAGTCATGATTTTTTGTCTGATGCTTCTCTTCAAAGTGATATGCAGTTAAATACCCTGTTACTTCTGCATGTCCAAATGTCTTGGACATCTTTTTTCTGACAGAGTGGTACCATAATTACAGACTGATTTGATTCTTCATTGATTTTGTTTTCCTTGCAAATTTCTGCAAGGTGGATGAGAGCAACTAAATGTTCTGTGTGAGGGATTATGGAAGCCTTAGCAGAAGATAAGACTGTCCCTCAGAAGTCACAGTCTGGTTTGGGTATTGGTCTTACTACATGAACATGTTCACCTTCCTCAGATACATGCCTGGTGCTGAATACTCTGATTGCAGTTAAAAGGCTCCCTTCCCTGGAGGATAAAGAGGAAAGGTAGGATGCTCCTCTTCCCTTCCTTGCTGAGGTACAGAGGGAATATCCCAGTAAGTGCTTCCTCAGAAAAGCTGACATTATCCAAAACTCTTACTGTCTCTGTAGGCCAACTACCTGTGTGACTAGGAGCAGTAGATTTTTGCATAGCCCTGCAAGCAGGGCCTATGAAAGCCCATGATCTGGTTTTCAGTCTGAATCTACAAATCAGCTCCATCACGTTTAACCTTGACTTTGGGTTGTGAACAATCACTTCTGTTTTACTAGCTGATTTTTACAAGTATAACCTCAAGATGATGAAAAACCAAATCAAGAAAACAAAACCAAAAACACCTGCCAGCTCTGTGGCTTTATTATTGCTCTGAAGGGCTTTTTATATGAAAAATAGCACCTGATGGAAGGAACTTCTGTCTGAGCAACTGTGGCAGTTAATTTGAAACACTCACTTATCAACAGAGTTCATATATACGTGTATATATATATATATATATATATATATATACATTCAGTACCTTCCAGCCAGAGCTACTGATGGTCAGCTGAACCAGGCTCTCCTCCTCTTCAGTGTTTGTCTTACTTCTTCCAGTAGTGCTAAGATTTCCCTGATCTCTTCTTTCTGAACCACAAGGTAACAAAGATGTTACTGTCTAACTGGCGAGATACAAGAGATCTACCCCTCTAAAACAGCGCTCAGTGAACTAAACTTATTTGTGCCCTGTGCTTATTTGTAGTAAAAAAATGATTAAAAAACACCTGTTCTGCCTCTGCAAAACACAGGCTTATGTCTGACAGTGAACAGGGGAGGAAATATTTTGGGCCACAGACTATTATAGTACTGTAAGCAGGGAAAAAAAAAGAACCCCACAACTCCGCAGTAGGATTAGGGTTGTATCTTAAGAGCAGAATAATTCATTTGGAACCGCACCCTAGGAAATTTGAAATGCACTTGAAACCTATTCATTGACAAATATTTTTGGGAATGCACTTTTCATTTAAGAATTTTGAACACAGAGTCCCAAGATATCCTACCATCTCCAGATAATTACATGTAAGATTTTTTCAAATTAAAATTAAAAAAAAAAATTACCCCTACATTGTAAAGAGGTTAACAACTATTTAACATATAAAAGAACGACGAACCATTGGCAGGGGAATTAACAAAGACATATAAGCCCTTCTAATAATTTGATCAGTGATCAATATGCTTACTGAGTTTCAATTATGTACACCAAATTTTATCTTAATGTTTAAATGTACTTTTTAATCTGTTTAGAGGAAGGTCTGATAACGTCATTTTGTCATTAAAAAGAAGAACATGGTTAGAGCTTATCAGAAAGTCAGAAATAGTTTCAAAATCTTGAAGAATTTTCTAAAGGGACGTATCTTTTTTGTATTTTTTTACTTTTTGTATTTCTCCCTAATTATTTTGGAAGAAGTTATTTGCATCAGTCTGTGGAACAGTTGTCAAAACTTGTTTTGGTAAACGAATTAAACTTAGTAGCTAGTCTGATAAAAATATATTTGGGGAAATATGCTGTGTGTTCTAATTATAGATGTGTTTAAAAAAAACATATGAAGTTGAAAGAAAATATTTTGTCAATATCAGTACATTTTACTCTGTAAAATGGAATAACATTTTTAATTTGAAACTTTGACCATGTTTCATATACCAAAATTAATGCAGTTTTAACGTGGTTGTTTAATCATTGACATTATTGTCTGAAATAGTAAAAGAATATGAACTCAGAACCATTTAAACTTTAACAGCTTCTAAATCTCACCTTTCAAAGAACTGTTGGCTTTCTTGACTTCCAGCTGACAGAAAGGAAGTAGGTAAAATAAACTTCCTCAAACAGTGATTGGCGTTTATTTAAATCAGAATGCCAAAGCAGTCACAGTGAATTTCAGAAAGACTTAGAACTACTCAAGTAGAGATTTAAGCATATATCCAGGAAAGGAGGTTGTTATTTCTATAAGAGCAGAAATTCATCTTCAAGGTAATGAAAAAAATTCTCAGAAACTGCATTTTTACTTTATTGGTATAGAATTAAGGTTTCTATACTTTATTAATTTGAAACTTTGGAAAACATGAGGTTAAATGGAGCAAAACAAACTTCAGGGAAAGAGAATTACATTACAATTTCATACAGCTCATTAACAGCAGTCAAAGAAAGCATGTATAATCATCAGTACTTGTGTAACATAATAAAATGTCCTAACTTACCTGAACCTTTGACTACTTGGATTGAAAGGGTTCTCTTAGGCACAGAGCCTAGTACAGAGATGTCCTCCTAACCACTTACTTGTGTTGTAGCAGCAGAAATATTAATTAGCAATAAAGTAGGTTTTAAATTGCTTTGCATTTGAAAGAATTAACACAATATAAATTGTTGTGCTATTTTAGATATATTCATAGACCATTTATATCTTATTCCTGTCAAACAAGATAAATCAATACTCAGTCATTCTATATGCTATTTGGATTTGCTGATTTGTTTACTTGCAGCTTTTGCGTACGGTGACAGTTTAGAGTACAGTAAGAATCTAACAACATCTGCTCCAATTTAATAAAATCATTCCTCAATGCTATAGTCTTCTAGTACTAATGACTAAAGTACATTATCCTTTAACTGTGGATTAGAAAGTATTAGTTTTTATTAAGGCCTGATCTTCAGGACCACACATAAATGGTTTCAGACTCGTCCTTACTCAGCAAGAGTTTACATCATGAAAGGAATGACTTGTGGATTATAGGACAGCAGTGGCATGGGACAGTGTGCATATGCTATGAATAATTTTGGACTTAACATCTCTCCTTGGCTGTTTATTATTGCAGGAAAGGGTAATTCATGACCTTTGTAATCCCTTATTGTCCCACATTTTTAAAAGTGCAATTAAAGAAAAGACAGAATATGGTCATCAAGGCAAGAATCCATATGATGTATTAATTAGACTAATGATTAGACTCCATTTACTTTTGTTCATTAAGAGCTTAATACGGTTTTTAATTTTTGCCGCTGTATTAAAATCTGTGGTATTTGTGTACTTAGGGGGAACACCTTCTACTTCTTAAGTGACTAAGGATGTGGGTGCTTTATTTTTCATAAAAAAATAAGAGTGACAAATTTTCTGAAGATGCTGGGAAATTATTAGATCAGTGGCTGACCTTGAGCTGTGACTTAATGTTGAAAAAAGGTTATGAAGACATGCAAAAAAGGCTGGAAATTACATGTATATTCCCAGTCTATTTATCTAACACACATACCCAACTTTAAAACGTTCCCTTAATTTCCATCTCTTTCACAGCTAAAGAACAAAAAAGTAACATGTTGTAAAACAAAAATTCTGTAATAGAAGTACAGTCTTAAACATTTGGGCTGCAAGTGCTAAAGCACATGGAAAAGACCAAAATTTTGCCTTCCACCAACCTTCTGATATCTCAGCAACTTACACTCAGCACAGAGAAAAGGATTTGTAGCATGGACTGTTATTCACTAGCCACAGATTACCATGTTTCTTCTCCTGTTGATCCTTCATTATCAAAACAGCCTCAGGCCTGAATATATTTCAGAGGGCAAAGGGATGGAACACAGAACCCACAAGCCATAGAGTTATAAAATCCAGTGTCTCAGCACAAAACATTTCCAGGTTTTATACATTCTGAACATTTCCAAGTTTTGAAGCTAGACATGAATTAGTTCCTGCATAATCTTTCAGCAGTCTGCGCTTTTGCTCAGTAGAATATTTTAAAGTTATTTTTGAGTGATATGATAATGAATTAAATTTAATGTAAATTAATCTACACAGGTGAAGTAGAGTCAAAGTTTAAGTCTTCCTTCTTTGACTATCAGCTGCAAAGGCTGTTGCAACTTCTCTCTTTTCCTATGGACAGGTTCTCTTCCCAAATTTTAAATAAAAAGTTCAAGCAAGCTCTTTGCTCCCTGGAGTGCAGAGGCTGCCATTTTCATGGGCTCATCACTGATTCATCCCTTCATGCAAGTCTGCCAGGGTTAAGGAAAGTCTGGTCTTAAAGAAGCAATGTTATATCTCAAAGTTTCAATCTACTGTGATTTTTCAGGAATCTTTATATTTCATTAGTTAATTCAATATGGAGTCTATATCTTCTGTTTGAAGGAAATATCTCATAAAGGTATCTGATCTCAATGGGATGATCTCAGAGATGCAACTGCATCAGTCCCTCCTGAGATTACGATTAGTGATGTCTAGTCAGATGGCTAATGATGGTTAGCTGCTGTCTTTTAAGCTGCAGGTCTCTCTTCCAGTCTGATCTGACCTTGCCTTCTGGCCAATTGTCATCTCCAGAAATTCTTTCCAGGTTAAAGATTTGGTTGCAATAAAAACTGATTTTTTTTCCCTTTTCTGAGACAATCTTATACCTACTGGGTTTACTTTACTGGTCATGATGGTCCTTTGCAGTGGCAGCAAAATGAGCTAAACAAACACTGCTTCCTTGTGTCTCTTCTGAGTGGGAATTTCTGCGCTACAATTAGATATTTTCCTTCTGCATTGATGGCATCCATATGTTGATTTTTTTTTCTCTATTTAATATTTTCTTTATCCTGTGAACTTTTCCAATTTAGCTTTGTAAAATATTGACTTTTTCAGTCTGTTTTTGTGGCTAACAGTTTCAAACTACAGAAATTTTGAAAAAGTGTAAAGTGGACCCTTGAATGAAGAAAAGCAATCCGATAGAAAACTAGCAGAAAAATGAATGCAAACTACAGCACATGACAAATGGAAATGGAATGGAAATGGTAGCAGAATGGAAAACTGCCTAGCCATAATCAGTCAGCAATGGGAGATATAAAATAATCACACAAAAGGCTCAGATGCATGTTCAGGTTACCACATCTCAACAAGTTTCTGTGCATCGGCTGAACTAGGGTAATTTTCTGTACTTTTTGCCTATGGCAGGAAAACATCAAGTAACTTTGCTTAACTCATTTTCATTATGAGTTCAATCAAATTGCATTATTTTGTTTTTGCTGTGGGCTAAAGACCTGTATATAAAAAGGAGATTAAAACTGGCAGACTATAACCTGTTAATCTATGGCAACATATTTTGTTTTCTGAGCTGTTAAGTAGGGACTTGTTTTTATTAACTGTAGTATACTGCTTTAAAATTCGTTACTTTATCCCAAACATCTGCTGGCTACAGGTGAATCTGAACTGGCATAACAGAAACATTATAAAACCTGTCAGTGAGTGGTAGTATGGGTATTTGTTCTGTCCCAAAAAATCCTTGGATTTCTATGTGTGAGCATTCTGGTGACACTGTCCTGGTGGAAAATGATATTATAATCATTGAGTTCCAGTTCCAAATAGAATAATGAGGTAAGCAAGATTTTACGATTTGTTCACATTTATGCAGAGAGGCTATGCATGGCTGGTCAATGAATTGAGAACCTGAGGTTTAATCCAGACAGGTCTTCTCTCTAAGGTTGGCACCTTCTTTCTTCTGGTTTTGTTACATGTTATTAATCTGATGAGACGGAATGTATCTAACATTGAAAGACTCAGAAAAAAGGAAGGGGAAAAAGTGGAGAAACTGAAAAATAAAGAAAAAGCATTGTGATGGGCTCTTTGAAGAGTAAGGTAGGACTTCTTAAAACCCAGACCTAAAAGGAGATGTGACTGACTACTGAAATAGACCTCTGGTAAAATCACATAACCATATTACTTAAGCTAATTAAAGTCACATCAGGCTGTTCATGAACAATGATGGTTCTTTACAGATGTTTACCTGATTTCTCTACCGGAAGCCAGAGCAGTACAATATCCTAATAAGGCATATTAATGACTTCCTATATACACTGATAGGTATATACACATCACTAAGAAGAGGACACCTTCTAGTGGAAATCACAGGTCAGGGAGCTTGGTCAAGTCCATCATGAAAAAACCTGACCCAATCTCACTGAAACCAATGAGAGTCTTCCTACCAAGTAAAATGCGCTTTGGAATCACGGGGTGGGAAACACCAGTCATGCTATTTATTTATTACTCTTGTGAACATAAGGTAATCTTTTTTTTTTTTTAACTCTGGAACTTTTTCAACAGTTGCTGTTCATTATTATAGCTTCTTTCATTTTATGTGGATAGAAAACATGGACTATCATGGCTGATAAAAAACAGACAAAAAGACAAATAAGTGTATCTATTACTAGTACAAGTGTTAAACATACTAACTAGAGACATAAGGTATTACATTAAGAAAGCTGAACCAAACTCTAGCCAAATCAAATAACAAATTAAAACATTCTCTTGGACTGGAGCTGAGTCTGAACTGCTATTTTGACTTTTGTTGAACTTGAACAGAATATGGTTGAATCAAATAAAGTTGAAACAACTGTTGGTTTTACTGTTTGCCTATATCCCTATTTCTTTCTCCACCTACATTTTTCCACTCTCCTTTTCCAACTTCTTGTGAATAGAAAATACAGACTTATACCTCACTTAAAACTTTGAAATAGCACTTGCACAATTTCCCAAGAGATTGAGAAATGTGTCACTGAAGTTACATTGCCTGGGAGGTGACATACCCATTTTAGCAATTTGCATGGTAGGCTACAATTTTGAGTAGGAATCTCTAGCAGGTTACAGACCAGATCTCCAGAAGAAAAATCTACATAGCTCATAAAATGAGCTAATTGACACATGTGTGGTAAATCTGAAGTGTCTAGGATGTGCCAGAGTTGTGATACAGATCAATTGCACATGTGCAGTAGATTTGATATGGTTTAAGTTTGACAAAGCTTAACAATTGCCGTGTTGGCCAGTGCTGGAAAGTCTGAATGGGGCACAGTCAGGCAGACAGCAAATATGCTTTACAGGACATATCAAAAATAATTTTTTGACTGTGCTAAAGATGAAATAGTTCCTTTCAGATCAATATGTCTCAAAACAAAATACTTCTTTTTTATTATTTTGTCAAGAGAAGAAAAAGCAACAAGGCTTTTTTTGTTTTGTTTTGTTTCCCTCTGTGGAAAATTTATTTGATAGAAATTTTTGGGACAGAGACTGATCACTAAAAGATGATTGAAAATTCCCAGTTCGTTTTACTTGACCTTCAAGAGGCAAATACTTATCTACTAATAATTGCAGAAAACTATTGTCTGCTTTGCATTGGTACGTATTGATCTAGAATTATCCTACATTTACATTAACCTTTGGAAAAGCAAAATTTTTTCCATATTGGTATTGACATAATAATGACCTGCAAGCAATATTAATTTTCAGAATGTGCTATAATTTAACAGAAAAAAAAATAGGATAACAATAAAAAGGTGGATGATTCTTTTCATATCATAGCAAACATAATGTAACAATAAATTACACAGTCTTCTAACATTATCCAAGCTACAGGATTGGAAATTTGTCACCACATATTTTAACATTTTGGGTTTTTTTTGTTTTTGCTTTTTTTTTTTCTTCCAGCATTTGATTTAAAATCTATTGTTGAATTTGAGGTTCTTTTTTAATGCATAGTAGAATAATTAGATGCACCATGAAGCAGCTTAAGCTAATTGAAGTGGCCACAAAAATTGTCAATGCAAATTGAGCCATCTGGATGAACAGATAAAAGCTTTGGAGACATTCAAAAGACAGGTGGCATTCAGTTCCTTTCCATCTCTACTTCACAATATGGTTAGAAAACTGGGAGAAAGAAAAATAAAACTCTTCTGGCCACTAAGA
>NW_020447286.1:1139026-1186950 GCF_003343035.1 Apteryx rowi | reverse complement strand
AAAAAAAAAAAAAAGAAAAAGAAAAAAAAAAAAGAAAAATTAGCTCAAGTACCTAGGCCAAAGGAGCAGCAATAACTCAGGGTATGAAGCAGAAGCAGGCCAAACTGTAAGAGAAATCATTTTCTTTACAGAGTAATGATAATTTTTTATTTAAGATACTTGACAGGGCTCAGAATATCTGACTTCAGGTTTCAACGCAGTCATGCATTTTGGGAAGCCTGGGCAAATCCCATAAGAGCTAATTTTCAAAAGTGTGAGCATCAAGCACCCATTTCTCTGTTTCATATCTGTGAGCTTTATGCATTCTCAAACCTTCTGAAAAAACAGACTTTACTGCTTTTGAAGCTCCATTTGTAATTGGTCATGCCATTTCCTCTTCTCTTCCATATTATATGTCTATTCAGATTGCCAGATTTTGGGGGAAGGGATGTTCATGTAGTTTAAATTGATATATTCCTTTGCACAGTTCAGTTTGCTGACAGGATTTCTAAATAATACTGTAAAATAAACTATTAGAGTTGGACAAAATTGTTCAAACCTCTATTTCCATGAAAATGAGCTTTTTATTAAATGGAAAATACCAACATGGAATGTCATCTTTATAATGAATGTCTTTTTCACAAATTTGGACCTTAATTGCACTTAGATTAAACAAAAAGCCTCAAAAATAGTTCAATGAAGTTTTAATAGCATTTTTATTAAGATATTTTGCAGAAAATTTATAAAAACAGCCAAACCCAATTCCCCCCAACATGAGCCTTCCAATTTAAATTGACAGAACTTAAAATTTTTCAGCCTTTTGAAAAAATTCTAAAAGATCAAGTAGGTCTAAAAATAATAAATAATAACCACAGGAATTACTTGGTAAATCTCAAAAAATAAATGGTCAGTTCTGATGTGTTTATGGATAATATTTGGGCTCACCTGGAAGAAGCCCCTGTTGAGAAAAGCTCATGTTTTTACAGCTGCTCTTTTTGCTGAAAGATAAATAGTTCTTTTATTGTTACTTACATGTACTGGAATAGCTTTACATTTCTAACACACATTTAGATTGTTTCACATGTGCTACCCCACATGGTTTTGCCATGAACTTTTTTTGCTATGTGGAATTTTCTTTCAATTCACCTGGGGGTTCCAGCCATTACAATGAGAAAGGTTACATGAGTACCTAGATATAGGGAGAGAGATGGCATCTGACGGCTAGAGAATCATCAAACTGTTAAGTGCCTAAATATTTAGAAATATTATAGGAGAGGAGCATCCTTTCAGGTCCCCATGCTCTTTCTCCCAGAGGTCATGCATCTCTTCTAGGAAGCATCCCCTCAGCTAGCGTATGTCTTAGACATCTGAGGGAAACAACAACTATATATTGAGATTTATGGCAGAATTAAACAGTTTTATAGTTTTAATATTTGATGTCTTGACCAAGATAATCCTGCAGGTCTGGCTACGTTCACCACTAGTTCTTTAGAATCTGTGGTCAGCAATGATCTCAGATATCTTAAATTTTCATATTTTCCAGTATGTGAACTTTCATGCAGCAGGTCATGTTATGGGAGTAGACACTGCAGTGTTAAGTCATACAGCGGGTAAAAAGCCCTAGTTCTAGACCACAAAAGGGGCAGACCCCTTTCAGTGGGCTTCCTTTGAACATAAGGGACGACTAGGCAGCATACTTCCCAGCTACAGGAGCGTATCACAGCACGGCATTTACATGACCCCAGTTATCAGACATACCCAGAGAAGATTTTAGATCATGGATGTTATGGTGTTGTGCGACATTCATGAGATATGGTCCTAGCTGTGGGGAATCACAGAGCAGGGGCAGAGTTTCTACAGGTAATATATAATAGCTCTGTGAACATAAGCGACCAAGGGTTCCTTGGTGCCAGCAGGAGAAATAAAGCTTAGCAGAGAAAGATAGTGAAAAAAGCTGGAGATCCAGATTACCACTAGAGGGTATTCTTGCTCACTACACTGATTTACAGCAAGAGACTCTCTCACAGAAGTCATGGGGCGATAAGGAAAAATCAGTGGAGAAAAAAAAAAAAAGTATCTAAGCTTGGCTGCATCTGGCTAGTATTCCGCCCACTGTAGAAACTTCAAAAGTTTCCACGAAGCTAAAGAAAGTATATTCCATTTAACCGTAGTGTGGCTTATGGCAAATGTCTTTATTTAGGTACAAATTCTTATCTCCAGAGCCCAAATGGAATAGACAGGTATAATGATGTTTGACACTTTCTGAAAATTAGTAGGAAAATGGGACCGTTGTTTTCATCTTGTCTTCTGTATCATGCAGAGAACTGCATTGATTATTGAGCTTTTTTTTCTTTAATCTTCCATCTTTCCTTTGTATTTTTGTTATCAGTACAGAAAGATAAAGACTGTCTGCAGAGTTATTTGGGGAAATACACTGAATGAACCTTATAATGTTAAAGATGATCTATTTCATATAATTTAATTTTAGGGGTCTGTAGAATGAACATAGCATGACCAATGAAAATATGCTTAAAAGCATATTGTTAGACAGGCATTTGTGTTTAAGGATATGAATTATGTTTTAAATTAGAGCAGTCCTGATACTTCACAGTTTGCATAGATACTTAATGTCTGATCTATAAAACAGGGCATTAATTTCTGATTGTATTGTGACTGTTTTAGATAAGTCTTTAGTAGCAAACTTCAAATGTGAGCAATCATACAGAAAACAAAGCTGCTTCATTCTTCTGGATTGTTTTTTCTTACATAGGAGGTTTCCCAAAGGTTCTCATATTTAAATAACCTCTTTGCTCAAACAAGTTTATTTATAAGGATTTCCATCTCCAGTAAAATGGACTGAATTTTTATATTAGTGACTGACAAAAAGTAAAATGCCTTCCTTTCTTTGCTTTTGTCTTCAAAAATTTTGAAGTGCTTAAAAAAAAATTAGTAAGGTTTGTGAATGAATTTGAATAAGAAGAGACTAAAATCTTTTAAAATAATCATAAATCATCTCTTGAGTTAAAAAAGAAAAAAAAAGAAAGTCTTTTCTTCTTCCTAGGTGGTCCTACTTTGCTAGAAACAGAAGGCAAGATTCATCTGTCAAACTTAGCATCTAAAAGTTAGACATCTAAAACTGAGCTAGTCGTGCTAGGCTCCTCATTTAGTCAAAGAAGAGAAATAGGCACCTCCAGAGGGTGATTCAGCTCATCTTAGTACAAGCATCTAAGATAGATGAGTTGAATAACCTTTCAGGGTAACTGCCTCATATTTAAATGTCTGGTTTTTAGATGCTCAAAGGGAAGTGATTGTTTCACTCAGAATGACCAAAACCCCATAGAAGTGCCTAATCTCCCAATATCCTGGATTCAAAGATTTTTTTCATTGCAGTTAGTCCTCCGATCACACTCTTTCATCTGAAGGGCTGGGGCAGAAGTTGGAGGGAATAGAAAAGGGGCAGTGCTCACCATAAATGGAAAATGATGATTTTTTGAATATTGTAATTTTGTATGAAGAAAAAAAAAATCAGGCAAAACACTTTGGCTATATGGTCTCTGGAAAAAAATATTAAGAAAATGTAAAACTATTTTTAGTTTTTTACTTTATTTCAATGGTATTTTTATTCCACAAAAAGTGTTCCTAATTGTGTTACTAGATACACGTCTGATTGAAATGTTTTGACACTTCACATATGAGACATTTCAAATGTGAACATTCTAGTATTTTTCAGTAAAAGTGAACAGTTGTTCTCTCAATAGTATTGCCATTTTTAAGCGAGTTCAAACGTTTTCCTACTTCCCTTTCACCAATGTTAACAATTTCTGCTATTCTTAACAAGTATTTCTAACAATTAAACAGTTTTTAAGGAGGACTTCATATATTCAAACATTCTAAGGTCAAAGGAACCCTTGTAATTGCAGAGCTTGATCTGAGAGGTAAAACAGACTATCTGATTCCTACCACTAAATTCATATTACAAATAAATGATTTCAAAAAAAAAAAAAATCTAAATTTGGCTTAAACATCTCCATTGGTTCTGAATCTGCCATAACTTCTGCTAAATTGCTCCTTAAGCATTCTTACTGTTGACATTCATGCCCTGTTTGCATCTGAACTTATTTCATCCTGAAAACTGATTCTTGCTAAAACTTTGCAGCCTGTACTCCAGAGCTCTTCATTAACTCTCTCAGCAAGGAATGGCTGAACGGTGGTGATGTTTTCCCTTTGTGTTCTTTTTGTTAAACTAAACAGATTGATTCGCCCTTCTAAGAGAGTTTATTGTAACAACAGTACTTGAACTTCATAGTAACGCTTAGAAAGGTGCCCATCTTTCACGGGTGCCCTGAGAGTCTGGAGGGCTGCTGAGAAGTATTAGCTAGAGATGGAGGGTGGAAGGAGTGGGGCAATACAGCCTTCTTTCTACCTTTGGTAGATTTATGGGTCTTGTATAAACAGTATTACGAAGTACACAAATACTCTCTTCTCTCTGAGGAGCTCAAAATCCTTTATAATTCAGAGTGTATTGAATCTCACATCTTGCCTGCAAGCTAGATGAGCCTTATCCCTGTTTTAGACAGAGGGAAGTGGAGGCACAGGAAACTTATGTGATTTGCCTGAGAGCAGATTACTATGCCGCTTTATTTGCCTGAGCTTCTTCTTTTAGGTAAAAACATCTATATCTGAGAGGGATCTGCAAGGGGATATACATCAGGAAATTTCCTTCTAATGCTACCTGTTGGTCTTTGTGTCCTGAGAGATGAATTTATGTAATATGCATGACAATTTTCATCCAGAACGCATAACTTCAGATTTCCTTCTTATTCATATGGGCCTGATTCCAAGCCTGCTGAAGGACGGAACAATTCACATGAGCTTTGAATTAGGTTATAAATGCCTATTCCTTTTCAAAATGAGATATGTACCTTAACAAAACACTTCTGTTTCAGTTATGAGACATTTAATTTTAAATTAATATATGCTTGCCTTCAGTTACATATAGGCAAAATGATGATCAGGTTATACACACAAAATCCTAGGTCACCGAAAAATGTCTTTGAGACAACAAGATCAAAAGCTGGTTCTGATTTAAAACAAACAAACAAAAAAGTTTATTTTTTCCTAGTGTAGTTTGCAACTAGTGTGTTACTTAGTTTGAAAGGTTTAAAAAAAACCCAAAAAACTAAATCAACAGATCCCTATTTAAACTGAGAGAAAGTGCAGATTTCCCTCTGAGCATTTTCTCCACCCTATTGCTCAGTTATATTCATTTTTGTACCTGAAGAGATCCACTGGATGGCAGCCTTGCTCCTCACAATTTGTACGATTCAGTCTTCGTTAAACAAGCTTTGTTATAAAGCCTGCAGTTCAAACGTGTCCTTTGCCTATGCCTAATAACAGTGGTACCTTTGCCTGATTATTCAGAGGGATAGGGATTCTTCACATGCAGGTGCACTTAATCTTTTCAAGATGTAACAAAGCCCTAAAAAGCCACACTCTGTTGTGTAAAATGTAATATGTCTGTTGATCTTTCATATTTATTCAGTTTTTTGGGGAGGGAGGGAGTGCCACAACAAAAGAGATGTAGAGTAAAAGTATGTAGCTTGCATGTTTAAGCAATAAGGAGATTGCTCCATTGTCTAGCGTAAACCCAGCCAGTGTGCAATTTCCTTTTTCCTGTTCTCCAAATTAGTTAGCAGGACCAAGTTCCCCCAGGTGGGAATACGTTCTCCAGACTTCTTGGAAAAAGCTGACCCAAAGTTCCCTGCACAATTCCACTTTCTTCTTAAACCAACTGGAGAGTTTTACCAGGGTGCCCTGTATTCTATTGCAGACCTAACCCCAAACTCACTGAAATCAATGTGGGTTTTTACCTTACCAAGTTTTGAGTTAAATCTTTTCTTCCTGATCCATTCAGTGGACTAAATTCATGTTCTTATAGTATTTTGGCAAACATGTTTTGAAGCAATAACAATCGTCTGCTTCTACAACAGTTAGATTTGCCCACACTTCTGTAAGATGTCTTTCTCCAAATGGATAAACTGAGACAAAGAGTCGGTCAGAGTAGACAGACTAATATAGTTCAAATACAAATCTTTTGTAGGATTCAGGTGCCCTGGTACCAAATGTGATTTTGGTTCAATTCCCAGCATGCCAGTAAGAATATAACTGAGGAAATCTAGTCTCTAATGCCTTGGACATGTGGCAGATTCAGTTATCACTCTCTAGCTGCTTTCCTGAGGCCTGAGTCCCTCCTCCATGACCTGCTCCTGCCAGCGGGCACAGAAGCTTTCCCGCTGTGTATGTCACCCTGTAAGCAGCAATATTATCACCATTCGTGATTTGCCATGCTGCTGTCTGCTGACCTTTTGCGGCTTGGCATTTCAGCCTCAGGGCCATAGAACCTACTCCTTCCTAAATGTTCTCATGTCTGTGAAATACTAGAGCAAATCTATGGTCAGGTAAGATTTCTGCTTGTCCCTACGTGGCCTGACATTGCCATTTAGAGCTGATTGATTAACAGTAGAACTTCTTAGCAATGGAGCAAGGGCTCTGCTTAACAGGCGGCAATGAGTAAGGAGGCTGCTGTCCTTCTTCATCTATCTCTGACTGAAGGAAAAACCATGCTGCTCAAGAATGAGTTCTTGACCCACTTTTGTTTGCATGTGGCATGTTAAGGAAACTCATTAGATATTTTGGTACCTGAGGCAAATCTGGACTTGATAATCATCTAACAAGGACAGCACACACAATTTAGGAAAGCAACCTCATCAGGAGTCCCAAACAAAAAGATTGTCACTGCTTGTTTATGATCCCTTAAGAAAGCCTGGCTCCAAAACCATGGTTCTGTGCTGTTTCAGATAATGGAGAATCTGCATCAGTCTAGAAACTGGCACGCAGGTAACCAGGCTTCATTCTAGGTAGGAAATGAATGTATGCATACATGTCGCAGTTTACAGCAACCCCCTGCCACAGAAGTGTATTTCTTAGCGGAATAATCTTTCTACAAAATGGTGCATGTGCACTACACAAGCGTGGTCTTCCCCAACTTAGGTCTGTAATAAGGATTGTCTAAGTCTATCACCAGGAAAAAGTCACTGCAATTTTAAAGGCATTTCCCTCATCTTATATTGAACAGTTCTCATACAGGCTGAAGGGCTGAGCCAGAGTAAAGATTTCACACCATTTAAACCAAACTATGTCGATGAGGTGCTTGAATTGGTGAACTGGTGACCAGAAGCTCTGCTGAGTGGAGAGAGTGCCTCGGGTATCATTTAGTCACATAAATTAGATGCCTAAAGCCGCAGTGTGAAGACTATTTCCCTTTTCACATATTTTATTAAAAAGTCAAGATCTGAATGCTTCTATTCAAATCATACTGCATATTTCTGTGATACTTATGGATTTTCTTGTTCCTGTGCATTTGTTTTGCACGTGGTAAAGTAACAGACTGTGCTGCACATGTAACATGCTCAAAAATTCAAGTCCTACCAGGTGGCTGCCTCTCAAGAGCTTTGGCTCTGCTTGTAGAATATGCAGCTATCACCTCTGTTGCTCCAGAGGGAGCCTCAATAGAAAACACGATCAGATGAAGATAAAATCCTCCACAACAAGTTGCTACAACCCTTCTACACAGCTGAGACTGAGAGCAAACAATTCTCTCTTGCTTGATCAATGCAATCTGAATGAAAGCTACCCTGGATCCTATCTCTACATTAGTGAAGTACTAAAACACACTTAAAGGACAATGACGACATCTGAAATATATCCCCAGACAGCAGCAGCCATTCACTGAGCCATGGCCAAAACACATACCACTTTCTTTCCAAGAATTCAGCACAACAGAAAGTAAGATGCACTAGAAGTGCCAAAGGAAGTTTGAGTCACTGTCTCTTTTTAAGGCTCATGACTATCATGTCTGATGAAAGATGCCCATACTTCTAGTGACTTTATTGATAGACATTGACAACACTGTATTTGAAGAGGAAAACCGATCATCCACCCTGCAGCCTGCCTAAGGCTAACAAACCTTAAATGCCATTATTCTGCAGCAAACCTACTATTTATAAATAAGATGGGTGATAAACTCTTCAGGAAATAACAGCAAATCTATCATTCCACCTTTAATATCCTAGATTGCTATGAACACTGTCTGGGCCAAATAAGAGAAGAGAAGATGCTCTAGTAGTGATAGGGGTCAACAGCATTTTCTTCAAAACAGTTAAAAGATAGTTACAATGCTTTTGAATTCATATAACACCAGCTGGGTGAATAAACACACAACTGGGTACATAAATATTGATATAATAAATTCTTAGTAGTAGGCCTTTGGTCTTGTTTTTCTTGCTTGCAAAGTAAAACATATTTACAATGATTTACAGTAGAGTGTAAGAATTTCCTTTTTTTGAAGAGCTGTTTATTTAAAGTTTCTGAGCTAGTTTTATAGTGCCTAGGACCTCTAAAGGAGACAGCACTGGCATGCAGTCAGTTTTCTTTATTTGACAGTCCCCTTGATCTGGACTACTGGAGTGGACAGCATTTCAGGATGAGACATCAGGCCTTCACCTCTCTTGAATGGGGTGAATCATCCACTCAAAGATAAGGAAACAGGTGGCAATACCTTAAATGCATTTATCCTGCTCAACCAGCTGAAGGTTGGTTACGTATTGCTCTTTACTTCAAAAGCCTGTGGTTAGCAGAGTTTTGGGTTATGTCTGTGCTAGTAAGAGAAACAGAGCCAGGGTCTGGGCTCAGGCACTGGCTCACAGTTCTCCACACTGTTTAATTGTTAATATATTCCCTATTTTAATTTTGGCCCGTGTCAACTACTGTTCTCCATACACACAGGAATGGTTTGGGGGATTGGCAGTTTGCTTCGTCCTCATAAACACAGAAACTGAAGAAAACCACAGACAGGAACATAAGATGTCATTCATATGCCTTTGCTTTGGGCAAAAGCATGTACCTCTCTTTGGGATAGAATTTATTATTGTTTCGACTGTCTAGTTAAGTGAAATGATTTACCTGTAATTTATAATTATCATAAAGGAAAGGTGATTACTATACCCAGCCCATAACAAAATGTGAAAGTGAATAACTATTCCAAAAGAGAAAATAGTTTCTTGCATAGAACTTTGCATAGCAATACAACCAGCACAAAACAAAGGCACTTATCAGCTCCTACTTACAGAAATCTGGTTGCCAATCTGTTCCATTTCAGCTCTCTTCTGGTTTGATGTTGAAGGTGTTTTTAAACCTGATGCTGTACTTTCATTCATGTAAGTGGCAAACTAACTGTTAAAAAAAAAAAAAAAAAAAGACACAGACACAGTGTGAATTACATGCATATTCAGCTGATGCATGAGATATTTACCACAGTGTCTTGCTGTTTTTTGGGTTTTTTTTAATATGTATATCCTGGAACTGCTCCCTCTTCTCTAATAGTGTCCCTGCTTGTCATGGCCTCATTGACTTGAGATGTGGGTCATCTGCTCATTTTACTTTCAAAGAGCAATACTTTTGGATGGATGTGGGTTATGTGATTTTATGTGAGAAAATATATTCACTGTTCCTGCAGAGGTCCTCTCAGCCAGTTTTTGCTACGAAAAACAGATGCAGATTTACTAAGAGCCAAATCTGAAAACATCAAAGCCTGTGATATGGCTATTCTGCTAACTGAGGTGGCTATCTGAAAACCATTTGGCTTCTTTATACAATGTTCTTAATATATTACCCCTATATACCCAAAGAGTAATAACATTTACAATGCTCAGATTAACATAGTGACTTTAGCATTCATTAATCTTCACAGGCAATTCCAAGTCTTCTGCATTAACAGACCAAATAATAGCAGTGAAATGATCAAACAGTTTTTTTATTTGTTTCCAGGTTCTCCTGACTCAGATAATTCCCTGCAGTGATTGCATTCTCTTTTGCGGAAACAATCCTTAATTGAAGGGAACTGGGGACATCAGGAGTTGAAGGATAATTTACAAAGAGAACTCCAGGTGGAGGAAAACACCAAGCAAATCTTTCTTGTGAATCATAACTAAAACTGAATCATATAAACAGCAAGCAGGGTAGGAGAGAGAATAAAGCACAACGGACAAAGATCAGCTAACTCTTCTGGATGGAAGCCATCCCTTTATGGGAAATGGAAAGCAGAAGGAAGTGACCATCAAGTATTCCCTTTATAACAGGCTGACATCACTAGGTTCTCTGCTGGACAAGGAGATCAAATTGTCTGCTCTCACATTTTAGGACAGTGGGGAAAGCCATACCTGGCTGTAAATTTTACTACCATTACGTTTTCATTCTCTGGAGATCATAGTTTGACAGCAGGATGACAAATATTGATACATCAATGTATGAATATCCTTCTGGGTGAAGACCTTTGTGAATACGTTTGCTCTGCCCTAATAAATGGTAATTCAGAAAATTGTTGTCATTTAGTCTGCTTCTGACAAGCTAAAGGGAAAAAACAGGCCTTACTTTCTGAGTCACCGGATTATGCAAGAGCAGTAGGAGATTAGTGTTTTGGGAAGGGAAAGAATAACTTTATGAGGATTTGGGAATCTCTGAGACCTCATCACCATCAGTGACCTTCAAGACCTTCCTATGTGAAAATCCAGTTGGACACCTGCTTCTCCCACTTTGTGGTTTGCAACTCCTTACCTATTATATTTGTCTGAGTATATTATGTTCTCCATAGAAACACAAAACTCCCTTATGTGAAAACTATCCCATATGGAAAAATCATATTTCCCATACAGTTGATCAAATATATTTCATATGTTTGAAAGATATTGTGTAGTTTATACAGAGCTGGCTAGAAATCATACCACGTATAATCTCTGCTATGGAACAAGATATGTTTTAAAAGGAGCAAGAATATGAAAAAAAAATTAAAGGCTATTTTAATTATATACCCAAAAAAGCAGCTGGTTTCATATCAGACAGAACCTGTGGTATGAAATGAGGGTAATTTTGTAGGTGTCACATATTTTTCAAATATTTTGGGGGTAATACAAAAAAAAAGTATGTGGAAATACATATTACAAACCCATTTATTTAGGAAAGACAGATAATCTTGTGGTTTCAAACCTGGAAAAGCTGTGTTCATTTTCTGTTTGAGACACTCAGGTAAAGTTGTCCAGTCACTCTTTCTGTCCCTGGTCACAGTTCCCATCCTTAGAGCAGTGAGAGCACTGTTTCCAATGAGTGGTGTGAAGAAGAGAGATTTCTGTTAATGAAGAAGTGGCCCTGTGGGTTATCTAAGTGCCTATATCACAATTCACTTTCTGAATATACACCTGAAAATTTTGCTATGATTGCTTAAAACTAATAAAAATTCAGCTGTTACACTACAAGACATGATGACTTTAAGCCCCAGATTGTTTGTCAAAATAAGTCATTATCACTTAGAAGACTTCTAGGGGAACTCCAAGTGGTTTAAGAAGTGATTTTTCAGCAGATTACTCATTTTCTACAAAAGTATAATGCTGTGCCATTTCTTGCAATATTCAAAGGGGGCACCTAAATGAGAGAATATTCATAAAAGAAGTAATTAGGAAATACGAACATGCCTTTTAGTTAAATATTGGAGGCAGTCTGGCTGCCTCTGTAACACATTTAGACAACTAACATTTGATAAAGATCTGATAAATAATCCTTCAATTTAGTTTAAAAAAATTAGTTGACTTTTTTTATGAAAGAAGTACTTTTAATTTAACAGTTATGAACAAATGCCAACATAAATAGTCACTGTGGTTTCAAATGTATGCAGATGTCTTCCTTCTTTCAGTCTTCTGCTATTTCACTGCAGTGATGCATTCTGATCGTGAGCAATGTGCTAAATGTTCACATATACATACTTACATTCCCTCCAATCCCCACCCCCACCATGGAAGACACAGACATTTATAAACTAAATAATAAATTTTGGAAGGTATTTCGAAAATTCCTTACATAGGAAGTGCAATGCATATAATAACATAAAACAATCCTGATTCTTCTTAAGATACAAATGGTATTGCTAGCAGCAAGGTTGTTTCTTACCAATATAGTTTTCATTTGATTATTTACAGAATTCAATTGTTTTTAAGGAGTTGAGTGAATTAACAAGACACTAGGCTGTACTGTGCATATAGAATCAGGTTATTTTTCTTTTTAGTTATTTCTCATATGAGTAATCTGAAACAAGTGATAATCAGTACCATTTTTAATGATGACTTATCGCAGCTGTCATCATAATTGGTTTCCCATGATGCTTATAAAAATAAAATGGATAATGATAGAAGAAGTATACTCTTATACTTTGCATTGTTCTACTGAGTTCAGCTGTGCAATCAGTTTTCTCAAACAGCCTTTAGTTAAAATGTCTTTGTCATTTTTCTCTTTTAGAATAACAATACTTGGCAATAGTTGGGTAGCTGTTGTGCTAAAGCAATTGCTTATTAGACCAATCACTATTATTTCACTGTTACCTTGTGCTTTTTCCCAGCTGACTGCTATATTGACCTGCTATATCTTGCCTTAGGTTGTAACCTCTTTGGTCCAGGCTATCTTTGTGTTATATTTGTGTATAGTATGATTTAACATGGTCATTTATAATTCTTTTGACACCCTCACAATATAAACCAATTAATAAAAACTAGTACTGAATGCTACATATTACATTTTAATACCTCTTTAGAGACCACTGACTTTTTAATATCTGATATTTATACAGAGTTTTTCATCCTTTACAAATAATGGTACTTATCATCTAAACAGGAGCTATGCCTACACAGAGGAATTTGGTAGTCTGATGCTGTTCACCTGCAAAGTATTTCATACTTGTGGAGGCCTACAGTGCATCTGAGAGTCTTATATTCAGGAATCAGATTGTTCACTTGGAAGCAGAACAATTGTTGAACAGCAACAAATGCTATTAATGTTAAGACAAGAACCAAACTATCATTTAATCTAAGTGGAATTACATAGAGAATATCAGGCTGACAAAATGCAACTAGCAAACTTTGAAAACAATTAGATTTTGGAACCATCATGTCTGTGGCAGAAAACAATGAGTAAGTGAATCTTCTATTTTAGTTATTTAAAGAGGCATACAGACGGTGACTATAGATTGATTGCTCAAGGAGTGCCCCAGTACAAATTTTGGGGGTGATATTATATGAAGCTAGCAGATATTAAGTTCAGGGCATGCAAAATAATGTAGGATCCTTTACACAATAAGTTAAAGATGTAGAACTACCTATCAAAAGATATTGTAGATGGTGAATGCCTACATGGATTCAAGGGAGGTCAGATAAGGAAGAGAAATTCACTGAGGACTGCATCAGTCGAGGTGAAGCTACCTCTGGAGCAGGAGATTCTTGAGCTGCACCCTGTTGGAAGCTGGGAGGTTATTCTGGGGAATTACCATTATTTGGTATTTTGCTATAGCTTTCTGTAGACATTGACTTTTGTGTGCTGTTGAAGACAGGTAATCGGGCAAGACTGACCTCTGATCTGACCCAGAATAGTTTTTCTTATATGCTTTTTTGTTATGAAGAATTAATTACATGTTCTCAGAGGGATTTTCTAAAGCACCTAAGAGATATAAAAACATAGGCTCCTTAAAAAAAATATGGAGTAAAGGTTCTCTAAGGGTCAACAAAAAATTCTTATGAATCTGGAGCACAGTTTATCCAAGAAACTCCTATCTTAGATGTTATCAGAAGTTTCTAAAACTCCTGAATCTGCAAAATGATACTTAGGGTCATAAAAAACTAAGAATTCTCATAAGAGTAGTGCTTATTTTCCGGTCCTCTCACAGCTACGTATAGCAAAAGAGCATCCTTTCTTGTCATATTTGGGAATACCTGCTTCTTATTTGAAAACAGGAACTCTGGAAGAACAAAATAGTTATTAAAACTAAGCAAAAATGGATCAGAAGATTTTTGACCCTAACAGCAAAGAATTTTGCTAAGGCTAGGCTACAGTTTGTGAACCGTGAAACACTCTGTGGTTTTTTTGCTTCTTCCAAGATGGGAAGAAAATAGTCTTCCTGAAGGCTACTATGTTATGCATCAACTCAAAGCAGATTTAGATCCAGATGTGCCTTTTCACATGTGCTGGAGATCTGACCCTAAAGAAACACCAGGACAGAATTAACTTCCCTCTCCTGGGTACTCAAGATTGACAACAATGGATCCAGCCACTGTTTTCCCCTTCCTTCCCTCTCTCTGTTCCCTCCCCCCACCCCCAACCTTGGGCTTTAAACTTATAAATTTGAAAGCAGAGCATAGGAACCTGGACTGTTTGAACTTCTAGATAGGCTGTGGAGTCCAGATTCCGGATTCCTTTCCCAAGAACTGAAATCAGTAGCCCAGCTGCCTTCATGTCCTCTCCTAGCACCTCATGCCTAATACTCTCCCAGTGACCCTCCATTTCAGCCCTGCCCTCTCCCTACTCCTTGTTCCTTCCTTCTGACAGGCAGCACTAGACCTCTCTTTCACACTTGGGTCAGCAAAGTTCAGTTTTGTTTACACCATTAAGAAACCATGAGCACAAGACGAAACACATGAATAAAGACACAGATACTTCATTAAAATAGTACAGAAATTCCCCACATTATCCACAGAGATATCCAGTGAAGCATAAGGAATCTTTGGTTTACAATGCCTTGGTAATGAGCTTCAGTAAATGTGGTAGAGATTTATTTCAGCCTGCCAAAGCACTATCAGGCTTACAAGTACCTCTAATTGGAAGAGCAGCCCCAAATACTTCCAAATATTCCTCATTCCTGAAGAATAGAGAGACAAAACGTTCTTTGAAAATTTAAAGCATAAGGTATCTTCTAACTAATGAGTAGTAAGTACAAAGTTCCCCTGTGAACAGGTTATCTCATCACCGCTGATTGAAGAACTGTTTACACCTTCCTCTGAGGCAGCTGGTACTTCCTATCTTCTGAAACATGATACTGAATGACATATATCATTTTGTAGGCCAGTATTGCATTTCCTGTATTCGTCCATTCCTATAAAGCATCATTTCAAGAAAGACACTGTAAAAAGAAAACCCAGACCCAAAACAGTTGACTTAAAATTCAGACTGAGCTCTTTTTATAATGTGAAAATATCCTTCTTGGTAATACTAGAAGCTCATACTCATACTAGGGGTGTTTATATGAAAAAAATGACAGTTCTATTTAGTTTTCTACTGCAAGTCAAACATCAAGATCTACTGCAGAAATCTGGAATGATGCATCTTTCTGAGTGCCAACAGATTGACACATAGTTCCAAAGGTAGAAAAGAAATGTAAACTCTCATATAATTCAAATAGTGAGATCACGTTAGTATTTATTCTGGTTACACCAAAAAGTCAAATGTAAAATCAAAGCTAAAATATTTAAAATGTACACTAGCTTCATGGTGTTAGATATGTAGCACACTTTCTGCATCCCCATTCTAGTCAGTCACTATGAAAATATGTTGTCATACAGGGCCTGATCTTGTCTGAATTCCTAGAGTCATTCCTTTCAGCAACTCATGGCAGGAAATGCAAATCCTTGCTTGATCCTGTTTCATTAAAGATAATGATGGAGTTTGCAAGGGGTACAATATAAGCAGATTTTGTTCATTTCCGAGAACTTTGCCTGATTTTTTGCAGTCCATTAGGTCTGTAAAACTCAAATGAACTGGAAGTGCTCAGTGCATGTGCATATACCCATGAACTCTTCAGATGGAAAATTGGGGCTTTAGAGGTTAACAATAATTTTAACCACTGCTTATATTTATTATGAATATATATATATATAATTCCTTTATTATTGTAGTTCTAATACTATTGTGATGACTTACATAAAACCTTTGGGAAAACTTGGGTTTTGGGATAAGATGCAAGACCCAGAGGAACGATGAAGGTAAAACATGGTAATCTTCGTTCAGGACTATCTATCAGTTAGGAGATGCTGGAGTACTAGACAGTGCATTAAGGATGTCATTCCTCAGCACTACTAAATTTTAAGTTCCCATTTCAGAAAGGCAATTTAGCAAGAAAAAAAAAATACTAGGAAGCTTCCTTGTCTTGGGGAGAATTAGGTATTCTTCAAAAGAGCAGTTTGCTTTTTTTGTAATATATGTACTGATTCTGAAATATAAATCTAACTGACCCAACTAGTATAAGAGTCAAATTTTAACAGTTACACAGTCCATTTTATGGCCCTGATAAACATTTAACTTCTTAGTGATGTACAATTTCAACTGGCTTGCAAGGAACTCAGAAGTGTTCCACACCTATGATAGAATTAACTGCCGTTCTAGTGTCTAAATAGGAAATAAAGCATTTAGCTTCAGATACCTTGATTCGAAAATAAAACAAAAAAGCAAAATGCATGGAAGCCCATGAGACTTGAATGGAGACTGTCATTTCATGATCTTATTTCATATGAAAATATATCACATTTTTTCTTGTTTTCTCGATAAAAAGTAATCAGATGTTATGTTCTGGTATTCTTCATTTCTGTCCATAGACCTCCCCTAACCTTTTTAGTGGTCTATGTTATATCTTAGTGTTTCAGTAGGAAGGTTTATCATCATTTACACAGAGATTATATGCAAGCTGCACCAGACCCGGGAGTACTAGAGTAGTACTAGTACCCGGGGAGACTAGAGTCTTATTTACAGTTTCAGCTTCTCACAGATGCAATCGCTACAAAAAAGGATTCAGGATTAACAATAGTTCTAAATATTTGCAGAAATGCTTTTCTAACATGTGCACTATTGCCAATACATTGTTGAAACACAGTGAATGCCAAATAGGAGAATTTCTAGGAGACAAAGAACCATTATTTGCAGAGCATACATATGTTCCAATAACTGTCCAAATAAGACTTTTTCAGCTGCATTGTGTCTGCTATTTCGACATGCAACAGTGAACTTAACTATAAATAGTTTAATTCTTCTACATCCAACCATTTCCCCGCCTCTAGCTACTGAAGATCACAGAGATGTATAATATGTGAAATATTAATTATTGTATGAAGTCTTGTTATACTCAATTGATTTACAATGGTGTTGGAACTGTTTAGCTTTTGTAAGTAACATTTTGAACTGTAGTGAAAAGCACAGGGATTGGAACTCACACTTTTCCTTACCCTTACCATTTGATAGATTGCAGTCAACAGAAAAGGTGGTGGACCACACAGCTATATTTATTTGGGTCAGGATTTAGCTAAACATGTTGGTTAACATTAAAGTAAAAAATAAAAATAATAATAAAAAAATACAGCTTTTCCATATCTAGAAGCAATGGTATATTTATAAGAGTGGAGTCTGCGCATAGTTGCATTAATAAAGGAAAATACAGTGAAAACAACTTCTGCAGTGGTATCTAGAAGAACTAGCAACTGCATCCTTCAAACTTTAACTCACTCCAAATAACAAATGTTATTTCTCTTTAACTATCTACTGTGAAAACAGCACAAGCAACCTTTTTCTTTCTGTTCTGTACTAGAAGTAGGACAGCTATTAAACAGGGGTGAGAGATGAGCCCTAAATTATCTCTCTATATGAGATATAGAACAGCAATTAGAAATCAGTTTTCATGAAGGCACTCAGGTGCAAAGGAAGAAAACATTCTACTTCAGGTAGCACCATATGAACAGCAGCATACATTTAAGTCACATATAAAGATGTAATGTGCTTAAGCATGTGTCTGATTTAGGACTTTTGACCAACACACAGGTGGCTCCAAAAGAGGTTCAAAGACCTCAAAGATGGGAAGAATCTCATTACCTTCCCTGGGCTTTACTCAGATCCTAATTTTTTTGAAGTACAATTGCCAAAACAACTACCTGACATGGATAAAGGGTTTTTTTGCATGTTTTTTTTTTTGTTGTGGTTTTCAAAATTGAATTCATCAATGTTTAGCCATTTTCTTTTAGAAACTGTAAAACCATTTCTAGGTTAAAAGCTTGTGTTTAAAACTTTAGTCTGTAGTGAATTACCTTAGACAAAACTATAAATCCCTAAAAATAGGGTTTTACAATAGAAGTGCTGACAAAACCCTAACTAAAAGAACACCAGAGACCCTATTATAATAATAAAATAACAAACAGAAGAGGAAAGTTAAGCCTGCTTCGGAGGAACTTGCACAGTCTGTCTGTTTGTTCTGGTTTACTGAACTATTCAATGTGGTATTGTTCAGTAAAAGCAGAGTTTATAGGAATGCATTTTTCTGTGTAGTTCTGCAAACCAAGAAAAAAAGTGACATGTGAGACTGGAAGGCCTAAGGGACTGGTCATTGAAAAGCATAGCTGAAATGTCTGCATTTCTTTTCTCGGCTCCTTTCCTCTCCTGCCCCCCAGCTACAGAAAGAGATGGGAAGTTCAAATCTAGTCATATTTAATATTTACTTGCTGTACTGCAATATCTGTAGGAATTACCTTGGCCACTTTATTCTGTATTGATGCAGAAACATGCATCTCCATTTACCTCTGCCTAAGCAATCACAGTTCATGCTAACACACTTACAAGAATGGGATATTGGTATGAAACTCCCTGAGAAGCGAGTATAATATATTCCTATGAAGAATAATAGCAGTAAAAGTGGCAGGAATGCCCCGTGTTGAGGGATGCAAAGAGGTGTTTTGGTCTCAGGGCAGAGCCAAAAGATTCAATCGACACCAGTCTGACAGGGGGAATAGCCTGAAAAAGCACTGCGCCTGTACCTGAAGCAAGGTTCACCCATCAAAACCTGATTAAAGTGCTTTGGACAATGCTCAGCTGTATGTTTGTGTACTGGGAGACATAACAGGTTCACGTATGAAATGAAGGCTTAGTTCTTTTGTTTGTTTGTTTGTTTTTCATAAGGTCTTTGCTCAGGAACACATATGAAACTGTGCACACTAATTCTTAGGAATTGTTTCAATGTACATTTTGGTTTTGTTTTCAGTTTTACAGTGTCAACTAAACTGGGTCCCTATTGCTCTAACCAGCGTTGTGCTTTTCAGGGTATGATAGGTTACTGCAGGCTCTCGAAAGGTAGAGAACGGGGATATCCCTACAGCTGGAAGGCAAATAATCCCAGATGATCAAGGAAAAAAAAAAAGAGCACCTGAGAAAGAACTGCCTGAGCCTCTTTAGCTGCAAACACCAGGCTCCTGCGCGCAGCCGGCGAGGCCTGTGGCCGTGCAGAGCACCACAGAGCAGGGCCTGCTTCATACTTAAAAACTGATGAGAGTTGTTATATATCAGCCTCCATGGCCACAGCACTACCTTTACTGCTTGTTAATATCTGCCTCCCCAGAGGAAAAATGGTATTTTTAAGGAGGTTTAGCAACACGCTGGCCACAGGCCTCGGGGCCGCGGGACCTCACCGCGCCCGGCCCCACATCAGTGTCACCGGGGCCCGCGACGCCATGGCGGTGCCGGCTCCAGCCCCACCACGGCCGGGCCCCTGCCCGGCCACGGGATCCCCGTCCCCAGCCCCATCGCCACAGCGGTGCCTGGCACCCCTGGGGCGGGATGATGGGCCCTGGCGGCCAGGTCCGGCCCGGCCCGGCCCGGCCCGGCCCGGCCCCGCCCCGCCGGCGGCCCCCGAGACCCGTCGCACACCTCCGGTACAATGGGCATCTGACGACCGCAGCTCAGCTATAGGACTAAAACAGGCTTTTTCCTGCCCCCTGGGGCCCGTTTTTATCCCTTCTCTAAGGAAAAAGTTGATGACAACAGACCATTTTTTAGGTCTACTGCCAACAGATGTGGCAGGAGCAAGGCTGCCTCCGGGTTTGAGCGGAGCGACCGGATATGGAGCAGATGCGGGAGCGCCAGTCATCAGGAACAGGGATCTTTCCCCACAAAAGACATTAGCAGCGAATGAGGATAAATATACGAAACCTGTATAATGGCCCTTCTGGGTTATTACTAGAGGCGAGAGGAGCCCCATTCCCTAAAGGAGTGAAAAAGCACTGTGAAAGAAAGGGAAGTTGCTTTCTTAACCTAAATAAAAATTCTTTCATTGTGAAAACTGCTTCACTAGAGCTTTGGGATTTAGCTCAGATCTTCCTGAAGTTCTCCAAAATGTCAACCTTTGATAAATTCCAGAACAAAAAAGTCCCAAACAAAGCCCATTCTACACCGTTTCTAGTTTTGCTATCAAGCTCCTCCAACTTTTCAACTGAGTATTTATGGGGAGCAAAGTAGCTGCCTGGTTCACTAATGCTCTGATCTACTTAAATCCTGTTACTGAGCATTTTGGGGAGAATAGTCCTTTTGTTTTAGGCTTTGGAAAAAGCCATCATAAATTGGTCTCACATTAAATGTATGTATTTGATGGGGAGCTCAGTGACTGTGACCTGTAAGGAAACAGAGGAGTGTGTTTCAGTCTTCACAAAGGAAACATTTATAACAATTTATAGCTAAGGTCGCCAAATGTGTTCTTCAGAGACACACTAGAATTACATGTAGAGCTTGGAATGCTTTAGGGAAAAGGGAATTTCATCTCAGTGAGAGCTGCTGGTTAAAATACACACACACACACACACACTATATATATATATATATATATATGCACGTGTGTGTGTATATCTATATCTATATCTATGCATAACCAGGCATTAAAACCCAAATGTTTCTTCCTTCTTCCTACTTAATGTCAAGGGAGTTTGTCCCTAGGCACTGCATGTTCCTCACAATGTAGAAAAGTAGCTTCAGAAGACAATCCATCTACCTGGTCTCTGCAGGGAGCTTTAGCAAAGGGCATAGTGTGGCTAAATCCTGCAACAAGGGTCTTCTGCTGTATTTATCACCCCCTGAACCAGAAAGCCAATGGCTTGCAGGACAACTTTCGGTTTGGTACATGGGTAGAGTGGTGTGTGCGTACAGCTTTGTCTGCCCAGGCCCAGGCAGATGTGCCAAAAGATAGGGTGAAGATAAGTTTGCAGCTTTCAGTTCAGGCATTTGAAGAGTTTGTACTCTTCAAAAAGAAACAATAAACACTATTAATAAAATAGCAACACTTCTGACCTAGTAAATAGAATTCATATAAATTGATAGCATTATATTGGCAACAATGCACTCCATATGCTCATGAAGGTTACAGGGCACATTTCCATGTAAACAGTCAAGACAGTGAACTTCAAATATTTGGAAGAAATGTTTATTTAACAACTGAATACATGCTAAAAGAAATAATTTACAGCAGCAGTTTCATTACATTTTTTCTCTCCAGTTTTCTAGTTCCCATCTGAATTGAAGTGATAAATACAGAAGCACAATTATTTACTACCCAGTGAGGAATGTGCTTATAGAATAAGCCCATAACTTTGGCACTGATGTAGCAAATAAACCACCCTATCATCTGTGTGGCAAAATCTTGCATTTTAGTATTATGCTGAACACACTGAAATGGAGTACCTCTAGATAACAGTACTTTACACTGTACCTCCTTATCTAGTCAAAAAATATTTACATCTCTTTTGGCTAATGTGTAGGTAGCAAAAACTGAACTATTAAACACATACCATTGATATTCACTAAATAATACATAAAAAAAAAGGATCAGTAAATGCGCATTCACATGCATTTAATTTAATTTTATTTTTTTACATAGTGACTTTATTGGGTCATGAAGATTTAACGCTGTTCTGCAAAGATGCACATTTTCTTAGTCTGATGTTATAGTTTAACATAACCATACAGTTTTTAGGAGCCATTGAACAAATTCCTATCTTCAGTGATCCATGCAAGTGCACAGCATAGACTAGTAAGAATAATATTCAATGATTATGATTTTTTGTTCCTGGCAAATGGATCTTAATGGATCTTAAAACAAATGAAATAGATCTTTCTAGTTATAAATGAAATCCTTTTATTTCTCTCCAGCTGAAATACAACTTTCTACTTACTTTATCTAAAGTCTGTAACTAGAGGTTTAGAGGGTTTTATTGATGGTTTGCAGAAATACTGTTTTTACCTTTATTTTCAATTCTTATGTTGCATTAAAAAATAATGATACAAGGAGAGTTTTACTGAAGCTGCAGGGCATCCTTCTATACATAAATTCATTAAGGCCTATGTTCTTTGAAAAAAAGTTAATTTTAAATCAGTATTAAACGCTGTTTTAACTTGAACATAATATGAACCTGAAAATCAACAATTTCAGCTGTTTGCTTGATCCTCTGCCCTCTTACTTGTATGAACTGATACAAAGACATAAACAAGATTACTCATTTTAGTGAGGACTGATGATATGATTGAAGTAGGTAAAATCTGATCATTTCAATTGCCCAGTTAGACTATTATGATATGGTAAAAACCTTGCAACTTCTGCAAATTTGTTCCCACTGATTACCTTTTTTCTGTATAGAAGAACATATCTTAGCATCCAGAATTCATTTAATCTTTGCTTTCTTAAGGGGTGAGGGAAAGAGGTTGGTTTGGTTTTGATTTTTTTGCAGCAAGTTGCTATAGAAATGAGCATAGTGGGGGGAAAAAAAAGGTAGACAGCAATACCATTAATATGTGAGAAAGGAAACTAAGTCATCTGGAGTCTGTTGAAATCAATCTGCATTTTTCCCACTGAATTCTTTGAGCTTCATTTTAAAACTGTTTCCTTCTGTAACAAAGAGGATTCTAATGACTCGATGGTACACAATAGCCCTACACAAAAGGCTAAAGAGTGTTCTGTGATTACAATTAAATACTTCAGCTGACAACAATGTTCACAAATTAATCATAGGCTGAGCCGAAAAATTAATACTTCTGTACAGGAAAGCACATAGTTGAATCTCTGTTTTAATTCATCCCTGTTCAGCACCTCATGAAAGCATGGGAATTTAACTGCATATTAAAGCTTCACAGGCATCAAGTTAAGCCTAAGAGAGACTTGAGGTTGCTCTAAAATTAAATACCTAAGTGCTCTTCTGAACCATGGCTGTACAGCCTTGTCATACTCTACTCAATTAATTTTTGCTGTAGAATTAAATGGCAAAAATCTTGCAAGTTCTTCCCCTGCAAAAGATTCAAAGGAGACTAAAATGTCTGGGCCTTTAGTGAAAACCCAATAGCTATGAAGGAAAGAAGCCAAGGCTTCACTAATCAGAAAGATACTTTAATTACTGAGTGGCAAGGAGACTGGGACATATTGTGAGAGATGCTGTCACTGCAGTTGTGTTATATTGTATCCGATAAGGCTGATAGTGTTGTGATTCATAATTTAAATAATCTGGAGTGAATAACAACAAAACAGATCAGTCATCAATACAGACACACTTTTATATAAAAGCTCCTTTAGCAAAATAAGGATGTTGTTCTAGCAATTTTTCCCACAATAACATTACTTGAAATTATGTCATTTACTGATTCTATCAAGATAAAATATGGGACACTGTATAAAGATGACGTCAAAAGAACTGGACACCATAGAACTGGGGACCAAAGGCACATCTGTGCTGAGGTGAATCAGATCCACTACTTATATCCCTACACTGACACTTATGGTGCAAGTGCATTGCATCTGTTTTACCCTGTTGCTCTCCTGTATATAAAATTAAACATAAGGTAGAAGTACAGGACCAAATTATCTGTTAGTATAAGCTAATACAAGTCTTAAGCTGAACTTCACCAATTTACTACTGCAGCAGGCTTCACCCACAGATGGAATAGTGACTTAGATCTTATAACAGAGAGCTGGCTATGAGGTTACTATTTACGTGGCCTCATGCTGGTTCTTTGCATTTGGGTGATCTGGGCCCACAGAAAGAATGGAGCACTGAGAATCAGTAGTGTGAACATATTTCTACCACTGAGCTGAGAACAGAACTCCTTAAACTGAATGTGAGCTTTACTCATGGATATATGACAATCTATGAGCCACAGTATTTAAATATTAGCATTCACAAATATATACGAACCAAGAAAGCAAGAGTGTCATTAGTAGAGGGTATTTTAATTCTATTTACTTTTTTTAAATAAAAAAAATATACAACTGAAATCAAATGCTCTCCTTTTCATTGGTTCAATCTATAGCAAGATATTATACAAGTTGAATGATTCCAAATACCATACTTAGAAAAAAAAGAATGCAGAAGACTTCCATGCTATACAGAGACTTTCATGTTAAAATAGCTTAGTTTTAAAATTGCTTTGAAGTTACATGTCATATAGACTATTGGGATAGAGGGGAGGAGGTTAACTGCAGTGCGACTAGCTCCCCTGAAAGAGTTTCCAAACAAAAGAGTAAAGCAGCTCATAAATGGAAGTTGTCTTTTTTCCTCTAAACCAGTAATTAGAAAGTACAATAATTCTAAGACAAAAAGTCTAATCTATTTTAGAAAAGAGCTAATGTTTGCTTCATATTTGTCATGGTACATTTAAATTATAGTTTTAATAAAATACATCTTTAGATCAAAGCTGAAAGAAGTCATCAGTAGTAGGCCAGTGTACTCCACATTTTTTGTTCTTCTGGATGATGGATGGCTTATGTTGTTCAGATTTCCACAAACAATCTCATTCAGTATTGTTTTCCTCTTCTAGTAAATATAAACAGGAGAACTGGTAGACAAAACAAGAACAAAAACCTTGTGTCCAATCACATGTTTAGACGTTCATCAGCTTAATGAGTTCATGCAGTTTTATACATAAGTCTAGGAATGGTAGTGCTGATGATGAAAGGTGGGTTTTGTTTTTCTTTCCTTTAAGATGGCAGCATGAAATACAGCATTTTGTTTATATCTTAGGCAAAAGAGAAAGCAAAACCTGCCTGCTGAACACTTGCAGAACTTTTTGAGCAATAAGCTAGGTCCAGGTGAGTTATCATCCTTGAACTCTGGTCTTTCTGGTCTTAGAATCGGTGCAGAGAGGAAGAATTTACTAGGAAAGTTAGAAATGGATTTTTTTTTTTTAAACCTGGTGGAAATTGTTTGAGCTTTCCACTCTTGTAAACATCCACATAATGCCATGAAAAAGTTCATGTATATTGCATTTTTTTTTCCAGTTATCTGTCTATACAAGTTTCTACTTGGATGAGGTTCCTAGAGGTAATGTAGCTCAGACACTCCGTGGTGCCCTCTCAAATTCATGGGTCCTCCTGTTCCTACCTTTTTTATTCTCTTGTAGGTGCTTCCACTTATTCGTATTCACCTGCGCATTGGCAGGCCTTTGCCGACGTTGTTTGCGGTCTCTTTTCCAAACCTGCTCACAGAACTCATCCATTGTGTTGAGGTTGGGGTGATTGATTAACTGCATGAAGTCTCTATACCAGATTTTTTGACTGGGCGTCATGCTATTGGTGGCATCCTTGGTCTTGGAGGCATCACCATCTTCTTCTTTATGGAGCAGCTCTTCCAGGTGATCAGTATCAATTACTTCCAGGGTTACTTTGAGCAAAGTTTGCATGAAGCCATGTTCCACAGCATGACAAAAGTAAATACCAGAGTCTCTCCGTTGAAGACTTCGTAGCAATAATCCCTGTTCTGTTCGTATCATCCGATCATCCACCTTTATCTGTATTGGAAAAAAGGGAACATTTCAAAAGTTAGCTTTTATAAATGGGCAGAATTATCCTCTAATCATACTAGTTTCTTAGTACAGTTCCTTTTAGTCAGTGAAATCTAGCCAAAAAAACCCAAAACACATGGGTTGTGTTTTGGCAATCATCTGTAGTTATGGAAGGCTCAAAACACCCTAGAAAAACAATTGATCTGCTGCAAAAAGAATTTAGAGAATTATGGTTTTGCTCCTCAGTCCCTACTGCTGCTGAGCAAAGATCTGTAGCAACTCTCAGAGGTATTTGCTGGTAGATGGTGCAAACCTGTAATGAGCAGATCAATGTAGATGCATTTGGCTATATTACAGAGGCCACGCTTGCCATGTTTTAGTCAAGCCCAAATCTATATCTGGGGAAGGCGGATTCTCTTCCTGTAACGTTCCTTATTACAAAAGCCATTATTCATAAAAGTGAGCTCTGGACAAATGGAAAGCTAACAAAGAAACAGCAAGGATTAAATCTCAAAATTTTAATATTCAACAAGCAGCTGTTCAAAGTATTATATTTTTCTGAATGAATCAATATCTAGGAATACAATTTCCTCCTTCGAATGCACATGAAGCTGTGGAGAGAAGGGAAAGAAACCTGTTTGGTGCTCTCTCCACCAAGAAGTTGTTCTAAATAATTTACTATTTATGCAAGTAAAGCATATAACAAAAGTATATAAAGCTGCTAATGGAACTAAATAGTTAGTACATGGTTTGGGGAAAAAAAAAACAAACAAAAAACATGCTTCAGAGTAGTTTGGGTGTGTTTCCAAATACTTCAGTATGATGAACAAGCTTTGTTTTCTAACTTGATGTACCTACCTACTAGAAAGGAGATTATTCTCTACTAAAAGACCTGTGTGACCTAGCTTGACAGTCAGATGACTTGAGAACTTGAGTGAGTAATAACATAAGAATGTTCGTGATAAGAGAAGGAGAAAAACAAAGTATCAGCCTAGTGTAATTCAAGCAGGGAAAGTCAGTGTTTTTGCTCCTATGAATATTGCTTTTCATGCAAAATATGCACAAAAGCTTTCATACCCTTCGGGTTCCCAGTTCCCAGTTCCTCATTCTGTCTCTCTGTCTTACCCTCAGTTAAGTCTTACAGCACGCAATACACAGGAAATGCTGCTTTTGGACTACCTTTCAGATAAATAGTATAATAAGAAGAATGCAGTTAGTTTCCCCCTGCCCTGCTCCACAGGACAATTTTCAGGTCTTTGAAATATTTAAATCCAATACAAGCCTTCTGTGATGGTTTTAGTGGCACTTAGATAGTATGCTAGCTTTTGCTGATCATCTGCAAAGGGGAACTTGAGTATATCTGAACTGAGGTATATCTGAACGGAAGAGCAAACAATGTGTTTTGCTGAAAAAGATTCAGATTCAAGCGGATCTTCATAGAAAAGAGCAGTTGCATCTCTTAGTTTTTTCTACTCTACCTCTTCTTTGCGGTCATCATTTTGTTTCTGGAATTGCCAATAGACTACAGCACGCTGAGATTTTGGACTGCACTCCAGAAAAGTGCTGCTATTCTCTACTCCATAGATAATCTTTTCCTCCAGGGTCTGGCCACTTGGGTTATCTGTAAAGCAAGTGAAAAAAAGAGAGAGAAAAAATAAAAAGACTCAAAAAGGTCAGGAAAGAAAAATCTTAATTGCAAAATTATTTTTTTTATTTAGAAATTGGGGTCTGGAAGAGGTTTCAAGATAAAAATCTAAAATACAGATTTCCCCAGATTGTTATGTGTTTGGAAAATCTCCATCAATATTCCTATCTTTGTAAGTATTTTTATGGTATTATTTATTTATTTATTTACTTAAATCTTAACAGCTGTTAACATCTCAATACGTGAAGTTAGTGGTTTTCATTGTGAATTTTTTTTGCAAACCTCATTATTATTCATCAAGGAAAACATCTAGGACACAACAAGAGTTTTTAATAGCAAGCTGTATGCAGTGAGAAAACTCATGGTGTAGTTGCAGAATGTCTATAATGATGCCTCCTGGGCTCTATGACCATAATACTTTAGAACAAAGTAATAAAACATGAAGCTATTTAAAAGTAGTATAATGTGTTTAGATTATATGGCATAGCAGTTTGCTGAAGCTGTTAATGACCAGGAATAATGTTTTTGAGGAAACAATCTTCAATTAATCATTTCCTCTCATACTGAAATAATTTATGGAAATGTAATGAGGTTAATAAACCAGACATTATGGGAGGGGAAAAGAAAGTTAAATAAATTACTTCCTTTTGTAACAACAATGTTTCAAGATATTCATCAACATGCTGGAAATATCACATAGCTAAAGGACTTATATGGCATTTGATTCTTCTCCAATACCGCAGAGGCAGTAATGCATCATATTTCAACTCTCCACCTTAGCTCTTTAAAATGTAGTTATGGATTTAAGTGGCAACAGTACAATAATCCTGGAGAATAGTTGGGGAGGAAGGGTTTGGTAAGCTGTTTAACACCATGTTGATCTCATGGGGTTTCCTGCTTCTTTGCCATTATTTGTCATTCTTTCCATTTTCCACTTTTGATCTTTAGCACTGGAAATCTTTCAGGAACCTCCTTTGATAGGTTTTAACAGGAAAATGACATCTAATTAAAATCATCTCAGAGAAGTCCTTTGTCAAGGTTTGTTTGCTTTCACTATGCCTTTATCATATTGGCCATGTTGTTTAGCAAACACAGACTGTTTGCTAGACTACTGAGCAAAAGGTAAAAATAAAATTGAGTTCCTGGTTGTTGTTGACACAGCAATCATATGTTTTTCTGTAATGACATTCAGCCCTGAAAGAGGATGAGAGGAGGGATGGGGATAGAATAGGAACTGGTGCTTGCTTATACTGCTTTCTCAGTATTGAAGCATCAAATGGCCTATAAACACCAAACAAATAGGGAATGGGTTAGCTTGCTCTCCTCTGCTGGGTTGTGAGCCTTTCCAGCAAGTCAGTGGGGTGCTATATAAACAAGCAAATGAAGCAACATATTTGGCATCTCTCAAAAACCACACCCCTATGAAGAACATCAGTGCTGCTTTGGGCCAGGAAGGTGGGGAACAATGGAAGAATGAATATGTTAGAAAGCAAAGCAGGAAGAGAAGGGTAAGACTGCAGGAAGAGAAGGTAACCAAAGGTACCAATGGAAAGGTTTGAGATAGAGCCTGGGCAAATTTGTGTCAACAAAACAGAGGAACTGGAAGCGTGTAAAGAGGCAAACTGAATATGACTGGGAGTGATAAGATAAAGATCGGAAATGGAAATGATTGTCTGATGACTCATGGTTCCAGACTCAACAGAGTGATCTGGGCATCATGACTCCCCTGTTTCAACTTAGGTGTCCTGATTTAGGAACAGAATTCACACTGCTGAGCAGGCAGCAAATGGCCTCATACAATCAACAAGAAACAGTTCGAGATCTGAACTGGGATCCACAACAGACAGTGCATACATGGCTGTGATACATTAGACAGACAGTAGGAAATGTCATACGAATGACGCGGCTGAAACTTCCCTGTTTGTAGTTTGGGACACATGTTACTGTTCTAGCTATGTGCTTCTGTGAAACTCAGATTTACAGACTTTCAGGATAAAGGATGGAAACACAGGGATTTTACCCTTGGGTTCAAGCTCTTTTTTAATTCCTTTCTTCCAGGCTCCATTAATTTTTCATTCGGGGTCGCAGAATGGCCTGGATTCAACAAGAGAAGTCTGATAGTTTGGATGGTCCTGTTGGAAGCAGAACTATGGAGTCAATCTCCTTAGCCTAAGTGGGCTTTGAATCCTCCTCTGCCACATCCTACATAACTGATTTAACTGGTAGGTTATTAATTTGGCACAGGTGTTTTGCAGCACCACTTGACTTATTTCACTGAACACAACACAGTCAAAGTGGATTATACAGGAGCAGAACAAATGTAACGCTGGGCTCATTAGATCCAAGGAGACAGTCTTCTAGATCCTGATTATTATTGCAAAGTACAAATATAGATATTTCTCTGACAAAGGTTCTACTGCCCATGAGCAGTAGCATAATTTTAAGTATGTAGAGAAGTTTCTGCCAGAAATCTTAGATGTCTAGAACATCCTGGGTACCCAAGAAGCTAGTCACAGTTTTCATGGAAATTGTCTTGAAATTGGGTTCCTTGATGCCATTTCAGACTTCTGATTGTTTTGTTGGGTCTGGTCCATAACATTCTAGCCTGTTAGAAATCACCATGGAAAGTGGCAGAAGCCCCCTTTAAATTTGTTCACAGCTCTAGAAAATATAGTACAGGCAACAGTCAGGCAATGAGAGGAGGATTTAAGAGACCCTTCAAATTCCATTTCTGTGATGTAAGGTAGCAGAAGGCAGAACCAGAAATGACTGTAGCATTCACATAATGTTGAGCACACAAAATACAAGAAAGTAAGTAGAGTGATGGCATAATGACAGCATCAGAAAGGATCTCTGGGAGTGAGGGAGAGGCCTCAAGAGAGACTAGGAGAAAGAATGAAAGTCTGGGAAGTTCAGAAGAGCAGCTGGAGGAATTAGAAAACTAAGTCATGAAGTTAGTTATGAAATTCAAACCAAAAGCCTGTCTGAGAGCTGTAATTTCCAAAGTGAACCCAACAGCACTATCAATTTATTATCTTGATAAATATCCTTTAAATACATAATTTCTAACATAACTGAAGAAGTACGAATTGCTAAGTAGTTATACCAAGATTGCTTCACAGATTATTGCATCTCTCTCTACAGCGAAATTCAGAGCAATTCTGTGAGATCCCACTGATGTAAATCACTGAAGAAAAGGTGGCTTTACATTCACAAATTGTTCCAAAAAATAACTTGATGAGTTTTTTGATAGCGCTAGTCTGATAGGCTTAAAGAAAATTTGCTCTTTAGCTGACACAAAGGTGATCATGCTTTCGGATTTTATATTTGGTCAAATACTTATAGAGCTAAGAATCCACATTTCCCTCTAATATTGTTCTGTAGTGAATTTATACTACTTCTTACACATTTGCATATAAAGACAACTGAAAGAGCTACCTACACCTTATTAAAAGCACTGCTGATTCAGTTTGAGGCCTTGGCATTTTTCTGCAATGTCTTTAAAACTGAGATATACATTAAGAAATTTTTCTTTGTTCATAATTCCATTGATTCACATAGAGAATCAACTGCCAGTTACTGCAGAGGAATGTGTAGAAAGTAGTAAACGATTGCTGGAGCACATTTTTGCCTATAAACACTCCCAATTCAGCACCTGATGTCCAGGAAACTACTAGTGATAACCGAGGGAAAAGTTCAGCATGAGTTTTCATGGCAGGTTTATGTAGCTGTCTGTATAAAGCATAATGCATATTTCCCTACGCAAATGTCAAGTGAATGTAGGAAAATTTTACAGATTTAAAAGTCTGAATTAAGGTGGAAAAATTTTCTCTAAAACAAGCTAAAGCATCATTGTGTAAAGCACTGCATCCTTAAGTTTTAAGGCCTAGGACTGTGTTCCTTCAGTATTTTTTGTAAGTTACTGTTTCTTCTGATCTTCATTTCGCCATCAAATGCCATTTTTCCAAGTGGTATCTCATCTCCTATTTCACTGATTTGCACCTTTGACAAAGTTGGAAAAGTCAGAAAGTCTGTATTAAAGCTCCTTATGATAAAGTGTACCATATAACAGCTTTTTCCTGATCTTGTGTTCTCATGATTGTCATATAGCAGGTTACCAAAAAGTACAGGTAAGTGATAAATGAAAGAACTGCACTGGATTGCTCCCTCTCTTTTGGAGGGAAAATATGTTTTTAGATACATAAGTTTGTCATAGGAAGGTGTAAAAACAAGCAAAATTGAAATATTAAGGTATTCTGAAATTCTTTTCTTGTCTACGAAGATAAGCAACAGCTCTATAAAATACAGCTAGTAAGTGGAAGGGAACATGAAAAAACCTGAGCATGTGATAGCCCAGATCATCATGGGTAGCCTTACCCATGGAAACAGTAAGAAGGTGAGGGTAATGTTGAAGGCATGTTTCTGCTGGTAATAAAATTCACATTTAGAGCCTTGTGAAAATTTCATACTGGGGAGCTGAAAATGCTATCTCAGCCCTAATACTTGGATTGTCTCATCTGCACTGGATAAAATACATACAGAAGAAAACTGCTAATTATTGTTGCATATTTAATATGATTTATTGCCAGCAAGCATTAGTAAACATCACAAAACTGAAGATGAACTTTCTACCCGTTCACAATGACTAATTCACAATGTGAACTAGTTGTGCATTCTTGATTCGCAAAATGTGCCAACTGCACATTGATCGCAGTCCATTTATGCACTTTTGCAAACCCTTCTCCTCTCCTAGTAGCTTGTCCTGAGTCTGAGGATCATGAAGCAGAAAAAAAAACCAACAGTAATGCTGGCTGTGGGCTACAAGGATTAAACAGGAAGGTAGAGAAAAACAGTTATTGAAACATTGTGGTGGTGAACTATATGGTGGTGAACAGTATGAGTTTGGACTGTTTGTCATTGTTGCTATTACAAGGAGTAGAAGACATAAGGGTTTTGAGATATTTCCATTTTCAGCCGCCTCTGCTTTATTTACCCCAGAAATCTGACCAGTGGTTTAACTATTATTATAGATGTAACACAAACATGAGTAATCATTTTTTTTTCCAGCAGAGGGAAGTATTGCCTAAGTGTTCTGTTCACTTAGGGCAAAATGGAAATTTTTCATTCTCTGAGTGAGGATCTTCTGAGGAGTTTGGCAACAAAGTGGTAACTGTGAGAAGTCAAGTTTATCAGCCAAGCAATTCAAAATTCTGGTCCATACAGTATGTGGAAATAATACAGTCAACAAAAAAAACAAAAAAGACAGCAAGAAAAAAACATTTTGAAAACCTACGAGACAGGTATATTCTAAGGAACATCCTGATCTTAAGGAGCTGCTGGTCGGGCACCTACAACAAATGCCATTCCATATTTAACCAGGGTGGTTAATTATGCAGTTGGTTATCATCCTATCAAAACTATATGAAGCAACATGTACATTTTTCTTGCTTTTCTGAAGGTGGTATGACTGTTTTCTGACATAATATGCCTAGATTGATGATATATTATCAGACATGAGAAACAGAAAGGTTAAAATGCTTAAAATTGTTAACTTGAAGAAAAACAAAACCAAGATTCTTTAATATCTGATCCAGACTACTGCAAGCAATCAAAATTGGAATATTAATGTATTTTGTTCATCTTTCCTAAATGTTAAGACAATTTCCCTACTGTATGATTCATTTGCTTCCTACTCTACTCGTATACAGTCTGTAAATTATGTTCAAATTGTTTTTACTTCACTAATACCCATAACTCACCATGATGCTGCAGGTCTGAGCAGTGAGTAAGAGGGTCTCCATTTCGGATATCTTGTCGTCTAGTACGTCTGCAAATATCATATTTGGAAACTGTTAGTGACTTTCTCAGTGGTCTATATTCACATTTGCCGTGACTCAACAGCAACAAAAGGAACATATTTATAACTACATGGGTCACATGAATGCACCTAAACACACTATGAAGGAAATCATATTGTTACCATATTCTGTGCATTATCATAGTTCATAACATCAGCCTTTACACTTACAAGTAAATACAGGTCTCTCTTGCACTGAGCTTGTGAAGTTTACTTTAACTTTGCTGGTAACATTGATCAGAGAAAAACACATGACTTAATTCATAGATATGGGGTCTACTATGGGATCAAAGCATAACAATACATGCAGTTTAACATGCACCAAAAATATAAAGAAGCTGAAACTTTTCTGCAAGCACAGAATACTTTAAATATCATACACCTTTACTTAAAATGAAAGATTAAGATGGATGGCTCTAAAAGGATACCAGGATTGTATTTTCTACAAAATCTAAGCTAAATTAAATAAATTGTTTCAGCCCCTACTGATTTCACTAAAATATTGTTGATTCGAATTATTCAAATCTGTTGCAAATGGCCATTAGGATAAACTGAATAAAAAACTTGGAAGAATTTGAAATGTCATTTATTCCATTTTTGTAGCTTGATTCTAGGTTCTAGTTTTTACTGCACGACCATTTAACATAGCATATTCTTTCTCCAGTTTGATCTCTATTGGCTTTTTTGGAGAACATACTGATCTGCGCTAAAACGTTGTATTTCACCCCCCAAAAAACCCACAACTTTTATACTGTCTTATTTTGCATTTGTTGTTCTTTTTTCGTCTTCTCCTTTTTTATTCAAATAGCTGTGACACAAAATGCAGCAGAGCCACAGAAAAGAGTTTCATATAAAAAAAAAAAGAGAAAAAAAAGGAACAAGGCAAACAAAGCTGTGTTTCAAGTGTGAGCACTTTACTTTAGGAATCAGAGAAAGCCTGAGGGCTTGCAAAACTAGAGGAGAACAAAGAGGATTAGGCTGCTGAACAATGCTGTGATTTCAGCTTATGGCATCCAGCAACGGATATGCAAAAGTCAAGTAGCCTTGTAAAAAGCACTGATGGTCCCTCCCTTGTGACAACAGCCCACATTTTTCAGAAGCGATTGTTTTGCAGTACAGAGGCCATCTCTCTTCTGCTCACCAGCCCTATTTGCAAGGTCTGACTAACAGCCCAGCATCAGCACGTACTGAGTTCTCACAGAGGCACCATCAACTGCAGGGCCGACTTCTGTGCGCTGAAGCATTTTAACCCCCTCCCTTTTTTTTCCCACTGAAAACTACTGAAATGTTATCTCTGAAATTATTTATGTGACGTATCATACCACTTCCCCCCCCCCCAAAAAAAGGAAAATGTGCATTTTTGATATCTTTCTGAATAAAAACTTCACAGAAATTATTCCAGTATAACAGGACACCTTAACATGCTTTAATATGAAGGAATGGTTTGTTGATTGATATATGATTCAAAAAATGCACTGATCCTAATATCAGAGGTCATGTTTTTCTTACTCATTATCAACAAATAAAAATATATCCAAGACATAAAGAAGCATAAATGCAGCATTTTATTACTCCCTTCCTACATTTCAAAGGGCAGCATATTTATAGGATACTATTTGTAGGAAAGAAGCCTGTGGAAAGACTCATATTACTGTCAGTGGACTTTGGATGAGATGTTTAGTTAGAATCTCAGGAAAATGTCGCACATATCACCGTTGTATCAACATGATGATCTATGAAATATGAGCCAGAACACATCTGCATGGGGCAGAGGTAAGTGGTCACACTACAGGCATTCTGAACTGTCATTTAGACTTCTTAAATATACACAGAAAGAAAAGTAAATTAAAATTGTGGCTCATAAAAGCTCCCTTAAAAAAGGCAGGGTGGGAGGGAGCACTATTAGTAAAGCATGTGTACAAATGCCTCAGGACTCAACTTTCCCAATATTTCTGGAGCCTAAAATTACAGGGATTCTATATTAGGAAAATGTTGACGTTGAAGCTGTTTCCAGCAATGCTGATTTTGTCACAGATGGATTCAAAGCTGGCTTCAGCAAAGGGGGTAAAGCAGGTACCAGACGAACAGCAGATCCCCTCCTCTGCTAACAGAGCCCTTATCCAGCTGCTGCTGCCAAGGCAGAAACGGAGGGAGGTAGGACAGTGGCTTTTGCATGCAGTGTCAAGATCCCAGCCTCCCACAACTTGCTTCTTCCTTCATACTGGTCTCAAGAGGAAGAAATTCTGCACCCCAAGGTTTTCCAGTAGCTCCGCAGCCCAGGTTAGCCCCAGGCCTTACCCTGCCCCTTCATCCCAGTAAGAATAGGTCCCTTTACCCTCCTGATGACAACAGGGTGAGCTGGGTCTGCTGTTGACGAGGAGAAGGTGGAGAGAGGGAGAAGGAAAAGACAGAGAGCCCTATTTCTTGCATCCGAGTAAGCAGATAAATGACAGGATGCTGCTATCTGTGGGTCTTGAGATGGGCTGGGAATAGGAATGGGTGCTAGTAAGTGGGGAGAAAAGATGAGGTTCAGGGATAGAGAGTAGTTGGGGGATAGCAGAGAAGAGTGATTCAGTGATTCCTGTCCTCATTCCTCAACAGGGACAGCACAACCACACTGACTTCCAGCCCTGGAGCTGATCAGCCTCTCAGACCCCTCTTGGAAACCTCTCTGTTCCCTCTCCTCTCTTTCTTCCTCTTCCTCCAGAGAAACTGCTCTGCTCCTAACACAAATTTGAATTTAGCCCATTCGGAGAAAACCTGACCAGCACTTTTTCTGGAATGGGTTCAGTTTCTCCTTTTTAATTTTTTTCTAAAGAATTTCAGAAACACCTCATCCCAGATTAACTCTGCTTTCCGGTGCAAAGATAGAACCTGATGTTCCATAAGCATTTATTTTTTCTTTTTGTCATCAGAATTTTTTAGGAAACGTTGTGATGCAAATGCTGACATTTTAATCCTCTCCATATGAAAAATCTATGATATAAATGCTACTTCCCACCCTCCACCACATTTCACCTCCTCCAACAACCAATCCAGATCTGGAATTTGGAGTCCTGACATTCCCAACTAAACATTTAACATTAATTTTTGAGATAAAGATAAAGGCTCCTTATGCATATAAATTCTTGGACTCCTTGGTTCTTCATAGGTGTAAAATATCTGACATATTTGCTTTGACATGATTTCCCTCTGAACATTTTTTTCATCATTTTCTTGGCTAACATATCAATGGAAAGATATGGAATCTCAGCACTGTGCCAGTAGCAGTTCTTATTTGCAAGTGTTTATTAATTCATCTATTCCTAATTTCTACTTCAGTAACTAACAGCAGGTTGCATCTTTTAAGTGAAAGAATTCCCAAGACTAAAGAAGGCAAAGAAAACATGATTTTAAATCTTCAGACCAGGCAACTCGGACTTGTAAATTCTTATAAAAATGATATTTTTCACTTGCAGAATCTGCTTTCCCTTAACCTTTACATTGCAAAGCCTTTAACGTCAGTGCAGAGTGAATGTAAAATGGTTATCGTTCTGATCTGGTAGTATTTACACACACATCAACACATATAAATTATACTTTTAAATAATAACAGTCATGCTATATATCACTAAATAAGACCTTTCCATTCATGTTCAAACACTTTATAGATATTCCCTTTGTACTGGAATTCATGAAAACGTAAGATAAGTTAGTTGGGAGGAGTGTAATTTTTTTAATATATTTTTAATAGCAATCCCCCTCCTCACATTAGAAAAAAATTGATTTTTTCTTGTTCCTGTTTATTACTAAATAAAAAGTTATGAGTACATTTCAGAGACAACTGTTTTCTGAATGCTATTTTACAACAGCCTTTCAAGCCAACCCTAGAAGTAGCAGTGTTCACTTTAAATCAACCAAGATTTCACATTGCTTGTATCTCCCACAACTATGTTTTCTTTGGAATAGAAAGGGCTCCAGGTAACCATCCCATGCAAAATCTCCAAAGCCCTCTGGTCATACTGAGATCATCAGTTAAAACAAATAGCAAGCCATGCAGACATCTGAAACTGTCCCTACCTCTTAGCAGTGGGGAAGTAACGTGAGCAAGACGAACCGTCCCAGGCACAGTAAGGGTCTCTAGCAAGGCAACACTCAGCACATGCTTTTCCGTACACATCACAGCGGTGTAAAGGAAGCTGTGAAACTCCAGTGGCTGAGCCAATGTAGAGCTGTTGCTGTTATAAAAGTAATAAATAAATAAATAAATAAATAAAAATAGTACATTGCAAATTTCCAGGTTTTTACTAGGAAGGCCTAAAATATAAAATGATATATTAGGACCATTACAAACACACTAAGTGATCGTGATTCTGACATACACTAAAAGACTGAGAAGAGAATAACAACCCTCAAGATAAAAAAAATCATATAGAAAAATCTTTGACATTTATATGAAACTCTTTGTGGCTTCTCTAAATAGAAGAAAAATTAAATATTCTTCCATTTTTTCTCTTGTATTTAGACTTCTGCATTGGGATTGAGCTATCATCAGTGAGAAAACACAATTGAAAATATGCTTTTGAATTTAAGGAAAAAGAAAAACAACTTGAATTTAAATTTTCTATGTATGGCTTGAATTTTTATTGGGGGGAATTCTAAAGTAAATTATTTCAGACAGATGCTGAGACTTTTCAGCTTGGAATTGTTGACATAGTTCTTTGCATGTCTGGTAGTTTTGATGCTTCATACTGTTTTCTATAGGCCACATACTCTAACTGAAGCATTTCTTTAACGAGGGAAGATGGCTTACTTTATTTTGGATAAAAAACTCAGTGTTTAGTGAGAGATGCAGTTCAAAGGAGAGGATCCAATGAAAGAAAATAAAGACGCAAAATCAAATTCATGTGGTCCATCTGGTTAGCCAGTCCCAAAAGGGGCACAAGGAAATTGAACTACCTACCCATGTGAAAGTCAAACCAGAGATATTTCAGCTTAGCATTAATTCATGAAGAAAATAAGTGTAAGTAAGTGTAGCAATTAAACACAGTTCCCTCTGAGACATAAAACTAGGGGAAAGCAAAATAAATATACAAACAAAAAATAAATGGCATAATCTTTCCGTTTTGAAAGCACTGAAACTTTGCTATCAAAAGCTTGAACTTTGTTACCCAGCACGTATGGGGGGCAAGCAACTCTTCTCTTTTTAAGGTCTCTCTGCAAGCAGTCCCATCAAGAAAATGCAAAGTTGTATTCATTTCTCTTCCTTAGAAAACATAGGGCTGTTGTAAAAAAATAGGATTTGAAGAATTTTTATCAAAATTCTTCATCTCCTGCATTGTGATGCCTTAGAGGTGCCACTCACAAGGAGTTCAAGGATGCAAGGTGGCTGAAGTCACCAGTCTACTGGATATGACAAACACTGGATACCAGGAGATAGCAAAACCAAAAGCTCTTGTGAAAGGTGCGGCATTAATTTCTTTCAGAGACAGCAGCTTGGCAGTTTATATACACATATTAATTATAACAGAAACATCCCCGGCCTTTATATAAACATCAGGAGTTTCTCAAGAAAAATATGACAAAAAAAGGACAAAAGAAAATTCACTGGTAAATTGGAAACTAAGCCCTATCTAAGCAGCTGCTTCCGTCTATTATAGCGCCTTAGTCAGACTGTAAAACCACATTCTCTTGGCAAAAGTCTCTGACCACACAGAGCTCTGCGCAAAGCCTTAATTGTATATAATAGTCCCCAGCTAGTGCTGTATCCTTGCAAAACAAATGGCAGGCATCAGACATGATGGGCTGGTTCTCTCTACCTTAAGATACTTAATGACACCCCAGCTTAGGGCTATATTCTGCAGTAAAAGAGCAGCAATTCAAATCTTAGGTGACCTAACCATTTCTCAAGAGATGCCTTTTCTCTTTACTGATTATAGAGGAAGCATAGGTCAAATTAGAGCTTCAGTTAAGTATCTTAAGTGTCCAGATGGTATTGATCTGGGTCCTATGTAATTGGGGCATTGATATATATACAAGTGTGTAGCAATGTGTGGTGCAGCTAATATAAAAATCAACCCAGATATGCATGTGGGAAAATAAAGAAGTATGGTGTAATGATTTCCTATGCACCACTGTAACCAATTTCATTTCATCAAAAAACCCTCCCTGATTTCTAATAAATGTCTTTAGAATTAGAGAATGACCAGAACATAAGGGGAAAAAAAAAAAAAAAAGTAAGTGAGGCCAAAATAGGGTTACTTAAAGACTATTCCTTGTAGATAAGTTCATAAAGTTCAGTCAGTGAAGTGCAGCATGTGTTTCAGGTGCTACACAGCCTGGAGGCTGCTGCCCTGTTTGCTGCTCTTCTTCATGCTTTTAGACTCCAGCTGGTGGTCATTATTCTGGACACTAATAATATATAAATCCAAGTCAGTATGAAATTCAAAAAGTAGTGATAGAATGATTTGCATCAATGGTTTGACCTTACTTTGCCACGGTCAAACTGCCTTTTGGGCAAAGGCTCTCCCAAGAGATTTTTAATTTAATAAATCAGCTGATTATCAGATCAAACCTGAGCTGCCCCCCCCCAAAAAAAAAAATGTTTTCTAACAATTCTTCCTGAAGTATCTGAACTATAAAAAAGATCAGGAGTCTAATGTTTACAGCAGTCTAGTGGTCTCTGTTAGCCTAACAGTTCTGCCCTAAATGCAGTCTTTCCCTTGCGCTTGGAGAAAGCAATAACAGAGTTTTCTGTTTGCAAAGAAAGAAAGAAAGAAAAAAAAAAGAGTTGAAAAATGAAATGCTTAAAAAGAATTATTTAGGCAGAGTTTTCACAGGAACTTTAGGCAACACTTCCTTAAACTCCTTTTTAATGACAATCACAGTACATGTGTTGAAAGGTAGCTCTGATGCTGAACAGTTCAGGGGATTGTTTATGTGACATACCTTTTGGGCTGCCCCTTCATATATGCTCACTATGAACAGAAACGGTGATCTCTGAACAGGATGCAGTACTTTGTATGCCTATACAAACAGTCTGTAAGGTATATTTCTGAAGGTGTCTGCCTTGCCTTCAGTTGGAAGTCTTATAGTGGAGAAACAAAAGCTCTTTGCAGCAGTAAACCAAAGAGATAGTTTGCACCAGCTGAGGATCTGCTAGTTCTCTCCCATCTTACCGCAAGGTCCAATGGCTTTTTGAGAGAGAGGATCATTAACCTGACTCTGAGGAAAAAATGAAAGCTTGCTCCACAAAAAGTCAGTTTTGATTGGAAGCCAGGCATGACTTTTTGGCCACATTTATAAGTCAAGAGGCAAATTCTGGAGCCCCGCGTGAGGGGTTCTGGGACCAGTGGTGGCCAGGGGAGCCCTGGGAGGCTCGTTCCCACAGAACTGTGATTTTTAAGTGGCTGCAGGGTATTACAGCGGCTCGAGGGTGCTGTCCTCTGAAGGTCTGTAACTACAGCTACCTAAGCTTAAAACTTATTCGGGTAATAAAGTTACCTGGATCTAGGGCTCTAAACCCAGATGGGAGGAATATGTAGCTTCAACAACAAAATATAATTCCTGTGAGTTAAAGATGTCAAAGTTCAAAAGGAATGTATGAAGACTTAGTCTAAATTTGCACATAAAGGCTAATTTCCTTGCTCAAAGTAACTCTTGCTCAAGGGCCAAATTCATAGTTATACAGAGGGGCATGAAAGCCTTTGAGTTTGATATCATTTAAATCCTTTTCTAAATTCTGCTCCTGAAGAATTGAATTTATAGATTCGGGTATTTAGGAAAAAGAGTCATTTGAAGTGCATCAGATTGGCACAATGGCCAAACAGGTAGCTTGAAACAACAGTGCAGCAAAATAATCAAAAGTAAGGAAAACCCACCAGTACAGTGCTTTTATATTTGGATGTAATATTTGTTAGTGAAAGAATAAAATAAAGGGATTGCTTTGAAACTATTAAATAGAACATGCTGATTTTATTGTTTATATTTTATGCTCCTGCTTTGAACAATACATAGAATTGTGCTGTTTATATGAAACCCCCCTGCTTATCAGAACACAATGAGTAAAGTGTCTGAATTGTAAAACTACAGTATTTTTAAGCATAAACATAAAATGGAAGCATGTTGCCAAATACTTATTTGATACAAAGACAGTGCCAAAAGCTTGTCATACTGTACTATGATTCTGTCATTTTTAGCCTGAGGCTAGTTGATTTTTCATGAGTTTAACTTTGCTTGAATAACTAGTGTTCTATGCTCTTTTTAGCTTTAGACAATTTTAATATTGTAAATTTGTTTTCAAAAGACTCAGGGAAAACAGTAATCTCTCTTGAATAAATAAAGATGCTTTGAAGAAGATGTTGTACTAAAATGCATGGCCCATTATCATATGTGATCAGCTGCTTTAAAGGAATGTACTTATAAAAATAATCCAAAGCTGAGCATTTTGGTATGATGTGAACATATATACAACTTGACAGGTTTGTTTTTAAATATCTCAGTGTTCAATACCACATTTTTTCGGTCCTGCCATTTTTGTTGTTTTAGGTGATAAACTATGTCAGAAAAGTCACCCCAAACAGAATGTTTTCTGTCAAATACACAAATGCTTTCAGACAACTTTTCTGTATACAGTGAATTTCTACTTAAATATGAAACATTTCAAACAGAATATTGGGCTCTGTCCATTACAGAATGAATTTAACTCTTATTCAATAATGTATAGAATGAGGTAGATGAATTAACTAAATCTTGTTTAGAACACACACCTTTTAGTGCACCCAATCCTGCAATTAATACAAAATGTCTTCTTTAGTGACAGTGACATAAATGGAAAAAAATATGAGTGTGAACAAGGTGCTAGTATTTCCAGAATTAGGCTCCAAATTACACAAAATTGTTCCAAGAAAACTGGAATCAACTTTCTTGTAAATCAGACGAAACTTTACCTCCATCCATCAAGAAGCCCAATTAATTTTAGGTACAGTTGAGTCTACAATGAATGGAATAGAGATTATCTTCTGCTTAAGAAGCTCTCACTAAAACATAGGAAATACAGATTCTACGGGCTAGTCAGGAGTCTGGAACCCATATCCTAACCATGTCCTCCAACCAAAAGACCATGGAGATTTTGGGCTAAATAAGCCCTTCCTTTTTTGTTAAAGTTAGAAGCAGAACCATTGGACTGGATCCAGATTCATTCATTCGTTGTAAATGAAAGAGGTACACACCTAATTTAAATAGACTAGTTCATCCAGGTTTCCAACAATTGGCATCTTACGGACTTCCTGAATCAGAAGCCGTGTCATTATCCTCAATGTTCCATTGATATAGTCTTCTTCCATCAATGATTCTAATCCCTTTTTGCAACCACCCAAGTATCTGAAAAATCCTGCAGTAGTCATTTCCACAGAATGTGTTGTATAGAAAGGTATCTCCTTCTGCCTGGTCTATGACACTATCTGATCACCCTTTGATGGAAAGGCAGTCATACCACTCCTGATTTTACAGAGCTCTGTTGTGTGCTGAGACTCTGCAGCTTGACAAGTCTTCGTTTATTTGGTGTCTCCTCATAGAGAAGCCATTCTGCACTTTGTCCATCCTAGTGATTACTCTGTGCTTATTCAAGTTCTACTAAATCTTTTCAAGGTGATAAGACCACAACTGGGTTTGATAATAATCTTCTGGTGATACCTTCCTCCAATATTACTTCTGCGCCTAACTAGAGCCAGAGCCCTGTCACATGAACTGAATTTCCATTTACAGCATTGGTGTAGCATACGTGCTACTAATCCTACAGGGAACAGAACTAGTCCCACCAGAGGGAGGGACCATTTTGGACACTTTTTTTGAATAGTTTCTTTGTCATAGAAACATTCAGTAATGTGGAATTTTTTATTGAGAGCCTCCAGACGGATGGTTAGTTTGTGTTTAGTTTTCACCTTTCCAGTAAAACACAAACTAGGCTTTTCCTTTTTCCTTTGCATGTCACATTTTCCTGAGAAACTACTGATGTTTATATAAATGGATGGGATGCTGCTGCTGTAATTAATATGTCTTTACCAACTGCCAAGTTACTGTCTCTTAAAAACAGAAGCCAATAAATATTTAAAGGTGATTTAAAGCTTGTGCATACACTACCTGTTTTGTGGAAATCTTCATTGCTGAAATAACAGTGGGTTCCTGGGGGTGGCGGGGGGGGGAAGAAAAAAAGAGTTAAAATATAAAATAAGCTCTATAAACATAGAAGCTTTGCTAGAATGGTAATTGCTTACTTAGAAACCCTGAAATTAAACTAGATATTCCTTAGCAATGGTACTTCTTGTTGTCTTTTACAGTGGAATATTTTAAAAGTGAATTAGAATACCTGTATATGTCTGGGTGCATCGTTAAGTGCTATGCTGACTGTAGACATACCATTTCCCATATATCTTGCAATTTCACAGTGAATACTTTGTCACTAGTTTCACTTTCCGAAAATAACATTAGAACTAAATTGAAGGAAACCCCCACCCCTGGAACTATGAAAATAATAATAGCTATACCAAAATATGTAGATACTGTATATTAAAGGTGACAGAACTAAAACAACACACTTCAACCTTATTAAGGGGAAAAACCCATTCCTGCAAAATCTTATTCATAAGAATAAGCCTTAATCACAACTCTAGTCTTGTTGACTGGACTGCACTGTTCTCATACAAAAAGTTACCCATATTTGAAAAATGAAGAACCAAAGCAGGCAGCATTTTTTTACACTCCAGAATATCCATTATTTAATCAACTAAACTGGTCAGTAGAAGAGTTAGTGTTCTCCTAGCTAAGTTTCTAACCTTAATTATACTTATCTATAACAAGCAGATGCCAAACCAATACCTACTTTCCTATATAAAAGACCATAGTACATATTTAACATAATAACTGCACTTAGACTTGATTAGAAGGCTGTTATTTACATTTTTTTAGTCCCAGCTGCTTGAATGGAAAGTAAAAATTGCATCATTTGCTTGCAAAATCTTCAAGTCAATTCCATATGAACTATATTGCATCTAAAAATCTACTATTGATCCCACACATCATGTTTTGGGTTACGTACATTAATGCAGTTCTTACTGAGCTTTCTCACTTGTGTAGCTTTCACCTTGCTGATCCTGAGAAAATCTGATATGGGTCAGTGAATGTTAAGGATGTGGACCTGCCTTTACAAATGGGTTAATAGACCTTGTATTAGAAAGCATCAATTAAGTGTAACATTTGAATGAAAGTTGAACTCATTCATTTGTTTGCTCAGCTGTTCAGAGAAATATTGCATAAATGGGGTTAAAAGAGGCATTTGTTATCAACGTGACAGATATGGAAGAATTTTAGTTTAGTGGAATTATAAATGAAAACCATTGTATTCAGCACAAAGCTGTTTAGGCATCAAAATATATTCCTTAACATGCAGATAGATTCTTTTGTAACCAAGGAAAACTTGCATTTGGTTAAGGTAAAATCTATTGCAAATTCCTGCTGAAAGATCCATATCTTATGCACACAAATTCTGCTCATTCTACTGATGTACATTAATGACCTCTTTAAGGCTTAAATGTATGTGAAAGGAGATAAATGAGCTTCTGAGTATATCAGAATTCCATAATCCTTTTGTGCAATAAATAAATACATAGGTGAAATGTAATGCCAAATCTGAATTGCCATTAAGCATACTACTTTAAAGAAACTTTCATTCCATTTATTTTCTTTCTTTCACTTTTAGATTTCCCCGATCTCTTTTAGCTTGGCACTTCTACTTTATTTAGGGAAGAGACTCATACATTATCAACGATTGCCAAATTACCCTGCATTAATGTAATGACTTTTGCATGTGTAAGAAAGAAAGAAAGAAAGAAGCTGAGAGCCACAAATTACTTGTCTCATTTTCTCCTCATAGCTTCTACTTTATTTTTCTGTTAAAAAAAACAAAACAAAACAAAAAAACACTTCTGCCCTCAGAAAACCCATAGATCATAGAAACAGAAGAACCCTTGCCTCAGGGCTCAAAACAGTGGACTCTGTAAGAAACCTCTGCAAAATTGGTACTAATAGAGGCAAGATTGTCCATTAGAAAAAATAAATATAATATTGAAAATACTACTACTACTACTACTAAAAACTGCAAGCTCTGCTCAGATCTGTTGTGTCTCTTCAGAAGCCAAAGGAAAAGTGATGGCAACTGAGTATGACACGAGATGTTGGTTTGACCACGGGGGCAGGTTTTGAGCACTTCACGAGCGCAACTCTCTTCGGCATATCTTCAGTGAGACCCAACACACCATGCATGCAATGTGGAGCACCCTGAGCATGCACACATCATCTTCATGCTGTCCAATTAGCTTCAATTTAACTTAATTTAAATGATTTGTTGTTGTGTACAAAACATGGGACACCCCTGGGATCTGCGTGGAAAGAGTTTGAATGGATCATTTGGCCTCAACTTGAGGAAGTGCCCGTAGGATGCCTTATTTTTGGGGTGGTTTGGCTAGGAAAACTGGGATAGATTGGTTTTGACAACAAAGTGCCAAAGAGTAGGGGATGGTGTCTTGACTCAGTTCTTGAAAATGCACCCTCAGGTTACTTGTGAAAATATGAACACTTTCTTTCTTTGTTTCTGAAATTGTTGGGCATAAGAAAACTTTGCAGATCAGTGTTTTTCCTAAGGCAGCATCCTAGAGTTATGTTATGCTGATAATCTGAATAGTGTCCAGATGTTATGCACCTAGAAAATCCTTGCATTGTATATCTGTGCAGGAGAAAATAGGCATTATTCCACAACTTGCACATATACATATTTAACTGTAGCATGCAATGCCTACAGGATCCACAGATACTAATTTACCTTTTAAAACCGCAAAATTAGAGCCTAGAATGCTATTTCTTTATCATTAACCTCCAGCTAGCACAGAAAGTCTCAAGGTTTATTTTGACTAGTGTCTGGGTCTCTAAGTGACAAGCTAATTAGAGGGGCACGCCAGGCTGGTCCTTGGCTAGACGACAAGAAGTTCACTTTGCAGCTGTCCACAGAGAAAGCTACAACCTGACACTTGAAATTTAGCTGCACTTACCCGAAAGACTGTCATTTCTTCCAGCAAGACTTCCTCTAAGTCATGCCAAGTCTCCTTAGGAATTGAAACCACTTTAAGAACTGTTCCAATATCTTGAAAAGAAAAATATATATATATGTTTTCAGGTGCTTAATAAGCATACCTCTATGCAGCCAGAGATCCTTGGTATCTTGTAATATGCAATTATTTCACATGTAAAGATTATGAAGCCATATATCACTCAGCACTGGTCATTCGAAATACCAACTGATATTTAAAATAATCTAGAAAAGCACTGACTTTCAGCAGGACATTTCACTGAAATCTTTTAATTATCAAAACTCAACAAAAACAACCAGAAGAGAAATATTACTTCAGCAGTTAAAGAAAGAACAGGACTCAAATATTATTTAAGTGACAATATAATGTCAGATGTTTCAGTAGCTAAACTGAAGAAGGAAAGACCTGCATTTACCCAGCCACATTTATTGTCCATTTTGAAGTATGAAGTTTCTCATTCTTGTGTTAAACTGCATGTGAAGATGTTATTGGAAGGCTCAGGATGGATACGGAAACATCCGGCAAATGTTGTTAGACAGATGAAGCCGTTACATCTCTTAAGTACATGCAATCTTCCCCGTGTCAAACAAAGTATCTAGGATGTATACGCCCCTTAAGGCACCTGTGTTTCTATGTGTTAGACACTGGTCTCCACTGAGGGGTGAGAAGCAGTACAACTTGTATCTTCTGCTTAGAAATAGGTGCGTGCCAGCATTTTAACACTTTATCCTTTCACGTTATTGGGAGTTTTGCAATTGGCTTTAACATTAACAAACCCAATGCTCAAAATTTCAGACTTTGTTTTTGGGTATATGTTTTGTGACTTAAGACCATCTCTTTTAAAGCTTCTGTGCCTATGACATAATTATTATTATTATTATTTTTCATAAACAGAATGTTTTTTGGTTTTTTTGGGGGGGAAGAAACTGGATCATTTCTAGGTTCCTGCACACCAGTGCAGACTCCCTGAAATGGGAACAACTCTGGGTGTGACTTTTCTTTCTAATTAGCTAAGTGTAGTGCCATGCAAATATATCATAGAAGTAACAGCCACATCGCTGAGGATGTTTCATGCTGTGCATTCACTACCATTAATAGTTTAGGAAAATATAAGGCATTTTAAAATGAATAATAGCATCAAAGTAGCACAACTAACTATAGAGGTCAACATTCTCAAAACAAGCATTAAAGTATAATTGCACAAAATCAAAACATTTTTCTGGGTATATATGAGTTGAAATTTCTGATGAGAAACATCAAACTTTTCATTTCTATATTGAAAATACAGATTGAATTGAAACAAATAGATTACACTGTAGCAAAATGCCATTTGTTATGTGGTGACCTTTATCTTAAAATCTATTGGTTTAATGCAAAAATTCTGGTATTTCCATTTTTCTTATCTGAATAAGACAAACTGGAGACCATCAAGCAGGATTTCAGAGCTCTGGGGATGGTGGTCAAGGGTCTGGGAGCCCAGGTCATCTTCTCCTCAATCCTGCCAGTGAGGGGGATGGATGAGAGGAGGAGGAGGAGACGGACTTTCCAAGTTAATGACTGGCTGCACCGCTGGTGTTGGCAACAGGGTTTTGGTTTCTACGACCAGGGGACCCTGTTTGAAGATCGACAACTGCTGGGAAGAGATGGGATCCACCTCACGAGGCGGGGCACGCGGGTCTTTGCCAACAGGCTGGCCAACCTGGTAAGGAGGGCTTTAAACTAGGAAAGACGGGGGAAGGGGAGAGTTATAGTGCCAGGGTAGTTGGCAAAAGACTGCTCAAGTTGGGACGCCTCCAGCAGGTGAATGCAGCCAGGGAAGTGCGCATGGGATGTGGCTATGGAG
>NW_020447286.1:989945-1136456 GCF_003343035.1 Apteryx rowi | reverse complement strand
TGGACGCGATCCTGTGCAGTGTGCTCTAGGTGACCCTGCTTGAGCAGGGGGGTTGGACTAGATGATCTCCAGAGGTCCCTTCCAACCTCAGCGATTCTGCGATTCTGTGAATTTGGATTAAAATGTTCTGGAACTCTTATAATACCCTGTAGAACTTAGATTTTCATTTTTCCATCTGCTCCCCTTTAAGCAGGTGTTGGTTTCTATGTATGTATTTTTGGGAGTTTAGAAAGAAGTGTTTTTTGTTTTTTTTTCCACAAAATAACTACAGTTCTCTTTCCTTAGTCCTAAATTCATAGATTTTGTTTTAAAAAGAAAAACAGTTCTTTCTTAAAAAACAAAACAAACAAAAAACCCCCCAAACTTTCTTTTTATTTAGACAGTTTCATGAACAAATTAAGCTAGTAAAAGATACTAGATAAGTTGTTTTGACAGTGGTTTACACTATGGTTAGTGCTAGTAATTGAATATATTTAATTCAAGAAGTAGTCAGAACACTACAGAAAAAAATGCATTATAAACTTGAAAATGAATAAAGAATGACAAAAGAAAAAAAAATCCACATTTCTACAACATAATAATTCAGAACAACAGATAATGTTGCTAAAGTTTGTTATAATGGATGAATGCATTTCCTTAATTATCTTGAGCCCAATTTGATGACTGTCGTTTTGAGGAAACTGTACTGTAAGAGCCATAAGGAAAACTTTGATCTAATAAATATAATAGTTTAGCTATATATCACAACTGTATTCTGTATTGGACTATGCCTGTCACCCGTCACAGGCCATCAATGCTGCCTTCCAGAAATATAGGTGGAATTTTGATAAAACAAAGCAAGTGAAACTGTAGAATCTGAGTGGAGCATTGAGGAGACATGAGTTCCCAACGTTATACTGTTTCCAAAAAAAAGTCGTTCTTTTAAGAGGATCCTGCAGTTGCTATATATATAACTATATGTATAACTATAGTTGCTAGAGAAAGCCTCTGAGGTCAAAGATACAGTATGTTAATCACTACGGCGACTCTGATGAAGCTGCAGGTACCAAAGTGGAGCTTTATCTGAGTTCTAGATCAAGTTTTACAGAGTAGTATTTCAAACAATTTCACACAAGTGGAATCAGCCTTCTCCTTTAGGATCAATAGGCTCCAGTAAGTAAGATAAGATTACTGTTATTAATTTGCTTTACTGACAGATGTACCTTGACTGTGCCAAATGAGCCCAAACAGCAGACACCGAGGATATGCACTAAGTGGCTATTTTAAATCCTGTTCTTTCTCATATATTTTCCAGCATTCCAGTATGATTTTATTTTCACTGTGAAGTACCTAAGCACTCTGGTACAATCACAGTGGGAAAGAAACTGCTTGGCCAGAGATTTTACCCACAGGAAAGGAAAATCCGACCGCACTAGATGAGCTATTAATTATGTTGTGTTCAATTATCATCATTAAAAAAAAAAAAGTGTTTCCTTAACATATTGAAATTCAGCAGCATGTGGGAATAATGTAGATTGTTGCAATGGCAATGGGAAAATAGAGAAGTGTATCTAATCTGATGGGACAGACCTGCACAGAAAAATCCAGTCATATCCCAAAGGGCTAAGTTCTGGCTTTGCCGCAAGTCCTGATCAACAGGACTTGACAAGAAACTAGACTGCGACTAGAGCCCCTAATCTTCCCAGTTTGTCCTTTGTTTGGGGAAGATGCAATTTGCACTGATTGTGTATCTCTTTCCTTGTTACTTTTGCTTTGAGCAGGGATGGTTTCTGGCGCGGTGGAGACAGGGCCTTAGTTCTGCCTCCTTTCCTTTTGCAGCAGCATGGAAGATGCTCTTTCCTCACTCTGAAAATCGCAATAAGGAAAATGAGCTCAGAAGACTATGGTGCACCTTTCGTCTCCCTGTGCCCAGGCCTGGGTGTCCCAGCTCAGACTCTAGTCCCGTGAGGAGGTAACCTCCTGCTGGAAAAAGAGCCGTTTCTATTCACAAGTGTAATGTTGCGAGAAATAATCACACACTGCACTTATGAAGCTGTGCTTTTTGGTGCTGAAACCTTTTTTGGCAAATGCAAGTAATAACATTTCAGTACTTTTCTTACAGTTCTTGGGCACAAATAGCAGCAGAGGTGGATGGATTCCAGAGCACTTACCATGAGCCTGAATTTTAAAGGTTTAGTGAATTAAATGAGTGTTCAAGTCCTCAACTCAAAAGTAAGAGCAAGATACCATTGAGGCTTCTTCAGAGGAACAGCTTGCCTGAGTGATTAGATGAGAACCACTGTACATTATGATAACTATCGAAAAGTTATAGATCAGTTTTAAGCAAGTCATCTGCACTCCCTGAAGACAGACAGGAACTTCTGCGTAACTATTCATCTTACTCTAACCGAGGTCTCCAAGAAGACAGAATGAATCTCTCTCTGGAAGTACTTACCTTTCTCACTTAAGAGGCTAAGGCATCTTTCTTAGACTGGCTAGCAAACTTAGGTGACATAAATGCCACCTCTTGTGCTTAAGATGCAGGCATAGATCAGTTGCTTATGTTTAGTGGACTAGATCATACCCTGAATGCAGAAAGGCTTATTTTCTCACACTTCAGCCAAGGGGAGTATTGCCATTAATTTTTTTTGTGGGCTGAGTCAAGTCATAGAAGACTTGTTGAAAGGCACAAAACACTGTCAACGATAAGATGGCAATAAACTTGCTAGTATTGCTCAGTGGTGGAAAAAATGTTGTGTAAAATAATACGAAACTACTTAGCGATGTTTTACACAAGAACATATTGTTACACTGGCATTTAATAACTCAGTTCACAGCTTCCAAGAGCTGGAACACTTTTTGCAGAGCTACATTTCCTACAGTAAATGTTCTGAATTGCTGCACATGCAGTATGTTTGGTACACAAAGCTTCATCAGCTCTCAGTTTACTCATAACATATTTCAGGCATCAGCATGAAAGAGACCTTGAGATTTACTGCTTTGGAAATCTGGCCCCGAGTCTAGAGCACCAAAACTGTACTTAAAGCAAGTCAGAAACTGGCCTGTTATAAGACAGACAGCTAGACAGATAATTTTTGATCCAAGGCTGAAAAAGAACAGTGGTTTCTTTTGTTTTGACTTCATGATGCCAATGTCTAATTGCTAGCAATTACGTTCAATAAAAATTTGAAATACTTTTATTCAACATAACTGAAACATCAGCCAACTAATGAAAAATCATCAAAGGTGAAAGAGCAGATCCACCAATTGATAAGCAGTATAGTTCTTCTGAAGACACTAGACCTAAGCACATGTACAGAAGCTAATTTCTGGCCACTGCCATTTCTCGTTATCACCTTTCTGGAAAGTTGCCTTCTCTGAATGCATATTTCTGCTTTTGATAAGATTTCCAAGCTGTGTGATTCTGCAAATGCTTTTGAAAGGATATCAGGTTTCTATTTGAGTACCAGTCTTTTTTAAAACACTGTGCATCTGCCAGATAACTGCATCTTAAGTAAAATGATGATTCTTCTGGCTAAAGAGCTGGGCATCTTAAAGCAATACTTGAAATACTTGAAAGGCACACAAGACATTTCCCATACCTGGAAACTTGCCTCATTCATGTTAATACCTCTTATGATGTGTTTCAAAATGAGTACCTCAAAACCTGCATTTTAATAGTAAATTATAATTAATGGGGCAAGATATTTCTAATAAAGCTCCTGAATAACAGTAGCTGAAAAGAGAACAGTTTGATCTTACTCCAGTTGGCAAAGCTCCTAAAGAATGAAGCTGTGCAGGCCATAGCTTGAACCTGTAACAGAGAATACTTATGCAACACAAAGGCCTTCCCCCCCCCACAGTTTTGAGTCTTGCCCCAAATTTCCACCCATATACACTGGAACATAAATCAGTGTTCTGTCTTTCAGATTATGAAATTTTATCTTATCTATGCCTCTGTAATGAATATAGTGCAGATTCAAGAATTCTCACCTGTGCCAATGAACATCACATCATATTGGCCATCTTCTGCATCAACTCGATCTACTACTATCTGGGTGAACTGGTAATCCACATCTGTTTTGATCATAATTGGACGGTTGTTGATAGGGAACACCGGGTTGTACATGGCTGGATGACTTCTTGCAAATGTTATAACTTCATCAGGAAGGTCCTTAGTAGAATCAAAGCCTCCAAAGGTTTTACTGGGACACTAAGAGTAAAAAAGAGAATTTTATTACTGATCAATAGAAACATTAAAAATCCATTTCACTGCAATCACCCCAACTTCTTCAGTCTATAATAAACTATGGCAAGGGATCTAATTGTTCCATGATAGGCAACAACAATTAATTCTGCCACTAATGTCTCTGTTATATTTGTTTATTTATTTATCTAGTCTGGATTTAAATCAATACAGTTAACAGAATGTAAATGATCAGCATACATCATTTTTCTTACTATTATACAGTGAACATGGATTTTCAGTAATTTACTGATTAGTATTGATCTTTAATTGGCAGAAGAAAGAAACCTTAAATTTTCTAGAATCATTCTGTACAAGACCAGCAAGTTCAGTATTTGTTTATCTATACCACATAAAATTAATTAACCATGCCATCACCCTGGTTTCAAAGTATTCTCTTCTGAAGTTGACTGTAAATCAATTATTTTCCTAGGCTGTTGAATCAAATCCTTAACTGCCAGGACAATTCCCTCTTCTGCTGACTTTTCAAACTCCTGATTGTCTCAATGTACCTGTGTCATCCCCGTAGCCCTGATAACACGGATCCTGTTACACTAAATTATGTCTGCAGATATTCTAATTTGAGCAGTTAGGAAACAGTTTGGCTAAATGTGACGTATTATTTACATCTACATGAGCTACGCACCCTAGGGTCCTTTTATCTTAAATGGAGAGGAAAGGCACAATTTATCCCATCTTAAGTAAGTCAGTGAGTGTAAAATAAGTCAAATGAATCGTGTCCTAAATATGTCTCTTTTCCCTCCATTGATTCTAAAGAAAGCCTCGTGTGACCAGCAGCTGTTGCCGCTGATACTATCGCTATGTATGGTTAGGTGAGATAGCTCTCTCTGAAATAGGTTCTAGTTGATTGTCTGTATCCTTACTGTCCCATACTGCACAATAATGGAAAATTTACAGTGTCCACTTGTGATTAAGCTGTTTTTGGTCCCTGTGCACTAACACAATAAAGAGTCCCTTTGCCACCTTCTATGGTCATGGATAGGCCAGTCAGTTTTGCCTCTATGATCTGGGAAATCTGCCATTGTTCTCCCACTATGAGCAAAAAAGTTGAGGCTGAGAAGGGAAGAAGAGGTAGGACCATGGCTTTGACATCCACGAAAACACTCCTTCCCTTTCACTTACCTCAGCTCCCTATGGGAAGACTCTAGGACTGTGGGTAATTACCACTACTTGCCCTTGTCTTTTTTACATAATTTCTAAATATTTTATGAACAATTAGATATTACTTCAAAGTAAGTATTATTAATAGTAGAACGCATGAGGAAGATGAGCCACAATGACATTAAATCACTAGTCCAAAGATATAGAGCAGAGAACTTAGTGTCCCTAACTGCTAATCTTTTCTTAGATATCTATTTCAGACATATACAACTGTGAAACCCAGTTGACAGTGATTATGTTCACAGAATTTGAACCTAAAATACAAACAACTGGTGTTAAAATGCTCTAGATAATTTGCCTTTTATTTACACATATAGAATATCCAGCAAATAAATTAAAAACCCAGAGGGCAACATGTTACTAAGCAAGAACCCAGACCTTGCAGGAATGCTCAGCAGAAGAAATCGATTGTCTTTGCTATCACCTTGATCCAGATTATTAATAATTCATCAGAAATGAAATTAAAAAATCAATGTCGTCAAAAAGAGTAGTTGGTATATGCAGCACAGGGACACTTCAAGCACACAGATATATAAGGTGTAAATTGTCCCTTTTTGTCATATTTGTAAGTAAGTAAATTCCAGCATTCTGCTCCATTACATGGCATGGAAAGAAGGAAGGGAAGGAGGGAGGAAGGAACTTTTGATTAATGTATGAGGAGCAGAATAAACAAAAACAAGAAAACAAGTTAGTCACTTACTTTATTGGGTCAATAATTTTCAGGCTTTTTATTATTATATATTCTTGCTCTTTCATACTGAAATATTATCCAGATATAATCAGATAGGCTTTCATAATCATTGGCCAAGCCATAGTTTGTCTTAAGATTTGTGTTTAAAATTTGACACTTCAATTTCAAAGTTTGCTTTACATCTGGATTAATATTCTAACTACAGTTCAATACTAATTACTCAGATTAATTAGATAATGATTAATTAGATAATTTATGTAAAGTGCTTTAAGTAGAAAAATCACTACACAAGTACTAAGTATTGTTAATTGCAGCTGGGCAAACACTGAAAAACAGTAAATGAATATTCATTTCAGTTTTAAAGTAAATGCATTTCAGCTGTGTTTCAAATGCTTGGATATTTACTTTCTGGCTCATTTTCTAAGAAAAGATTTTACTGGCAGCAATGTTGACCAAAATGTATTTTATGCAGAAAAAAAATCACATAAAACTAGCATTAGTTTCTATGTATTTAAATGAGAAACCTGATTCTAAAGACCAGACTACCGTTTGGATGCCGTACTTTTATGAGAATAAAGAATGGCAGTAATTTTGTGTCTTTAAATCTAAAGCTTATTACCTGGACTAGACTGTGGCTCACATTCATCCCACCCCTCTTTAGGAACCTGGCTGAGATACTGAAATGAAAAATCTATTTGCCATAACTCCCTCTCTTTTCACTAGAGTGAAATGGGCACCATCAATAGGCGATTTAGCCTCATAAACTGCTTGCAGAGGAGTCTCAGCCCACATAAAATCTGAGTTGTCCTGAGGAGACAAGTCCTGTCATGTCACAAAGCCAGGGCACAAAATGAAGACATTATCTTTGTCGCTAATGACAAGACTGCTTTTGATATCAGTTGGTGCAGCTCAAGCTAATGGGCCAAGCACCAGAACTCAAGTTTATACACCTGACTGATCTCACTGATATCAAGAAAACAAACTATTCTGGTGCCTTAAGTTAGGCATGAATATGAATAATCTCATAAAGTTGGAGAAATGAGCCCTATCTTGGATTCAAGTGGAGTCAAAAGAACTCTTGCATTTAACATCCATTGGCCCTCAGTATGCTATGTAGTGTTTTTGATCAGTTAAGAAAAATTGGCTAGGATATACCTTAACTGACCTATTAAGGAATTCAACATAATAAATCCAAAGCTACAGCCATTCACTTTGATATCAGTAGGAACAAAAAGTGCTTTGCTCATAGCTGAAGATAGACTCTTGGTACCATAAACTAGAAAAAATTGGGGTTCTGAATTCACCAAAAGTCAGGTATGAATTTATAAGAAGATATGAAATATACATAAGAAATCCTCCCACCTCTTCCAAATAAAGTTTAAAGGTTAAAAAACAAAATTTCTATAGAATTTAAAGGAAAAATCCTGGTAATTTCTTTGTAAAAGGTAAAGGAAGATGAAGTGAAGCTGATGTAGAACTATTTACAAAGATTTCTGACTTTTCAAAAGAACCATTAATTTTCCTTTCCTTTACTCATACTGGGCAAGTCACCAGATGCTCAAGAAGTTTATTGGCATCTCACCTATGAAATTCCTCAGATAATTCAGCACTGTAAAAGTACAGTCTGGAACCGAATCACTGTAAGAAGCTCAAGTTTTATTTCTCCCTTCCCTTTCCCTGTTTTGGGAAAAGGAAGCCACAACACTGACATCTAAAGGAACTTCAAAAATCTTTCTCCTGTATTCTCAACAGATCTTCAAAGACATCAAAAACAAATCAAATGTTATCACTTTAGAAACAAAAAGCTCAGTTTCAGCCAGAAACATCCCTCATTTTAAAACTCAGTTTTATCTTATTAATACAAGAGAATGATTTCAGCAACTACAAGAACAAAAATGCACTAAGTGGTAGACATCAGGGTTAGAGTCACTGGCAGTGAGCTGGGAAAAACTGCTGGCCTCAACTACTCCTTTATCACTTTACTTGTGAATTTTAGTATAGGTATTTTTTAGTGAGATTCTAAGTGTAAAAATCCATCCTGAGAAGGTAGCCAGAAATAGTGTATCTGTCACTTAAACTATATTTCACTATTTTGGCAAAAGATCTGGTGGCTTAGGCCATTGGCCTAGAAGCTGGATTCAGGTCCCTGTTTTCCAGCTTGTTATACAAGCAACACAGAAAATATCTACTCATTCATATTTTCCAAAGGGACATAAACAATACTTTTTTTTTTTTTTTTTAATCTGACATTTCAACATTAACTACAGTGATTAGGGAAAAAAAGGTTCAGCACCACATGAGGAAAGAAATCCCTCTTGATGCTGCAGAGCTTGTGTTTTAACTCTGAAAAAAGTTAGGAATCCCATTAGCAATCATATGCAGGGAGAGAGGAGTGCTGTGCAATCCAGCTGTCAGGCAGCCATTGTTTTCTTTTATGTAGGAAGTAATTTTCATGAGGCTAAGCATATATATTGTCTAACTGTTGGAAATTAGTTGAAAGAACAGTTGAAAAAAAGTTGAAAAAATTAGTCTGAAAGAACGATTTTTAAAATACCAAACAAAAATAAGAATCTGGTGATTTAAAAAGCATCTAAGGTATTCCTGGTTTGTTTTCAGCCTTAATTTAAGGATACTTTTTAAAGAATGTTATGGGCAGATATATATATACACACACATATATTATATATGTGTGTACATACATATATACATACATACAAACATACATACATACATATATATATGGATTAAATCTTCAGCAATGATATTCCAGGGTTTAAATGGGCCAAGTCTATTTATACCTGTCGAGGAGCTATCCCAGTATATATAATTAATATAGATTTTTTTTTTCATAACTGTCCTGTCTTCTTAGACTAGTGGCAATGTTAGAGACAGTGAAATACTTCTAGAACCTCATGACATCAGTAGTTGGGGAGTTGCAGATACATGTGTCTTATAGCACTGATGTTTTAGTCATTCATAAATCAGAAACAAAGACAAAAGTCAAAATACAGATTAAAAAAAAAAAAAAAGTGCTAGTAGAAGTCATTACAGTCATTCCATCATCCATGGCAGAAATATCTGTCTTTTGTATTGAATTCAATGGTGAGAACAATTGCATATTTATTAACAACCAGGCAGATGCTCTGTTTTGTATTCATTAAGAATGGTTCATTCAATAACTGTTACAAATACAAATTCCAAAGACAGAATAATGCAGAGTGGTTTATTAAACTTTTGACCTTCAGCAAAGCTCTTCAGCCACTGCTCAAACTTCTCCTGAAGTTAATATGAATGACCACATGAAAGTCCAAATGAAGCTACTAGCTACTTCTAAAGCTTCATGATTTAGAAGAAATTAGTAAAGTCTGGACCTGGGGAAATTGTTGATTTTCCCTTACACCACTCCCTCTGCACCACTATCTCTTTCTGTTTCTTTCTTGGATCTCAGCTCAAGGACCATGTAATGTGTGAGAATATTTTCCATGGTTTTCTCTTTTTAGATTACTAGGTTTCCTAGGGTACTCACAGTTCCCGGCCGTGGATACGGCACTCGCCCTTGGTATGGGACCCACTGGTAGTTGGGGCCGTCTCTGTGAGCGTAGGGACCAAGGAATACCCTCCTCACGTCCGTCATGCTGTACATACACACCGCCGACCCCTTGAAGATATTACTAAAAACCAGGGAAGAAGAAATCAAGTCAAGTTCTTTAAATTATCTGTCCATTTAATCAAGTAGGAGAGCTGTGGGAATAGCAGCTTGTTGCTTTCTAATTTATTACATGTGCTGATTACCAAAACTCTGACATGCTCTCAGAGCAATCCCAACTCACCTCCTGTGAAAGTTCAGCAGAACTGATACGATCTCCCAGATATTTTGCTAAGCATATGGCTGCTATTCCACTCTTTAAAACATATTGTCCCCATAAGGCCAAAGCCCCAACTTGAGTAAATGTCAACAGGCTTGTCTCTAGGGCACTATTCGATTTTTTGCTTTATTTCACTTTTTTTTTTTCTTTTTTGGTATTGTCTTTCGTCATTTGGGCAGCACACACGCAAACTGCAGTGCTGTTTCTTGCCCTGAGATTTCTTACTGAAGACAGTAAGTACTTGTAAATCTCCCTCCTCTATGCACGGTTATCTTTAGAAACATTCTTTCTATTTAAAAGCTAAAATCTTTGTCCTTCATAGATAAAAGTAGCAATGCTCTCTACCACCAGTACTGCAGACCTTCCTCAGGCCAAGTATAATTTTGTTCTTAGGGAAAGCACAGTGCAACCAAAGCATTCAAGCCACAGTTAGGCACGGTGAAGCAATACAACTTTGAAAGATTTTTAATTTTTCCAGATTTCCACAGTATTTTTACTAATACCTTGCTGAGTAGCCAATTTCCCACATGAGAGTTTTTCACTTTTACCCCTCCCCCAAATAAGCAATATTGAAGACCTGTGTGATTTTCCCAGATCTACGTGGGAAGGGCTGCAATTTCTGATCTCCACTATTACAGGCCAATTCAAAGGCAGGAACAGCCGGAGGAACTGATAGTCCTGGTGATTACTTGGTTCAGAGTGATGATGTACGTTGCTCACAAGACAAGAAACCTAATTCATTGCTGCTTACTGCCACTGACTTTTCAGTTCAAAGGTTAAGAAAATTTTGTTTCTTAAAAACATTTTTAACAAAGAGACCTCTTTCAAACAAGCAGCCACCCAAGTTTCCATGCAAGTAAAATGATACATTCTGTACCTGGAAGTTGTAAACACTCCATAGACTATTGGATTTTTAGGGTCTTTTGAGTTCATTAGAAACACATCCTCTGTAACAATAACAAGAAAGGGGGAAAAAATGTTAATTTCTGTATTGGCAATCCCAGAAAATGTTTCTGTATTCAAAGCTAACACTTACGTAGTTCATCAAAGTGTGTGTCAATGCCATTGGGTCCTGGCACAGAACAAATCAGGCGTGCTTTCAGGAAAGTTGTCCATTTGTTAACAAGGCTCCTGTGTCCACCAAAGTCATTCTAATAACGAAAGTATTCTGCATTAACATCTCGTAACAGTCTTTGCTTGAAATCTCAACTGAATACAGACAAAATACCTTAAATAATCTCAAGATGCTGGTTGTAGGAAACATAGAAAAGAATTCAAACTTTACATAAGAAAAACATTGTTTTCAAAGACATAATTCTGAATTACTTTTCTTTTACATGGTATTACTATACAGTTCATAGTATCACTGTACAGTTGACATCATTTCTAAAAAAAGAAGAAAGAACTCCTTATATATTCTAAAATGTACAACACTGGAGACAGAGAGACAGGCAGGCAGAATATTTTGCTCCAGGTTTCCCATCCAGCCACATCCCGGTAAGGTTTAAGAAGCTTATTATCCTTAACTGGGTAGCAACAAAGGAGAAATACAAGTTATGCATAAAGAAAGTATATAAAAATGCCAGAATGGTGGATTCAGATGCATAGCTGCAAAACTTGGAGCAGAAGCACACCAAGGACTCCATACATATGGGGTAACTGGTTTTCAAGCAGCTATGTCTGGACTTGAGGAGATAAATTGAAATTGTGCCTATGGATTAACATGAAATTTTACTGTAAATACCATAGTTGCCAAAGCTGTATAACATTTATGAATGTCACTTAATTTGTAGAAATCTTTTTAAAGTCTGTCAGAAAAATATTTGGATGTTTATCAGGGCGGATGGATGAATCAATCTGGAAACATTAAGTCTTCTGAATTGTTGCCCATTTATAAAACTTAGCTTAAACAACTATTTCTTAAATCTTCCTTTGCCTCTGTTTAAAAAGTTTTTCACTAGTGTGGGAATGGAAAGGTATTAACATTCCTCTAAAAAGTAAATTCTTCAAATGTTTTTGGCCTACCTGAAAGTATCACATTTCCTGCAAAAGACTGAGTCTTTTGCAGACACATTCTGAGCCTCAAAAAATGACTATGATTTTTTAAACAAAACATCACAGTTTGTGAAGCTTCCCAAACAGAGGAGAAATGAAAGTACACCTTTCTATGTGTTTTCCCATAACTATTTTTCACTCTGCCTGATCTCTGCTTCACTACAGTGCCACTGTTAGTACAGAATAGTTTACTGGCAAGGAAATGCAGTTACTAAAAGCACTCTCAAAGTGTCCAAGGATATCCAATCTCACACTAGTAAGTCACCATTTACCTTACAGATCTGCCCTATTCTGGCATGAGTGGCTTTTCCAGTGTGCTCTCCATCAATTGCATTTTCACGGAAGAAGAAATAGATTTTGTCATCTTCTGGGTTGTCACTCTCTGGTATCAGGTGAACACTAATAAATCTAGGATCTGAGAAAACAAGGCCATTGTGCATGTTACTGTTCCATGAATTAAATCACTTGCTTTCCTTGACTAATTGTGACTTTGCCAAGAATCAACCACTAAATTACATGGCAAATATTCCCATATTAGGTACATTATTGCACAGTTACATATAACAGATATTTACATTCCTTCTATCTCTTTGCTGTAATTAACTCTGCTTTTGGAAATAGACTCACAGGCTAGGAAAGTATGATCAAGCCAAGAGAACTAAAAAATGCCTTCTCAAACCTCAGACTTCAGTTCCTCGTGCTCCTGTGCAGCTCAAATCACCATTTACATGTTTTTGCTCTGCATTAGCTTACAGGCAAGCCATGTCAACACACACCAGCATTCATCTGCAGCTCACCTAGCCAATACATTTTTGTTTGATACTGTCTACTTCCAAACTATCGTCCCCCTGGGAAAACCCATCATTTTTTGTTTTGTTTTCAGAAGGGAAGTATAGCTGTGAATTTCTGTAGGGGGAAAAAAAATCTATTCAAGATTGTTGAAATACTATGTCTTGTCTTATCTTTTTTTTTAGATTGTTTTCACAGAAAAAGTTTGTTTCCTGACAATTATGGTAACACCATTATTTGATGATGAAGAAGAAATATCAACAAATGAAAATACAAAAAATTAAGACAAACTGATTGGTTATGTAAAAATGGTGGTAAGAAATTTTGAAAGAGAAATCTGTATAAATCGTAAGAGTAAGTCCATACCAGTGGTGAATTTGGCTCATCACTTTATTTTACTGAGATACTTCAGCTGCTGTTTTTCACTATATTTGGAAAAAAGGTGGCATATCCAATAGATTTACCAATCTGTTTTACAACCAGTTTACATCCTGCTGGGATAATTAACTGTGAACTATATTTAACTACTCATAGCCTTGTTCCTATGTAAAATTATAAGCTGTTGTAGTGTCTTGTGCTAGCCTCTTTTCAGTGCAAGTTATTGCCACATAGTCATTGAAACAGTGAACTGTATTTCGTTTTGCCAGTTTACACTCGCTGTCCCATTAAATTCATTGCCTTATTAAGACAGTAATGCTTGCAACCAGCCTATTTTGGTATATTAATAAATATGCACACATGTGTTTAGATGTGTCTATTATATAGGTGCATATGGCCTCATTTTATAGATATGTGTGTGTGTATACACACACACACACACACACACATACACAAAAAAACCCCAGTTTCTATATATGTGTATATATATATATACACACTGGTTATAACAGCCTTCACATGAAACTACAAGAGCTAGATAATAAATGGGACTTTGTGCCTTTTGGATCACACAGCACAAGAATGGCCATACTGGCGCAGACCAAAGGGTTCCTCAGACCTGTACACAGACTCCAACATTGACCACGAGTAACTAGCTGGGAAAAAGTAAGGACACGGTTAATGAAAATGCCAGTTTCCTGGGATAATCTCCCAGCCTCCAACTATTTGCCATGCAGCTAATTCCCTGAGCTTGGCTGGTTTCTCTGTACTTAGCAACTCTCAATAGATTTTTCATCCAGGTATCTGTAGAGACTCTTCCCAAACCCACACAGACTTCCAGCATTCACAGTATCCTTTGGCCATTTGTTCCTCAGGTGCGCAAGCTAAAGAAATAAAACCTACTTCTGATCTCTAGTTTTGCACATGAATCCTGCTAGCTTCATCTGATGTCTCTTAGTTCCTTTACCGGAAATATCCACAGCGTTCAAGATGTGGATGGATTGTGCACTTACACAGGGTGATAATAATGTTCTTTGTTGAATTCTCTATTCTTTTTCTATTAATTCCTAACATTTAATATGTTCCAGTAATAACTTCCTGAGCAATAAGCTGACATTTTCAAGGAACTTTATGTGCCATAAACCTAGAAATTCACTCTTCGTTGGTAAAGCTCAGTCCATAGCCCGTCATTTTATACGTGAAGATAGGCGTGTTCTTCCTCATGGCTTTTGCCATGGTTTATCACTACATCATTCATCGAGATTAATTTAATTTGTCATTTGATTGCTTAGCTACTCAGTTGCATAAGATCCTTTTGTAATTCCTCACAGTCTTCCTTTGTTTCGCTATGCTGAATAAAGAAATTTTCATCAGAAAACTTTCTCATCTTGCTGCTCAACCCTTTTCCAGGTCATATGTTGAACACCACAGGCTCAGAACATAACCATGTGGAACTCTACTACCTATTCTCTAAGTTAGACCTTTTTAAACATTTGAAACCATTAAAAATCTGTAAGAAGCTGAAGGTCTCCACTCCACAAGAATGGAAGTTTAAGCTACTAAATTCCCTTCCTTTCTTTCTAGCATGCATCCAACAGCCTTCACATTACACTGATGTGAGGCCCAAGGTAAATAATACTTAGACCATATCGTAATCTGATTAATATCTGTTGTTCTTTGTATAATCTACCAGGGCTTTGAAGGGAACTTGTTTCACAGAAAACATAGGCCACAGGTTAAAATCTTCACAGTCTGTGAAAAGATACATCAGAGGAAGAGGACACACGTTAGAAGACACTGGTCCAGGCTACTGGATCTGGAGTACTTTTGGTCTGAACACGCAGAGCTGTTTTTTACAATCTTAAGGCCTTAATGAAAGGGGCAAAAAAAATTCAACCAAAACTTAAACACATTCCCAAACAGTTAAATGATTTGTCTCTAGCACAATGGGTTTTGTAAATCACAAGATATCAAATTCTAAAATAAATCAGGCATCAAAAATCTAACTTTACGCTGCCCAATGAAGATCCCACAGGGAGTCCTATTCGAGTCAATAATATTGCTGATATAGTAAGGGTTATATAAACTTGTCCTCAGTTAGCACATTATTATTCTTTTCTTTCCCTCTCATACTTTTGCAAGTGAACCTGGAACACTAAGGGAGCCTAGCATATAGAAAAGGATTGATACGAGAACAATAGAAAAACAGTAAAAATATTGAAAATATATATTTCAAATAATTCTAGTAGAGTGGTGGCACAGAAGAGGGATGTGTGGAAGGCTGATAATTTAGGCCATAGAGAGATCACAGGTGTATATACTTTTGCATAACTTTTTTTTTTTTTTTCCCCAACCAGTGCTCATCTGCAAGGAAGTCAGATTTTCAATTAGTGATTAATAATCCTAACTACATTCATGGCAATAAAACCTCCACAAAGCCTCATATTAGAGCATCTCTTCTGTACAGCATGGAACAGCTTCTGTTGAATTACACTGGAGTGTGCAAGCCTCAGGCTGTTTTGCCACCTGGTTAAATCAATATGTTTTAGTCAATAAGAGAATGGCCCTTCATTTTATAGGGCCATTGCTCTTGTTAACTGTTTCTTTTTGTTTGTGTGTTTGTTTTTTCTCTTCCGTATAACATATCTCTGTCTATGTAATGAAGCAACTGAAAGGAGAAGAGGTTACACGTGTTCCATAGTATATAGACATAGACATTCCTTATTCCTTTTTGTTCAGAATGACTATATTGACTACATAAGCAAAGCCATGACCATGAGGGTGTGTGTGTGTGTATGTCTGTGTGGAGGGAGGGAAAGAAATTTTGTTGATAATTCAGTAGGTTATAAAGCTAAGACGTAGGCAGCGCGCGTGAGCGGACTGCAGCGTGTTCTTTATTGTTCCGCTAATCGAGGAGCTCTGTCCGGCCTGAGGCTTGATGAACACTGGCATTTCACTCTGGGGCTTCGGCCTGGGCTTAGAACGAGCTGTTTTGGGTCACGATGAATCAATCAGCCAGATGGCCGGCAGTCACGCAATATAGCGCGCTCTGCGCACTGCGAAGTGTTTTTGTATTGCTCTCCGAGGGAGCGAAGGGGACTGCTGTCCCCAGATGAAGGACTTACACTTGACCCGCCTAATTGTTCACCCATGCAGCAGAAGACAGACTGTTATCCACGAATGTGCGTGTTCGGGTATTGAGGTTACCCTGCCTTACCCTGCAAAATTAAACTTTCCCCATGGAAAGTTTAAAATAATTCAGTCAGGCCTGACCTACTTCGTACATTCAACACAGCCACATAAGATGTGCTGGAATGAACTTCAAGCAGTTTTACTGAATGGGAAGTGGAACTTTGATCCGAAACCACTAGCAGCAATTGCAAACACTGATGTACTGCAGCTATTGTGGATAGATAGGATGACTTCAAATTTCTGTATATGAATTACAGGGTATTCTGAGACCCTAAAACTGCCTCCAATCAGTGAAACACTCAAATATTCTTACAACAGTCCAGCATGTTCTTATTTAAAAGCAGTCTCTCATTAGCTCAAAGGTCCAGAAAGCACGTTTAGTGAAAACGAATTTAAGAAATTATTTGACATCAAATAGTTTACAATGATTCATTGTTAAAGAAAAAAAACACACACACACAAAAACAAGCAGACAAAGTGGAAGAGTGTTTTAAAAAATAGCATACATCAAACAAGCATGTCTGAAACATGTTTAAGCATGATCAAAGGGAAACAAAGCCACAGTATAAACATGATCAAAATAAAATTACATCCAAAACCACTTCTCTGATCTTGCAGCCAATGTGAGCAGGCTAAAAATAAAAAAACTTAAGATTTTGATTTAAAACAATCAGCATCAAGAAGCAAATTATTAAAGAGCACACCTTTTGCAGTCTCTGTTTTCCAATTGTCTTCACTGTGGAGCTATTTCTCAGCTCCCACATGACACCCTTCTAGCGCCACTTTTTGTCTGCCCTTCTGCAATTACCAGCTCTGCAGACATTTCATTGGCAGCAGCCCATTAAACTGTCCTTCATGAGAAATCTGGCTTTTTATGAAAACGACACCTTGGTCCAGCTGCCTCTATGATTTATACGCCATTGTTTGCTTAGTTAACTAATGGAAACATGTTTTGCTTGTCTCAGCACTTCAGGTTCAGAAAAAGCTAAGGAAAATCGATCTGCATTTGTTCCTTTACAAATGTTATTCTTTAGCAGTGACAACCACGGGCACACACACAAAATAATAGCAAGAAACAATAAAAGTCAGAAATTGGATTTTTAACTGAACTGCATTAGCATTTTAATGAAGATATATAAACTAGAAGGCACAGAAATTACCTTTAGCTGTCAAGATTGAGTAAGCTGAAGGAACAGAAGCTAGGGTCATCTTTTCATCATTTCATAGAAGTAAAAGGGTAGTTCTCTCAGGAACTGTTTTGTAAAGAGTTTCAACTGGATGCCCCTCTTACTGTATATTTACGGTCAAAAAGGCTAATTTACCAGTTCACAGCAAGAAAATTCTAGGAAACTGTAGGGAAATTTTACGCTCAGTAAAACTGCAGTTACTATAATTTAATGAAAATTACTGGAGGGTGACAAGGGCCCTGAGGAGGTAACAGGACTAGGGAGTCTTAAATAAAAAATTCAACAACAACAAAAGCAGACAGCTACACAGACTTCATAAATACATATAGTGCCTGTCCACTGAGACCCAACATCATCAGAGAAGCAAGCACCGTCCTCAGAAAATATGGACTTGAAATCATAGCTAGCTCTATTACCCATGGACAGGAAGACTCACAGCACCGGTCCCAAATGTGCACAGCAAAGCTGTAAGCCACTGTGGCTTTTGGTAAGGTCACCAGAGGACAAAGCTTTTAATATATGATGAGAGTGCTTTTCTTTTTGCTTTTAAACACTCCACTGTAGTTTACAAAATGCCAAAGCTTTTCATGGTGTTCTTCTGAAGTCCCATCATTTTAATTCTTCAACTTACATAAGCCTATTGTTGCCGATAAGTCAAGCGGACATAATGGACCTCTCATGGATTCACAGTTTACAGTTAAGCTCCTCAACCACACTGATGGCATCAGACCACATCCTAAAAGGTGGCTCTCAAGGAATACTCTTTGCACAGGGGATAACTTGTGGCTGTTATGGGACTAATATGAGGATTTTGTGGTAACTTGCTTTCAGATGCTGACACAGCAGGTAGGATCAGGGACAGACCACAGAGTATAGAGATGTGGTTTAAGAACAGTGTTTTCAAAGCCATGAGTAGGAAGAGATGAATGTGTGGCACCCAGACCAGGTATGATTGGGAGGCCAGTAGGTATCACAAGTTAAGACGCACTATAGTCTGTCATTGGTGCTACAATAGAAAATTCTCATCAGAAAAAGTTTTAAAGACTGGGGATATTTACAAATCAATACATTGCAAATCAAATAGAATGATGTTGAGGAACAGTGATCTTAACATACTACGTTAGTTACGGTAGTTTCTGCTGTCCTCCTCCTTAATGTCATATCACTTTCCCCCCTTGCCCCCAAAGACTAGTGAAGGTAATTTTGGTGACATAGATTATGATTATGAGCTAATAAATTTGAGATTTATCTAAGGTTTCTTGCAAATTCAATTGCATATATTGTCTTCATTTTTTTTTCTTATTTACACTCTCTGCATAATTAAAAAAAAAAAAAAGAACCCTTCCTCTCTGAAGAAGCTGGCTGTTTTGTTTCAGTGGAGAGTTATCTGAATTTTATTGTGAGGTAAAGAGATTACCAACTTTCAAGGATGAAAGGTTCTGAAAATGATACTAACATAGCACTCTTCCATCATTTCAATACATGGACTCAGCAACCCCACAACAAGGAAAAAAAGTATAATAGTATAAAACTATAATAAAAAATGCACGATGCTTTTTTTCATATCTAAATTCCTCTGCATCTCAGCACTATCGACATTTGTACAGCAACAGGTATCTAATCTTTCTGGCTTTTCAGTACTTTGACTATTTATATCACCTATGGCTCATTCTCATTGCGAGACTTTAAAACTGAACTAAGTGATTTTATTAGGGAATTAGAGTTTTATAGTTGGGGCAAAAAATAAACAAGGAAAAACTTAAATCTGAGTGTTAATATACTAAGGCATACGTGTTCCACTCTGGCTGAAAAGATATAAAGAGAACCTAATAACTTCATGGCTCAAGATGGCTCAGACGAACTAGGTAACTGATCTACTGGGTGCCATCTCCAGAAGAGCCAGGTTTCCCATAAAAAGCACTGAGAAGAGTTGAGGGAGAGGAAAGACGACACCAGAAGCTCATTTGGGAAGTGCTGAAAGTGGAGTTTCCTCCTGCATTGGTTCTTGTCCCATTTTCTGTGGCAAAGGAGCACTGCGGATCTGATTCTCATTAACACTCAAGACCCTTTTCACCAATGCAGCAGTATTAAATGACCTTAAGGAGAGCATAACTTCAATTTGTGGTACTTAATACTGCTAAAGTAGTGTAAATGAGGCTCCCAGTACGAGCCAAGGCTTAAGTCTCCAGGCAGTGCCACTACAGTGAGATCTCTTTCTCCTCCTCTGCCTTAAAGGCATAAATCAGTATGAGCATTTCTTTCGAGTAACATTTTAGCACACACGGGACGGAGAAAGAAGAAAATGTTGATCTGTGATGCAATTATCAGTTTCTGAAGCCTTTGTTCTAAAGAGACAACAATAGTTTTGATTCCCTGTAATGACTAATTATATGGTGAAGAAAAGTGAATACAAAAGTTCAGTAAAATTATAGCTTCATTCTCAACGCAAATTAGATTTCTCACAAAACAATGCTTATGATCTACCCACCCTATTTAATTTAAAAGAGGTGATTATTATCTCTTTACAGAACAACAACCAAAATTAACACCTCTTTTCTGTTGCTGACTATAGTTTGAGGTGTTGCATATCTATCAACACTGTTAATTTTAAACTGATCTACTCGTCCTTTAGAGAAAATGGTTGGACAACGGAGATGTCTAGTGTCCTCCACAGAACAGAAAGAAAGTATTGCAGCATATTGTCTCCAATGCGGAAAATGTTAATCTCAGGTTTCTGTATTTCTTAACCTCTCTGCAGAAAAAGCTAGCAAGACCTCCAGCTATGAGCCTATTTCTTCCTCAGTCAGCCACTTATCTAGAGTATCTTGACACTGATGCTTGGAAATTAAAACATGGAAAACCTGTGCCTTAACTGTGTAACCTATGTCTTCAGAGCTCCGGACTAGTGACAAAAAGTAAATGCCACAACCTGCATGTTAAACAGTGATGTATTGGGGGAGGAAGAGAAGCATGGAGACCTTGAAGATGAAAGGATTTTGGGTGTTACACACTTTTGGCAGTCAGAGCCATGTTATGGGCCTGCCTTTGGTTAGTTCTGAAAATTCACAGGTTGAGCAGAAGCCCCTGGAGATGCCCAAGGAGTCTGTGTCCAAACAGTATCAAGTTAGATGATCCAAAACTCAGAGACCACGCTGTTACTCTCCACTAATGTGATTTTTCTCAGGCCTTCTAGAACACTAAGAGATGTCTGATAAAGTCTTTGTGGAATTTTCTTCCCCTTATGAATTTGGAAATTAAATAAAGGGTACAAGAAAGAGTCCTGAAGGCAGAGAGTGTATACTGCAGCAACACCATCATCTAAACACCCGAGGTAGACAAGTTCCTGGCCTGGTTCAAGCTCAGTGTGACAAATAGCTGGGGATTAACAAGGTGAACACATTTCACTGAAGTGAAAGTAGGATAGCCATCAGCAACACAACTGGTAAAAGCATGAAACCCTAAACTGAACAACAGCAGCCTGACAAGTATATCTTCAACCTCCATATACCTCCTGAGACCTAGACACTTAAGATTTCTCACTCAGCTCCATGCAGTGCATAACCCTGTCTCTGGCAGGACCATTCGCCATACGTATATTAAATTTTCTTTCCACATTGTGAATAAGTATGGCCTTTGTGTCAAAAATCGCCTACTTTCGAAACAGGAAGAAAACATCCAAATTCCATACCTCATAGCAATACTGCCAGGTTTAATTTGAAGATTGTGGAAGGTGTTATGTAGCTGTGAAAACAATCCTCTCCAAAATGTTGTGTCAAAAACTGGGACAGGACTCTGCCATCATCTCACTTCTTAGTGAGTGATGATCATTCGTGAGGAAACGATCATCGGTCTGAGCCAGGTTGCGAGCACGGATCCAGTAGAGAACACTCCTGTAGCAATTTCCTTACCTATCCGATCTCCTGTAATTTAATTTCTTTGTTAAATCCTTTAGATTTGGTCACAAAACTGAGGTCATTTTGTCAAACTATGAAAATGGTTTTGTTGTTATAATTAACTTTTACAGCTAGTTTAAAGCAACTTGACACAGAATCCATTAAAGTAAGAGTAATGAAGGGTGGCAGCAAAGACTGAAAAAAAGGCACTGGGTGAGTGACTTTTTAATTGATCTGTCCGGGTAGTGCAACAACATAAAATGCAGTAAGGCTCTTGTAAGCGGAAGCAAAAGCCCTCGGTACAACCTTGGGTATTCAGTGTGATAACATCAGTTATGACAACCTCTTTCAGCAGTCATGTGGGCATAATAGGTAGTTCCAACTTAATTTAGTTTCCATCAGCAATAAGGAAGTAACCGGATTTGTACCCAATTGAAATAATTTACTAACTTATTAATGATGTGAAAAGTTAGTTCTGCTCACAAAAAAAAAAAGAAAAAAGAAAGGAAATGTTTAATAAGAGAGGTGTGATTAAAAACAGAGAGAAAAGTCTTACAAAGTTATCTGGTGCACTGCTCTTGTTAGAAAGTTCTGCAAACTGTATTTAATTGGTGTGCACTTTTATTCTATACACACAAAACCTCCTTTTTTTGTCTTCACTGATAGCACTTCAGAAATATTTGACATAATTACCTCAATTTTTAGGAATTAAAACTTCCTTGGTGTAGCATTGGATCAGCACCAGAAAACGGGGCATTTTAGCATTATTTAAAATCAGTGATGGAGGAATTTGCAACATGGCCACACATGCTTGTGATAAATAAACAACAGAGAGAAGAATTAAAGTTAGCAGAAACATTTAAATGGTAATAAATGGATGAAATTAAGAAAAGAATAGAAATGCAGAAAAAAAATATAGGTCCTGTCACGAACAGGAAGAAACGGAACAGATTTTTAAGGAATGTTTTCTACCAATGGAAGTCTATTAGAACAAAAACAAGCTGAAAAGTAAGTCAAATATGTAACAGACCTGAGTACTAATAATGACAACCCATTTACACAGTCCTGTGAAAAAAAATCTGAAGACTCACTAGTCTCTGTGAAATATCCCATACAAAGGTTTCAGCACCTTTCCCACTCACAGAGCTTTCTATGCCTTGAATGGAAGTTTCTTTGGAGAAACAAAAGAATATGAAATGGAGACCAAAGGGGTGAGTGAGTGAACAGAGCTGTGCTCTGGGATTGCCAGATTTTGGAGTGCGTCAAGTGCTATCATAGTGCTTCGGAAATATAAAACACAAGAAAAAAAAACTGCCTTTATGGTTTGGAAATTACTAGCACACTATTAAGAGCTAAAATATATATAAGATCCAGATAGTGCCAGTCTTACCTACTGGGCCTGCCACTGCAAAATATAGGAATCATTGACATACATTTAAGCATACTGGTAATTCTGAACTCAGTAGACTAGACTTCCTTTTTTTTAACCATATTTGGTGCTTCTTGTTTTTTTTCTAAGATGCATATGTGGGTGTATATGTCTGTTTATATGCTTTTATTGAAAATACCAGAGTACAAACCACTGTTTTTAAAACATGCTAGCATAGTTCCATACTAATTTTGCAGCTTGTCAATCAGATGTTTCTGTACTTGTGATCTATCTTATTATCAGAAGTCACTGAAAGCACGTGAAAAATCAAGATTCCTGATTTTGACAGAAGGCGGTTCCTTTAGTGTTCTGCAGTACATCTCATGCATCACTGATTCTGCTGTTATTATTTACTTCCTTTCCCAAGTTTGTACATTCTATGTTGGTGCATAAAGTGACTAAAAGAGACATTTTCTGCTTCACAACAGGTTACATCTGCCTGCTGTGCAAATTATCCAGACTTTAAAAACTTGCTGGTTTGTATTGTATACACCATAAAACTTAAGTTCTTTTTTTCATGTCTTTTATGCCATGTATTTTGCCTTTGCTCTTAAAATGCTTGCAGGAAACTGCCAGTCCCCAACCCTTAAAAATATATACATATATATATATATATTTTATATTTTTAACCTGCTCGCAACCGGTTTTATTTCCAGGAAATATCCTTAGTAAATCCAATGCTTGGTATTTACCCAGCTACTTTGCTACTGCTTCCTAGGAAGGTCCGGGGTTTGAGCAGCTCAGTCAGAGCAGCTCAGTACATACAATTTTTCTATGCATGAAGAGTTCCCTTTGCACAAACATTTCATGCCCGCAGAGGGCCACGCTTAATTTCACTGACATCAGTGGAACTTTTTCTAGTATTTATAAAAGGATTTGAGTTTCTCTCAAATAGCAGTAAAGGGATCAATAAACACCAGTCCTCAGATCAAATTCACAGGTAATGTATTATCATTGAATGTTCTCTAACATTTCATAAAAGCTGTGGAGTGAATGGGCAAAATATGTAATCTGGTCCTTAAAACAACTTTTCTTCTGTTTTTCTGAGCAATGACCTGAAAAAGAGCTCTGTCCCTGAAAGGTTGTCTGTTTTTTCCCTATACCAACTCATTTAATAATATATTCCTACAAATCCCGCTGTTTTTACCTGAACACAAAGCTTTACAAACCTACCAACAGGAAATTAAATTTATACATATATACTTATAAACATATGTTAAAAATAAACTTTTCTATAATCCAGAAATTTAATAAAAACACAGGGCAACCTATCTCTTTTAAAGGTAAATGGGAATAGGAAATATTTTTCTCTATTTACTTAGTATATCTGCTGCAGCCCTAGGGAGCCTTGGAACATCAAGTTTTGCCGGATGTTGTATAAGAGATGGTGGTCCCAAGTCTAACATTTGCCTTCAAAACAGATAATTTTGCCTGATAACACTATAGGGTGTGTCACCTTTTTACACATGAAACACTCAACCTATAGCCACCAGTGATATGTGTCTGAGAATGGTAAAAAAATAGAGCTTGAACAGGCATATCTACTGTTAGCTGACGTATGCTACCTTGATGTTTATTAAATGTTACCATAAAATCTACTTCTTTTACTGTAGAGCGTTTAAAACCACCTTTCAGCCTATCTACATCATGCTTCTTAGAAAATCAAGTCTAGCATCATTTTCAGCAAGGATGAACTGATACAGGCCCGTGTAATCCAATGGTAGAGCAAGCTATGGGATATGCCTGACACCACTTTGAAATCTAAAAGCTAAACGCTGAAGCCTGAGCTAAGTAACAGAGGCTGCTCTTAAGGTCAAAGGGAAAAGTGGGCACTGCTTTAGAAATGCAGCAAAATGAGATACGTTCAGGATCTATTGCTCGGTCAAAGCTTAAAGATATCAGCTGAGGATCCCATCTCTAAGTTTTTTTTTCCATGCTCTGCCTGTCATATCTGAAAACTGTGATTCTTTTAATAGGGTATTTGGAGGCTTCTTTTTTTATTTTCTCTGTTACATAGTCAAGTAAGTGGCCTTTACAAGTGAAAACAAGTTTCCATTTGTCTCTCCCATTTGTCCCTCCCTGAGAGTTAAGTCCTGTTTTCTCTTCCTTACATCACCGTCATGAATAAAGTTCTATGGGCTAAATCATGCTGTTGGTGCCATCTGTTTCACCCATTTGTCTTACAGCTGTGGCCTGGTGCAATCTGGGAAGAAATCCATGATAGAGGCTCAAGAGGAGCTAGAACCAAATCTCTCCTGGGTTCGCTGGATTTGCAGAACCAAAAGAAGAACCAAAAATGTTTGTAACGATTAAAATTCTGAAGAGGAAGAAAATTGATCTCTTGGAGAATTTGATACCAGATTAAAAATACAGTTCTATAACTAAACTTTCTTTTTAAATAAATAAATTCAAATAGTTCTATGTATTTATTAATTAGATCAGTTTTAGGTGTTTTCTTTCCTCCTCTATAGAAAGGTGGCCTACTGTTACAGTACTGAAGGATGTAAGATTTGATACATCACAGTATTTCAGAAATAATAAAACTATAAAATAGACAAGGAATTAATTAATAAAGCAGAATTTAACTAAAACAAATAATCTATCTACATTTCCTGATCTTGCATAATCTTTGTGCCTACCTGATAACATAGTAATGCATAGTTCTGTTCTAATACAGTCAGTAGCCATAATTCTGTTAAATACAGAAAAAGTAGGAATACATGCTTAAGAATGGTCCATAATATTAACTTTGCTATTCTTTGCTGGTATAGCTTTTAAATTGTGCTCTTGAATTACGTGACTGTATTATCTGTGGTTTAAACACATTGATGTTTCCACTTTGTTGTAAAAATAGGCTTATAATACAAGACTGTATTTAGCAATCTAGTACCAGCCATCAGTTTGATATCAGCCGTGACATTATTTAATTTTCAGAATCACAGAGGTTAAAGCTCACTGAACTATAAACAGTTGGAAACATGGAGTGTAATCCCAAGGCACAGCTCTGCACAAGCTGTAATTTAAATCATATTGCATGCTAAGCTGAAAAGGCAGTGCAGGTCCCAGAGGGCATGAATAAATCTGCAGTCACTGATTTGCCACACACATTTGTGTTCAGATTCTGTAACTGTGCAAATGTGATGTCTTCCTTTAGTGCAGAGGACCTGTCATCTACTGAGATTTGTAATTAAATAACCCAAAGAACAAAAGCAATTACTTGGCCTTACAAGCATTCAGACTGGAGTTTACACGATTTCATGAACAAAGAAAAGAGGAAGTTATGGAGACAGTGGGAAAGGGAGGGTCTGAATCTACGGAATAATTCAGCTGTGTCTACCACTGACTGAGATTTTAATGCACAGACCAGGTACTCAAATACCTGGTTTACTTTGAACTAATAATTACTTCATCACAAGCTTCACTCTGGAGTGGATATTTGCCCATGTAGGGAGCCAATTTTGTTTCCAGCTGGCGAGGTGCCACGTCAGGTGCCTGCTTTGAGCAATCAGTTGCGATAATTGCAAGCAACACTGAATGCCTTTTGGGGCAAGCAATTCACGGTTCAGGAATGGCAGTATAAAGGGGGTGTTAGGTTCAGCCCATTACAAAGAACAACTCACAAAGTTTGAACAGGTTGAAAACTAACAGCTGTAGTTTTATGGAAGGGGGGAGAGAGGTAGGAAGAGGCTAAGGGGCTGCAACCGCACTCCTCCATCATTAGCTCTGCCGGATGTGCTGGCCAGTCTCAGTAACGTGACAGGGTGGTGGCTATGGGGTTGTGCAGCCCTTCCTATTCCCAGCTCAGCTGCTTTGTCCTCCCATTTCCCAAGTTTGGTTGGATATTCTGATCTGGGCCAACAAGGCTTCCCCGTAAATCAGTTTAGACATTGGTTCAAGAGAAAACCACATCAACTGCCCGTGATCATGGTCTCCTCCATATTTGCTAGCATTTTCCTTTTTTCTATTTGACATACTGGTAAAATAAGAAGAAGAAGAAAAAAAAGATTTTCATAGAGGTTGCTTGATGCAAAGGAAATATTTAAAAGGCATATAATGAATTAATGCATTATAATCATACAATCATATAATGAATTATATATCATATAATGAATTCATTAATAATAATGAATTTCCTAAATGGAAGTTAAAGGGCAGATTTATATAAAACCTAGTCATTGAATAAACAAAACACATTGTTAATGTATTTACAAAACAGCATATTATTACAGAAATGAGCCAAGCACTGCAGTGAGCAGAAATCGCTAGGTCTTTCTTGACTGCAGTTATAATATTCTGGGTCTTCATCAGGTGAAGATCTGGTCCATGGCATCTTTTAGTATCTATATGATAACACACTTTTGTCTCTCTGCCTGAATAACAAGTTTTAGTTGATCTGTTTGAAATGGTTGATTTCTACCACGTTGGCATGTGAGATGTGGCACCAGCACTATTTAAAAGAAGGAACCTGCCCAAACCGAGACGCTGGAGGTGATAAATGGGAGGCTTGGACTGCATCCTTAGAGATAGAGGATGTGTGTGTGTGGCAGGATGGAGGTGGAACTGATAAACACCCCGAAGTCTGCAGGTGCTTAGAAACAGGGTTGAGGTTCAGGAACTGTCTCTAATATTCTTTAGAGGCCCAATCACCAATGTCCCACATGACTGTACAAAGAAAACTTCTTAAAACAAAACCAGCTCATTTCTCCTTTTAACACAGACTAAAACATTGCCAAATACTTTGTGGCCAAAGCTGTGAATCTCATTAAATTCAATGAAACTCGCTTAGCACTCTCCATTTTTGTGCAGCTGAAACCTCTAATTCTCCACCCCCCCGCGGCCAGCGTGCTCTAGTCACATCACACTTAACCTTTGCCTTGGCTTCTCAGAAAAGAATTTGTTTCACCCTATTCACAGCTTCAACAGTTTGGCAAACTGCACTTGAGTGCCGCGCTGGGCCTTTATATTGAACACACTAATCTGATTGTTTTTCCACTCTACAAACTTTGGGTCAACAATCAAGCTGCTGCCAGAAACTAATTAATTTGCAAACAGGCCCCATTTTCACAGGGGGGGAGCTTTTGAAACCTATGTCAGCAGAGCTGGTCACACCATGGTGACATGCATTGTCATGGCATCCACTTTTCTGGGTAATTCTCCTCACTAATTTTTCACCATACACGTGAACTCAAATTACCCAGTCAACAGTAAATCTCTATTGAATGCCCACCAAACTCTGAACGTGGTGGCCCGAGAAGAGGAAATTGGTATTGACGGGGTCAACACTAATTAAACTGATGGTTAGAGCAGAAGGGGAAAAAACACAAGAACATTAAAAAAAAAAAAATCAGATGTATGTCATATCCCAATGATGGGGGCTGTACAAACTCACTCCTGCTTTGTTTAAATCAGTCAGTATTCTGCTATGTGATTCCCAAGAAGCAGATTTCTTCCTAACTTTTCTTGAAAAGCTGGTTAGTCACTTTTTTTAATAGGAAAGGTGGCACAATTTGGTATCTAAAAGCGATATTTTCCAAGCATCAGAGCTGTGATGACTCACAGAGATCTTAAAGATCACAGTAAACCTACTTGAATTTGGAAGGCCTATAATATAGGCCTATAATATATGTGTGTGTGTGTGTGTGTGTGTGTGTGTGTGTATATATATGTACAGGCCTATAGTAATGTCTTTGGCATCCTGCCACCTAAATCTGAACTCTCCTTTTTCTTAAACTGATTTAGATCTTTGTAAAAATAATAATTACAAAGAAAATCATGTTGTGTAATTCCAACTGGGGCCTGCACCAAGAGCAAAGAAAAGTGCAGTCTTAGAACCTCAACGTTACACCTGCCTTGGACAAATTATTATTCTTTTTCTTTCTGTTGAAATCCATCTCCAGGGCAGAAATTTTCAGTAAGCTTTCCTGACTATGAATAATGAATGTGGGTAGCCTGTGTGTTTATATTTATACATATATACATATATAGATACGGTCCTTTCAATCATATATTAACTGAAGTAATATACAAAGCTTGCTAGTAGCAATTATTGCTACAGCTACCACTACTTCAGCTAGATACAGAGTTTGTCACCTTCCTCGTGTGAAACAGACCATTAAAGTTGCCCATTGCCAAACTTTGCAAGTTATCCATCAAAATAAAAATATATTAAAAAAAAAAAATCCCTCCATGTTAGGGGGAAAAAAAGAAAAGCCTTCCAGAGGACATGCAGCATCACTGGGACTAGGGGCAATCAGACAGTTGCTGAGGTTTATTCGTCAGTGTGAGAGGGGCATCAAGCTGGAGAACGCAGGGTCCGTGGGACCCTTGCAGTGTCCTCATGCAGGTCAGTCTTTTCGCAGCTCCCACCACTCGAGATTGCAGATGAGACCGATTTGTGCTCCTAAGGCTATGTCTGTAGTGAGCAACTCTCTTGGGTCATTGAAACTCGGTTCCGACCAACCAAGCAAGATTTGCCTGTAGAGTTGGGTACACTGATTTATTCACCTTTAGGATCTAGCCAGAGCACATTCTGGCTCATTCTTCCAATTTCCTCACAGAAAAATCAGAGCATGGGTGAAGGAAATGGGCACTCGCCTGGGTCTCACCCTGATGTGAGGCTCCCAGGGGTTACTGGTTATCCACCTAGATTTCAAAGCTGGCAATTGCTTCTAGGTCCTGCAGTTTAGACAGAGCATTTGCACTGATTCGTTTGGGTCTAGGTCATACCCCACTGCAGTTGTCCTGAGAACTATGAACTTCTTTCCTAAAACTGTACTCCCTGCATCAGTCAAGCTTTTCTGGCTTCCAGTGGGTCCAGTGCACAAAGCATTGAACCTCAAGCTCTCACATTATTTTTAATCATATACACTCTGCAAAGTGGATGAGTCACAGAGTGTGCTACAGCAAAGCAAGGCTTCTAATCTGCACTCCCAGCTCTTATGTTTTGGTCTGGATAGCAAGGCTGATCAAGCTATAACCTATGTACGAACCCAAGGTTAACCAGTTAACCATGTGATACATCTGTATATCTCTCTCTCTATATATCCTAAGTTGGGTGTTCCTGAATTAATTTGTATCATAAATTCCCCAGGCACATTGTGGCTCTAACTCCGACCAATATGTTTACTGATGTAAGTCTTTTTGCTCCAGGTAGTATTCTCTGGAGTATCAGGAAGTCCTCAAAAGGTGTGCTCAAACCAGGGGAATGTCCTCTTCTGTTTTTCCCTTCCTGCTCTTTTTTTTCTCTTTTGAGCCTCAAAACTCATCTTTTGGCTACTTTTAGCAATTTTTTTATACCTAAATGCAACAAAGACCTCATCTACAGTACTGAAATTTCATGAAGAAAAATGACCCATTTCTACACCATAAGACTAGAAAGGAAGACAAAAAAGGTCTAGTTACTAGAAGGATTTAAAATAACTTCATTCAGGCCACTTGGTGGTCTTGGAGATGGTAAAATTTATTATTATTATTTTTTTTAACCCAACACATTCATGCTTTTCCTCACATCCATAGGAGCCATAAAGCACCTGCACATTCTCTAATTGCCACTTGACCTTTGGTTTCTGAATGAGAGATTTCTCCTAGTTTGCATAAAGATCCAGGGAGCAGTTATCAGACAGGATGTGTCAACTGATTCAAATATATTAGCGCCTTCTGATCAAATGTTCAGCTAGACCTACAGCTCCCGTATTGTATTCTCCCAGGTTAGTGGCAGTATGAACACCAAGTAATAAAAGCAAGGAAGAAGTGAATTTTTGTGTTTTCGGAAATTCTACATTTCTTCAGAGAGCAAAAGAATAGAAAGGGTTGTAATGAAACGTATGGAGAAAAGATTTGTTAGATTGCAAAGAGAAAAGAAATTTAAATTTTGTATTCAACATCTTGAATTTGGATCTGTAGTCTTAAGGGGGGGAAAAAAAACTGTAAATTGAGTTTGTATTCCATTCTGTTCAGATTATTATACCACCGTCACCATAGTTTCTGAGTACTTCCTAGAACTGTGTTAGGTGACATTAGCATTTGTCACACATGGAATTTATCACTGTGAAATTATTTATTACTATTCTTAGCAATGAAGCTAATGGGAATGGGGGTGGGAGAGTGTATTGAGTGAGAAATAAAGCTTGCATATATGGGCATGTTTTGTTCTTGCAAGGGCTGGCGCTGTTGATGCCTGTATAAGCAATGATAGCACAGTGCAGGACTTTGATCCTCTCTGCAGGCTGCACGATACGAGATAGCAGCTGCCTAATTTGGGTCAAAGGCGAGAAATGCCTATTTTAAACACAAGAGATCCTCACTGAGTCCCTGGTAAGGCTGATTAAATCTACCTTAGTAAATTTATAGGCAGGTCTGCTCAATCCAGTCCCATGTTGTGTCAGTCAAGTGTGCTAGATACCTGCACATAAAAATGTATCAAAACTCCTCTTAAAGCTAAGATGTCTCCAACATTGGGCAGCTTTTTCTAATCTCATTCCCCTTGTGTTTTAAAGCTTCTAATTTGGAGACTAAATGTATTCTTATCCAGTTCATACCCAGTAGTTTTTATGTCCTTATTTCAGTAGCTCTTTTCTCATTGGGGATTTATTGTATTTATAGCCTCCACAGCCTCTTTTCTCCATGGCTCAATCATACTTTGTGAAACAACCCCAAGGTACTAAGATGGTTTGGTCCCATCTCTGCTGGCAGGTCAACCACTTTCCACGTCTGCTTACCTATGCTCTTTGCTGGCATGTGCTTTATTTCCTTCCATATACACGGACTGGCAGTGTGCCGGAGGTGAGCTGGAAAGCCAGGGAGGCTTTTGGGATGTGGAGTGGTGCAGAAGAGGGAGATGTCAGGGGCTGTGCATGGGTTTGGTGTGGCTGACCAAAGCAAAAAATCAAAGATTCAATGGAGCAAATGAATACATTCAGGCCTCAAGAGTAGTTGGAAGAGAACAAAGGTTCATTTCTAAGCATCCTGACGTATTTAATACACTTTTATCAGAGGGGAAAAAATCCTGTAAACTAGCTGAAATCCTGTCTTGTTCTTGCCATAAGCATCTCTGCTATGTAATACCTAAATATGCAAAATTGTATGTGTACGTTGCCATTATTCAGGCATCCTACAAACTGTCATAGGGGAAAACAACATACGATGATGGTTGTTAAGTGCTGTACAAATATCATAAGTGTATCAAGTCCACGTTTCCTGTCTTGGAGCCTGTGAAATTTAAGAGGACATTTTCTTTTTTATTGAACAGTCGCTCAGCTTCTATAATTCTCAGCTGTTTATGTAACCATAAAGCAAAGATTATGAAGGACAATAACCCCAGGAGACTAAGCACAGCTACTACCCCACTTTAAAAACTTTGCCACAGAAAATATGGTAAAATAATGTTATAGAGCTGGTTTAAACCCACAAAAAGCAAGGGAATTCCAAGCCAAGCCTGGAAATCCAGCTTAACATTCCCTCTTTAACTCCAGGTCTAGTAAAGAGGGCGAGTGGGGCCAGAAATGCCTTACTTCTCTGGGGTGCAAAACAGATTCCTAATACAACCTTCATGCAGCTTTTGTGATTTCATTTCATTTCAAATCTTCTGCAACCCAACACTTTTTTTCTTTTCCCCCTTTTGATATAAATGCTTATGGCTATTCATTTTACAAAATGTTAACAATTTATGGTCAGATCCTCTGCGCTCAGGCCAAACCTAGAGAAGAGGAGCGCTGCTCCCAGCTTTCCTTCCACTCCCCTAACCTTTAGGTCGAGCACCGGTGTTAGCGCATTGCTCGTGTGTTGCTTAGCATTTGCTTTGGTCCACTGCACTGCCATTCCTGCCTTCTTGCCTCCAGCCATGCCCTCAGCCTTGCGTGAACGCTTCCCCGGCTGGAGAGACGGGAGCGGGTGGTGTAGAGCAAACCGGCTGCTTTTGGTTCACCAGGGACCTCTCCCGGTGTCAAGGGAACCCACCTCAGACTGCTCAGGCCTCCTGCTCATCTTTTGCTATTGCGGAAACAGTTCATAGAAGCGTGATCCCATCTATGGTTCCTTGAAATAACGCTGCCTTCTCACGCCTCTGAACTATAACAGGTAACTGCATATTTAAAGGAAAAGAAGGTTTCGCCTGTATGCTGCTACCAGGACTCTGTAGAATAGATGTGTAACATCAAAACCCTTATTACTGAAGCTGGACAGGAAATGCTTTTCCAATTTCTGGGACTTTTTTCTGAGAGTTCAAATTCTTTCTTGTCCCTCACGGGGACCAGTCGCGACTGTCAAAGCTTTTTGTGCAGAGAAACTCCATGCACTTACTAGTGGAGCCAACAAACGTCAGGGGTGGGCATGCACACGGCTTGTAACAGAACACATGGTTCAGGCTGGGGCACTGAACTGCTGCTTTTCATGTCCAAGACAACTTCCCTGAGCACCAAAATATTTAACAGTGTTTTTGGAAATGCCTCCATGTCACATCTGGCCCAGTCTGTATTAATAATTAAATATACACGGCTACAGTGACTGATGCATGGTTCCCTGCGCTCTAGCTGAACGCCCTCACTGCACGGCTATCGAATCAGTCTCTCTTGCTTTATTTGGCTTGGTGACTGTTCAATTATTTATACAAAATGAAACGTCTTTAGAAGCCTGACGGCCTCTAAAGTCTTTAAAAAGACTTAAAATGTCTTTAAAAGCTGCTAGTCAGCACCTTCCCTTGGGCTGGGCACAGTTCAAAGCCCTCCTCCCAGCAGCATTTGCCTACTTAAGCAAAGTGAAACATCTCCAACAGGTGACCCTGTGATCTCTGTAGGAGCTCTGCAGTCACACTTAAATCTGAAAAGCTTAATCACTCTGTGCAATGGTAAATGTTCTATATTTTTGTCAGTTCAGGATGACATTTAAATGAAAAAAAAATTAAAAAAAAGTTTGCAAGCTCTTCATGTGCAACTGTCTTCTCCTCTCCATTTTTGGCACCAAGCAGCTGTATTTTCTACACCCTGTCAGCTCTAACCTTAGAGTTAGCATGGGAAAAGCAGTTTTGAGTTCCAGCTGTGAGCCAAACAAGCCTTAGCAGGGACTTACAACTGGACGTCTCACCTCCTAGCTATCAATCTTCATGGAGACGAGGATTTCTCTTATCTGCAAGTTTGATCAGAATTTCTGTCCTTACCAAACTTTCTGTATACACCCACTAGAATAGTCTTTTTTAACCTGAGATTAAGCACATTGTAGAAGGTGAGCTCAAAAAGCTAGCCTATCACTGTATAGCAATCCATGCTGTTACGAAAAACACGTAAAGGTCTGCAAACTTAAGAAGTTTCAAAAGACTGTACTAGTTTATACAGATCTCTAAGAATGTAGGCTACAACTCATCCTTCAATGCTAGCTTACTTCATTAGAAGTATATCCACTTTAAATACATCTGCAAATACAAAACTTCTTTTATAATTCCACTTTAAAAAACACAAACGGCAAAAGAAAAAAAAAATCAGAGGACTGGCATTCCTGCAGAGTTTCAAACCTAAAGAATTATCATTTTTGGATTTCCCTGTAAGATGCTGAAAGTAGGAGTGTTCTATGGAAATGCTGGCAGGGCCTTATCACTGGGAAATTAACAGTAAAGTCCTGGAGCCTTTAATAGGAATGTTGTAGTGCAAATTTTAAGTCAACCTTTTGGATTCTGTATTAGGGATGTAACCTTATTAAGTTGCAATGGGGAAATTTAAAAATGTACTTAAGAATCATTCTCATCAGTTATAGACTGTTACGAGAATAATTTCTAAAGGCTTCTATTTGATTCTTGGCTTTTTAAGTTGTTCTGAAACTTTCCATATGGGAATATGCTGTAATTATGCTTAGAGCCGAAAATCAGCTTCACATTGTACTATGGCAAATGCTGTCTTTCTACTTTTATGATGTTTTCAGAGGATATTTAAATTCGAGCAAGCCTGAGGTCTGTAAGCTCTTTAGGTGCGACTGTCTTCTCCTCCCCATCCTGAGCACGAAAAGCAGTTGTGGTTTCTGCACCATGTCAGATGTTACCTTAGTGCTAATTTGGGAAAAGCAGTTCTCACGTTTAGCACTGAGAGACTGATAACTGAACCCGCAAAGGCACAACACGTTTTCAGCGACGAAGGAGAGGGGCTGTGGACAATGGCTGCGCTTTCCCACTGCATAAATCCTCCCGGCTCAGCCGTCAGCGTGCAAAGCTACTGCACAAAGGCAGATTTTACTTGCATGATTGGGCTTCATTTCATCCTGACTATCATAATGAAAGTGGGTGTTGTGTTATCTTCAGCATATTATTAATCCACCAGGTACCAAGATAGACGGATATGTCTGTAACCCATGTAATTTAAAGTCTCCTGAAGTCCAGGTATTACGTCTGTTATTATAATAAATAATCAATGAAGAATATTTCTGGTTTACAGAGCAACCCCAGACTGTAGAACTGAAATGTAATAGGCCTAAATCTGTCCTCCCAGTAGTCCACATGAGTTTTGACAAAACTGAATTTAATGGGACAGAGTCAGATTCATACAGCATGCCAGATTAAAATATATATACATATACATATACAGATATAGATATGCTTATGCAATACATATATCCTGTATGTATATATGTGTGTGTGTGTGTGTGTGTGTGTGTATGTGTATATATATGTATGTATGTATTGTTTATCCAAAGTACAATAGCGCTTTGTGACTTCCATTATGAATCAGGGATTGGTTGTCTTATGGATCTATCATACAGTTAATATGATAACCAGAATGACACTAAATGTTCCTGGCTGTAGCTAATAAGAAGCTGTGTTATTAAAAGATAGTCTGCTATTACATTTCCAAAATTTACATCAACAGTTTGCACTGAATTGCAAAACCACATAAGAAAACCTGGACCTCAGCACAGATGTAAATATTGTGGCTAGAAGAGAAAAATATCTAAGCACAAAATATTTTGTGAATTCAGAAACAGGAGTGCAAGTCTGACAGATGCAAGCAACATGTACAGCAAAAGTCGCTTGCCAACTCTTTAAAAAAATTAAAATATAAATTAACTCAGAGTAACAGTTAGCATCACTGGATCACTAAAATCAGATGTCAGCTTTTTCAAATGATAAATACTCATTTCCAAAAATGTTTGTATGCTTGTGCAGCTAAAACCCAGGCTTATTCTACTTAAGATGGCGAAATTTTGACTTCAGTAGAACTTGGATACAGTACTCAAATGCATTTTAAAGTATTTTGGTGAAAACTAAACACGAGACTAAAACCAGGTTTGCACTGAAACTATCCCTCGCCCTGTGTACACACAAACAAGCAGCTACTGGGCTGATTAGTTATATGCAAACAATAATGTAAGTTATTGTGCCTTGTTAAACGATTGAATGCTTTGAAACTCAATAGTTTGGAATACCCAGAATAGCCAGAACTCCTTTCAGTTTTTTCAAAGTATTGACAACTCTGGCCTGCTCCAGATGTGCTGATGGTTTACTTTCCCATGGCAGCCCATGTCAGATTCCCTTCTATCCAGGCAAAAATTAAAGGCTTCGCAGGGTGCTGTCCTGGGCAGGGCTCTAGCTGCTCTGCGCAGATGTGCAGCTGGTGCCTCTGCAAGCCCAGAGGTGCTCCCTCTGCTCCTGCGGCAGGACTGCTTTAGTCATCCTTTCCGTACGTGTTTTAAATTTAATCCCACTCCACAAATCTCCATGCAATTAAAACAAAAATGCTCCTTTATAAATCACTTTTGATTCGTTTAACTGCTTTAAGACACAATTCTGCTGCAAATAAAAGAGGGGTGCGTATGTCCCAGCTGGCGCAGGAATGAAGCTGAGCACTAATCTTTAATGGCCACATGAACGTAACCAGATAAATGTACATTTTGCATACCATTGAGCCACCGGGAGTCATGCTGCTCTGTTCTGATTGGATGGTGATGCCCCAAAGTTCGGAAAATGGCAAAGTCTCTGCCCATGAAGTCTGCTGCGGTGCCGGAGTACAATTCACCATCTGTGGGATGATATAATTGTAAGCAATATTTCTCAATTTTCAAGTCATGATAAGTCAGAGATTTATACTAATAGGGATAATGTGAAAATTGCAAGAGTAATAAACCACATACAATGTACTGTCGTTGAAAATACATGACCAGGGTACCTCCTGTTTCACTGCAGAGCTTAACTGTGACCTCTTTCAAATGAGCTGCACATCCCGACTACTAATGCAGCCTTTTTAAGAAAATACATTTGGATTCTTAGCCTGGATTGGTGATAGCTTGTACAGCGATCCAGGGCATACAGCAGTATGTGGCCCTGAAAAAAATGCCTAACTTTGAAGTTATCCTGTTCTGAACAGATTAGACTGGAGACCTCAAGAGATTCCTTCCCAAATATTGGTTTGTTGAGGTTCTGTGCTGGGAAGAGGAGAATCCGGCTCATTCATTCTCAATTTAGAAAGTCATTGGGTCCCTCAAATTGTTCATATAGAAACTGTTTTTTTGTTTTTTTTGTTTTGTTCTGTTTTGTTTTTGTTTTTGTTTTTTCCTGAGCAGGCAAATCCTGTGATGACAGTATCTTCTACAGGGAAGACAGGCCATGCCTTTTTCTTTCTGTCACCTTTGTAACTGCAAGACTGTCGAAGTAAAACAGAGAGTGAACAAATGAGATCATCCCCTGCTACCTCAGCCCTCCACACATCACAGTGAACAAGTGAATTAAAAATTGACCTATAGCCTCAGCCCAAAAAATGGCACATACACAGCCTAGCTGGAGATGAAGCTCATAATATTAGAGTCCCTGTGTGCCCCTCCTGAACCAGCTAGAAGGATCACAGAGGAGAGACAGATGCAATTTAAATTGAAATGACTAGGTCAAGTTAAATGTGGGTAAGGCAATAACAATAATAACTACATAGTAATCAGATCTACAGAAAACATCCAGGGATCAAGGTAAAGCACGTATTTTGGGGGGTTAATGCAGAGCTTGTCCATGAAATTAATCTGAATTCAAAGTGCTAAAATGTATTTTTAGGACTGTGCCTTTTCATGCCTGTATCTGAGATGAGCTACCTTACACTGTCCCTTTAATATGGAATTAAAAAGTGTTATCTTTCCAACTGCTGTTTTTGAGCTACCCATCTTAAGAGAGTCTCCTATGAAAAAGATAATTTTGAGGATGAAATAACTGTTTCTTTAAGTTAAGGTAATAAATTTTTCATGGTCATGATGAACTCTACCATATACTCATTCTAAAACACCCTTTAGAAACGAGTTTATGATTTTCATGGCAATTTTAGGTATTTCCATGGTGGGACAACCACATCCAAGTAAGCCTATTGAATATCACTGGGATCTTTTCCCAAGAACATTGACAGCATGAAATTATCAATTGAACCTACAGTAGCTCTGTACCATATGGCAGTCGTGCAAGTCAGGAAGGGTGAAAACATGATAGCAGAAAGGCATGGAATTGAGTGAATTCACAGCAGAGATTAGAAGCAAATAGACCAGTCATGCCCAGCAGGAGGTGTAATCAGAAGTGAAACAGAACAGCATATCATTAATTAACAATTTATCATTCCTCTATGTCATTTTCAACTTTTTTAGAGGGGAGACAATCACTTAATTATAGTGATTATTATGTATAGTGTATGCAGCTGAGATTTTAAAGAACATAAAACCTTTTTGCCTGTGAAAATGGCTTTGATGCTATGCTTAACCTTTCTTTAACCTTATCCTCATTTTCTTGTCTTCCACTCCCCAGTGAGTTAGGATAAATCAATATAAATAGAAAGTGCATGGGCGGGGGGGGAACCAACAAGCCCTATTTTACTTCTTAGTTATCAACAGATGGAAAGGTCAATCAAGAAAAAAAAAATCTATATTTAATACTACATTATTAAAACTACAAAAATAGCTCGATAATTTATTAAAATTACATATTTGTACTATTTTGAATTTTAAGGGGGTTAGGTACTTCAACTTCTAACTCAATATAAAGACACCATTGAAATTAATGCACCTTCTGGGTTTGACTCAGTTCATCCTAAAACCATTTCATTCTGCTGTGCTCTTGTTCTGGCTCGTACTTTTTTTGTCAGTGGTGAAAGACAGCATAAGAGTTTTATCAATAATGGGTTTCTGTGTGTTCCAAAGGAAGAAAGAGCTGTAGAAAACCAGCTGACCTTTCTTTATTGTCTACTACAGCTCCTCTAAGTTTCAATATACTTAGACCATTGCCTACGGTTTGAATTGGTTTTCTTTGATTTCCAGCAGGAACTGACTCAAGGTCCATTGAAGTCAGTGGATTTCAGATACAATCTTTAAATCAGGAAAATGTGTGATAAATAGCCATCCATGCACCAAGGCTGCAGAACAGCCCTTTGGTGTTTTAAATGTATTCTCATAGTTTTCTCAGTCTCATCAGGATCAGATGTGTGGTACTACAGTAAGGCAAAAAAGGGATTTCAGCTTAGATAGAAATACCAAGAAATACCATTTCTTTTTGTGAGATTTTGTGAGATTTTTGCCAGATCAAGGGCGAGCTTCAAGTCATATCCCAGATTGCGTATCCCTTGATGCAGGGCTATCCAAAAGTTATATCAGAATTTTGCCTCCTCTCTAGTTAGAAGTAAATTATGTTTTGTTTCCTTATGAAGACCTTCTTTTGGACACTTACTGGCCTAGAAAATACTTCTTTTGTGCCATTGTGCTACTACTGTTGGTAGCAGTTTTAAAAGCAGTTTTCATTAGTTTTAGGAATGAAGTGGAAACTAACAATTCACAAACTGACAAATATTTCTTAAGCAGAAAGACTAAATGCAAAGAAATAAGTTGTCACTTTGTATTTCAAGTCCAACAGCGTAAGGCAAGGACTGTGGCTTTCTGTTCAGAACCAGCTGATGGGCCTCCATTGTTTTCACAGGAAAAACTTCTATGTTTTGGACACAAGCCACTTAAAGATATAGCATGTTGACACACGTGCGCAAACAGAAATACATATATTGACTTTACTAAATAAAGAGGTGACAATTAAAGCCTGTAAATATTGCTGGTTTAAAAAGGAACCATTTATTCCCACATACTGCATGGGAGCACCATGGAAGTATAAGGTCATTCCCCCAGCATCTCCCGGTTTCATTAGACAGGAAGATATTAAACAAGAACTGCATAAACTTATTTTCTCAATTGTTTCTCTTCAGCTCTTAAAGAAAACAGCATTATACATACACACACACACACACACACACACACACACATATATATTTGGCAGATACATAAGTATTAGCTTCCTTTTTGAAAGAAATAAGAAAGTTCAGCAGATGAATAATACAAGCAAAAGCAAGCCTTGAATTTCCTGATTGTTGCCCCTGGTAAAAGAGCTCCCAAACAATATCTGATACCCTTGGGTAGTAGGTTTATTCATATCACTGAAGTTGAGATTTTTGGATCACGATGGTCTGACTTCAATCCCATTCAGGTCAAGAGCTAGAATAAACCTTTAAATCATGAATCTTATATGTACTTAGTAGTTAATTTGGAGGAGAGTAAGCGAGAAGAATAATGCTCTTCCTTGGTAAGAAGCCATCGTTCTTCAGATCACATTCAGATTAATCCCTATTTGGGAGTATTAAGGCACCTAAACAGATGCAAAAATTATTTTAAAATGTATATAAAAAGAAATGAGTGAGACACAGGAACATAAATAGCTTTGAGGATCCTGGATTATCAGAGCTTTTGAAAATCCCGAGGTGGGATTTCCTAAAGAATATCTGACTGATAATAGGACAGGGGATGTCTTGTTCTCTGAGGGTTTTTCAACTATACAGATACAATTGCTTTAGACTAATGCATTTCAGTGATAGTTTTCTCCAGTGACTGCTTTCTTTGAAAACCCTGCTGTCTCTCATTTTGCTCCTGCCCTGAAATACACACTAGCGGTGCCCAGGGACTAGGTACTCTCTACATTTTCCTGCATTAGCCCACTCAAATGGAGTTTGTTTAGTTAGCAGCATATAGATTGGGAATGGATGAATAATGTCTTATATTATTTGGAACTGGTTATATCATGTTCCCAGCTGGCGTTTACTTAAGAGTAGAGTAGCAATAACTACCTTAAATGAACAACTCTTAAAAAAATAATGAAAAATGTTTGCAGGTGGATGGAACAAGGAACGTATACTGGAAAAAATATTGGAACAATTTAATAATGATGAACTGGTTTTTTTTGTTTTTTTTTCCCCCAAATATTATTGAATTTTGTGAGGAAGGAGAGAAAACTGAAGATCTTTTTTACCCTTATAAGAGTTTCTTTCAGCTGAAATATAAAATAAGAACCCTGAGTACTAATGGCTATTAAAAATCTTAAGTTACTTGTTGCAGATTAGCCTTAGTGCTTTGCCTGAATTCCAGCTTGAGTAATTACATTTCACTTACCTAAGATTTACCTTCTAGCTATTGAGTCAAGAATGTACTCTTCTCCACTTTGCAAACTCTCTGTTGAGTACTTCTGACAAAGAATAGAGGTTATTTTCCACTCTTGTATTTAACTGTATTAATTACTGTTACTTCTCAGCCTTCTCTTATCTTCTTTATAGGTATGTTGTGTTACAACTATAATGTTGCATTTTAATGACTCCAAGATTATCAATTTACACCCTCACCCACTTGAACCTGGGATGATCCCTGGTTACTGGCGAGTACAAATATTTCTGGCACCTGAAGGGCCAGGTATATCAGAGGTGTATCAGAAGAAGGGAAGAAGTAGTTCAGCCTTCCTCTTCTTCAAGTAGCCTATTTTTGTGAAGCATTTGTGGTCAAGAGGCCCATCTTCCAGCTGTTGTGGCCCCATTTGCTGTTTCACCCCAGGATACCTACTTCAGGGTCTGACTGGACCAAACCTTTCCATACAGTCATTGCTTAGCCAGTTCGTTTTTCCCTTTTCTCCACTTCCTCAGGTGAAGTTCACCTACTTTGGGGAGAGGAAATTATTTCACTTTGGGTCAACATAGTCCCATTAAATTTGTGCTTTTGGCAAAGATAGAATAAGCCATTGTGGACCAGTGGTGAATTTGGTGAACACTTTCTTAAATACCAAGGGAACCTCTGCAGCAAAGGATTTAAATAAATGCAGCACTATAATCAGTAATACAATATGGCTGTCAGGTAGTTATGAGGAGGTTGAGAAGAAAGGGTGTTCGTTTCTGAGGATAGGGGAATGTTAATTATAGCTTCATCCTGGGTTTTAGATAAGTGACTGAAATTAAAAAATAGTCACTGCCTTTGCATGTTCCATTTTTACCATTTTCTGTAGTGCTAATAAACTCATGGCTTTAACTGAATCCTGATTTAAAACAAAATATGATGCTTTGTCTACTGTTTATTAGGAGGAAAAACACATGGAGTGAAAATGATAGTGATAGGGAGTGGACTCATGAAAGCAAAGATGTTTTAAAGGCATGAAATCCAAGCCAAGGGAAATAAGATAATCATATTTGTGCAGGACTGAGTAAAAAAAAGGAATGTGAAAAGCTAGACACTGTTGACTTTATGCCGTTACATACCGGGTATACCATGTAATACTGGCTTGTCATCATTCTCTTTCTTTATTGTATATTAAAGTAAATAGTCAAGTCATTCCCTTGAGAGCAGCTCTGCCACTAATTCAAGTTGCTCCAGGCACTAATTTATACACTGGTCTTTTACACACACATTTCTTTCCATTGCTGTTTGTACAGGGTGCAAGTTGGAGCAAGATGAGGATGTCTTTCTTGTCGTTTTTTTTCTTTTTAAAAAGTGCATTTCCTCAGGGTAGCTCATCACCTGTGATCTTTAGGGGCTTCGAAGAGCAGGAAATGAGGCACACTCAAGACTAAATTTTTGTTGCTATCTCTTCTGAATATCTTCATCTTTAAATGCAATGCAAATATAATACGGATAGTTGCTAGGCAGGGCCCTAAAGGAGGAAGATGGGCAAAGTCCTGGAGAAAACAAGGTATCTGGTTATGTCTCATTTCCCAGAGAGTTATTGGACAGGAGAAGCTGCAAACTTCTGAAACTATTTTTGTCCCCTCGGATTTGAGGTTGTAATTAATTGCCAAAAGAGTTACATGTTGAGGATAGAGTGGCTACACCAGGGCAGTGTTGTTATGTAGGTGGGAAGAAGAATCTAATTTGTTTCACTCTTAATCTCTTCTCACAAAACTTCTTTTTACCTTTTTTGTAAGGGAGAAGGAAGGCCAATAAACACAATTAATTCAATTAAATTATTTAAATCAATTAGATCAATTCAATCAATTAGATTAGTTCAATTAGATTAATGCAAACCAGGTGCTCTATACATTCATCTTCCATTAAATTAACTATTATTTATTCAAAAATACTTAATTTATTGAAATCTCTCAATCTGGACAGCAGCTTAGTTTCACTTAGTTTAACTCAGTGTAAGACAGATCTCTGCAGTTGAAACATCATGATCTTAGAGCCTGGACTTGTAAATATTTGCATATCTCCAACTCACATGGGGGTACAATTCAGTGATATACTTTCCCTGTCAGCAAAACTGATATAAGAAATTGCTTATTCCTGCTCTCACTTTGCTCTCAGCTGTGCTGGTGGAAATGTTAGTACTATAAATTGAGTGATTAAAATACTTCCAGAATCATCTAGGCCTGAGGAGAAGAAACACTTTGCAGAATCAAGCTCTTACAGAAGGATAAAGCAACTCTTGTAATATTTGAATCCTGGTTTATATACACCTTATTTCTCAAGACACCTGGGTCAACTGTATTAAAAATGAAACCAGAATGACTTTAACCTGGAAAGAAAGCACATACAACAAAACCCTATCATAGACACAGTAAGAAGAAGAAAAGCAGAAAACTGGCAATTATCTACAGTGAATGCATGTCTCATTGAACTTATTTTGTAGCACCTACCTACTAAAAGAGAAGCTGTCAGCAATTTAGGATCGTAAGGGCTTTTCCCTCGGCCATTTTCAAAATGTGAATCTTCCATTTTAAAAATGTTGTCCTGTGGGGTGGAAAAAAGAAAGAAACAACATTATTTTTTGAAAGGACACTAAAAATAAGTTGAATTCAATAGAGTGCAGTACATATGATTCATACTGGTATTGTGGCTTCAGGGATGTCAACATACACAAGGTGAGGATCTGGCAAAAGTGCCCACCTTCTAACTGATATTGTGCTAAGGCTAGTCAAAAGCACAAATGCACATTCACAAGTCTTGTCTCATCTATTCTACTTCATATATAATTTCCATGGTTTCACTGAATTGTATCTGCCTTCAGTAGGAATATTGCCTGAGTAGTATTTACTGAAGATGTTAGTATTTGAAACTTTTGTCTGAAAAAGATGAAACCTGTTTTTAATAGACTACACTTTTCACTAATCTATACTTCAGGGATGTTTTGGAAAAGTGCAATGCTGAATTCTGCTTTCCTAACTTGGGATTTTAGTCACCTACTGTTCCCTGTATTCTCAAATTCAATTTTAACTGCATCATCAGAGCTTTTTTTTTTTTTTTCCACTACTGTGAAATGCAACTTTTAGAATATACAAACTGGGGGCAAAGTATATGGGGGATAAAACAAGATTAGAAAAAAACATCTCAGTCAACACTAACTCAAATCAGGGTCAGTAAATCAAAAGCAATGGGATTTTCAGCACACTTAATTATTTCGTTTTTAACTGGGAGATCAAATCTGCCAATCAAATTGAACACCATGTTCATCTTATGTTTTGCACTGAGGGTAAAACCAGAAGGATAGAGACCTTTTTGCATAGTAGACACTATAGTGATAGGAGACTTGTGGAAGCCAGAGCAAAAGCTGAAATGTCCATTTCCCATCTGCACTGTGGATGATTTGCATTGACACTTGACTTGGTCAAGAAGCCCCAAAGCTGGGACCTGGCCAGGCAGGTATTCTGGTTACGTAGCTCTTAGCACCCAGCTTTCAAGCTGCTTCTCCCTAAAATTCCTCTATAAGGTAGATGCTGGAGGATTTCCTCTAACCAATATTTACAGGACCAAGGGGCTTAGGCTGCAGTAGCAATTACAGCTTGCTACAACCTCTTTTTTCCTACTGTCTGATCAGAGGTTGACGGTCCTTTTTAGTCAGGTGGACAAAAAGAAGCAGAGCAGGATGTATGTCTAACAAAGTATTAACAGTAAGAAGTAACCAAGAAGCTGGTACTTTTATTTTGTCTAGCTATTTCATAACAGATCAGCTCCTGATTTTCAAGTCTCTACAGTACTCACTGCTTCCATTGACTGTCTCAATTCCCGCTTCCTCATTCTTGTTACCTCTTTGCAATCAGAGAATCACAGAGCTGCAGGTTGGAAGGGTTCTCTACATGTCATTGAGTCCAGCCTCTCACTTGAAGGAATACTGTTGCCAACATGGGATATGGTCAGCTTTGGTTTTGTCTAGCCAAGTTGGGAAAACCTTCAGAGACGGAGATTCTACAGCCATTCTAGGCAACCTCCCCTGTACTCCTAACAAAAACTTTTTTTTTTCTCACCTGAACTTTCCAGGTGTAATATGTGGCTGTTGTTCCTTAATATATCATCTGCCACTATTGCAAAGAGTGTGACCTTGTCTTCTTTGCAACTACCTTTCAAATTGTTGTAGGCTGTTCTTAAATTGCCCATTAGCCTTCTCTTCTCCAGGTTAAATCTCAGGCTAGAACTTCATGAAAGCTTAACTAGCGTGTAAACTCCAGAAAGTGACTTACATTGTCTCAAAATTGCACATAATGCTTTCACCCTCAAGAGCACTGCTCCAGTGCTCAGTGCTGGAGTCTTGGCACTTCACAGGGCTGTGGGGATCCAAAAATATCAACAGCTCAAATCTTGTTCAGCAATAGCTTCAGTAATGTTTTTTTTAATGTGAAGATCAGTCAGGCAAATAGGTGGTGTCTTCCTCAGAAGTAGCGAATTAAAGTATTTGGAAGCAGCACTCTCTCTGGCACCCCGCCTTCCCTCATCTTGGTAGTTCTTACTGAATCCAGGTATGGGCCAGGCCAGTGACCAAATGGTCCAAAAGGGATTATTTTAAACCTACTGAGGCCATGTTTCTGTAGGAGGGCCAGCCACATACTATGATTTTTTATTAAAGGCTTCTTTAATTATATCATGCAAATGTGTGTGTGTGTGTGTGTGTGTGTGTTACATATTTTTAAAAGAATGCCAAAAGGACTTTACAGCAATTTACTGCAGAGAAAGGTAAAGGGGTAACGGACTGTTAGCACTGTAGTTTGTCTGGAAGGGCTAACTGCACTGTAAGATAAAAAAGTTTGGGCACAGCTTTCTGAAGTTTGAACCCAAAATTCAAGCTCAATCTCCTAAGGCATGTTCTTGTAGATGCGCCCTGTCTGATTATGTTTATACAGTCATTCTGTGTCTGTAATATCTGACACAATATTGAATTTTTTTCTTTTCCTTTGTCCTTATTTTTATTTTTTAATAGTTCAGACACATTCTTCACTCCTATCCAATTTTCTGACTTTGCTCCTTCTAACCATAAATGAATAAATAATGAAAAAGAAAACCATTTTTGAATTTCTGCTGTAGGGCCTATATCAAGATCTTGCACAATAAATAAAAGTAATAAGTTGAAGAGACTGCTGGATCTCAACTACAATAATAGAAAATGGCACTAATGCTACAAGCCATTATTGAAAAATGTTATTATCAACTACATTTTCTTGGGATTTCTTCTTACTAGATGATAATTGCTCAACTTGAACACCAATGGATATTTGATAAGGCTATAAAGTCAATGGCATGGCAGTTAAAGCAGAATATATTCCCAAGATAATCCCATGTGTCATTATAAAACAAATAGGAAACAGATGTGGAAAATGATTTGATGTAGGAAGGATCTGATTTTTGACTATTCTTCTGGTTTATGTCACTGTGACTCTACTGATATTGTTGTGTAACAGGCAAAAAAGAGTGGAGAATCAGGTCAGCATAAGACAGAGACCTACCCTCCTTCTTAGGGTTTGTGGAATAAACCTTTTGAAATAACAGGCATGACAGGGAAATCCCACAGTGTTTTCATATTTCAGTTAAAATTCAATGTAGAGGCACATGCAATGTTTCCAAATGCATCAGTGAGTAATAATGATAATAAATATATCACTGTTAGGTGCCAAATAAGTGTATCATGGTTAGTTTGAAGCCTCAGGGGATTTTAAGAAACATGCTAGAAGAAGCCTAACTTATCACAAATAGGGCAACTTGCCCAAATACCTCTTTGGGTGCAGAAGTCAAACCATCTCTGCCTACTGGCAATAAATAGAGGCAGCAAAGAAAATCTTTCCTGTGAACCCCCCCAGTTAAAATAAAATAAAATAAAATAAAATAAAATAAAATACCTAGGAAGCAATAAAGAAGCATGACTAATGATAGGTACTTGATCGTTTCTAGTCACCAGTCCATACGCACTAGTGCATACACACCCAAATCCTGCCCTAAGGTGCCTTGTCAGTGGGAGATGAGGCGAGAAGTCAATGCGAGTATTTAAGGGCAAAAACTCATCTCTGCATTTTCTGTAAAACATGCGCTTCATCTTTTTTCCCCAAGAATTAGGCTCTGACACGCAGGCTATGTGCCTGACATTATAAGTTGTCCTATCCACCTAAATTCCACCTGAGAAGCTGTGTGTAAGCAGCAGGGAGAGTGAAGACAGAAAAATGACCCAGAGGGGCTACCTGGAGCTAGCAAAGACCAAGGCTGTGCTCAGAGGCTTGGGTAGACTTTGGTCTGTGCGACCATGGCCTTCACTTACACAAAAATGGCAAGACCTCTTAGCTGGAGAGCATTCACATTATTTACACTCAGAAAAGTTTTTGAGCAAATTAAAATTTTGCTGCTTCTTGAGCTTTATAGTCAATTGAATGCAAAGAGTCATATCACAGTGAGTCAGCAGACCCCTTAGCCATAAACAGTAAGAAAAAGAGTATACTCACAAACTGCTCACTATTTCGAAGCCATGTGAGGGCTATTATATAACCAGAGACAGGAATTCATGACAAAGCAAGCTTACCGTTCTGACTGTAAAGGAAATTCTCTAGAAATAGAAAACAAAAAAGAGAAGAAAAAGAAGAGAAAAGAAAAGAAAAAAAGAGAAGAAAAGAGATGAAAAGAAAAGAAAAGAAAAGAAAAGAAAAAAGAAAAGAAAAGAAGAAAAAAGAGAGGAGAGGAGAGGAAAAGGAGAGGAAATAGATGTTCAAATAAAGATCACTGTAACTCACTGTTAAGCCCAATTTATTCTACAGAACTCCTCTTTAGTTGCTCTGGCAACACAAAGGGACATTACAATGTACTTCAAGCCTCTTTGGGGATCCTAGTAGATAAAAACCCACCTCTGGTGTATTTCAGTTAGTTGGTGTGTGGGTTATAAAACACTAGGTTTCCTATCTAATTGATGCTTCTATAAAATGCATACTAACACCACCAAAAATGAGGGAAGTGTTCAGGTCCTGAATTAAGGTATGAGGGACAGACATTGCCCACATGATGGTGCACTGAAATTCCACAAATTCACAGTGACAGTAACTGACAGCAAGCATCCCACTACAGCTCGGCTCATGTTATAGGGTGAATCATGGTTCCACCTAGGAAACTTTGCATTGTGGGTTAACATGCCACGTGCCTTTCATCCTGCTTCTCAGTCCTATGAACAAGGATTTTCCTGTAGCACGTACTACAATAAATGGCAAGACTAAGCCAGAAAGAACTACAGTTCAGTCCTGGAACAAACATACAAATTCTCATGACTCCCAGTCCTTTTCCCCCATGACCTGCCATTTTAAGGCTACAGAGATTCACTTTCAGACTGCTGAAAAGTGGCTGAAACTATGCCCTTCATCATGGTATTGACTGCTGCCAAGACACTGCTACTTGAGAAGACTTACTTCATATCTTGCTATTGAATAGCTTCAGCCAGCCAGTATGATAGCAGTGAAATATATATATATATATGTATATGTGTGTGTGTGTGTGTGTGTATGTGTACACCCACTGCATAACCATATATATAAAAATATATACAGACACACACATATATATACACCCAGTATGATAGCTTTTGTAACAGACTTGGAGTCTATCTCAGCAGCTAGCCAGTCCAGAACTGTCTCAACAAAACAAGGACAAGAAAGGTGTCAGCACAGACTGGGTGTTTTTGGTGAAGGTTTTCTTAGCTCTTCTTTCCCAGTTTGGCACTATTTCTGGCTTGTGAGAAAACCTGTGATTGGTGGGGAAGAGCTAAGCTACTAAGATGGCCAGCAGTTCCTGTTGAATTTCAGTGTCATTTCTTTTTAATGAAAGTTTTCTGGCACTTCACACAGAAATTATCCCAGAATTGCAGAGCCTAACACAGCAAAACTGCTGCCAGTCTATAATGAATTAATGCAGTGCAAGCAGATCATCTGAAGAGGCTGTGTTGATGGAGTGTGTACAGCTACTAAGAAGGTATTACTGGTTTAGATTATAAGGCACGGAAGACTTAGAACGGTTTGACAGAAATGATGCTCCCCAGCTGCGTTAGAGCAGCTGATGGAAGTCATATCCTTACTCTTTGTAACCCCCAGACCATAAATAGAAAGCAGCACATCTCCAGGGCGTCTTCCAGGGGCTAGCTGATCATCAGGACAAGCTGATGAACAGTAATGTGGGATGGTCCAGAAACATTCAGGATGCCAGGAGCTTTAGGAACTAGCACGTCTTTTGTTTAATGAAAAAGGTAGAGTTGGCCACAGCTGTGAATATTATTGATGTTCACATTTCCCTTGCTGGTCTCACAGAGTCAGTTCTACTATTGTGAAGCATCTTATAGGACAAATAGATTGCACGGGAAAAAGAAAGAAAGAAAGAAAAAAAAAGCCCGAGCGCCTGCAGTATGACAATGCAATTGGAAAGAGTATCTGTTTGGAAGACTTTAAGGCAGATGGCAATGTCTCTTAACTGAGCCAGAAGTTGCTGGCACTGAAATATTGTGTTCTGTGTATTATACAGCACTGGTGAGAAGAAAAGCAAAAGCAAAAGCCCCACTTCCCACTCAGAGGCAAACCTTCGAAGACATTAAGGTTTGGATTTATCCCCACTAAATAGAGGCATCAACTGAGGCTGCTAAATTTGCCCCCCTACACACAGTCGGCAGAAAGCAACAGGTTCCTCTGAATGACAAGTCGGACCAATGAAGAACTGAAATTCCCAAGGACAAGATCTCTCTTCACTGATTACAGAGGAAGCCTTAGGTGTCTCAGTGAAGTGAGACCATAGCAGTTTAGGTCTGATCTAACAGGATAGCCCTTCTGAACTGAACTCTGCCAGGGCAGCTGATCAGTCATCTTACTTTTAGAACAGAAGCTGGTGTTTTCACTGTTCCCCACACCCTCAATATAATAATTTTGATTTGATTTTCCTCTTGCCTTGTACCAATTTCCATGCACACATTTTATGACTATCTCAAGGATTTTCCACAGAATCTTTTAAGCACATTTCACTCTATGAAGAATGATTTATTTATGAATTGTGTTACTTTTCAAGAAGAATTTTAAGTGGAACAACTATGTGGGATATGACTATGTTCTTATTGTTATTTTATTTCCTATTTCACACCTAATCTATTGAGTCATGAAAACTGTTAAATATGAGGACTTTGGTTTCAGGGTTGGGAATCATGCTGTTATGGAACTTTTAATAAGCAAATTTTATTAAAGTCATCCCAGTGGAATACTTTTTTTTTAAAAAAAAAAGTGCAAGTGCAAATAAATATAATGTGAGAAATTATGCAAAAAAAACAAATATTAAAACAAATGTTAATGTTGAGGCAAGTGGTAACCATTGGGGAAATAGATGAAAAGTGATCGAGGCAATAAGGCAACTGTTTTAAATCATTAATTATATTTTAAAAAAAAAGTCCACACAATGGGCTTCTGACTTTTAACGTTCAAGCTCCATGTGGCATGGGGTCTTTACTTGCTCACATTTGGAGGATACTGGGCTTTGGAATACCATTCTAGTTATTTTCTGTTTTTCCAACCTGGGCTTAACAGAGCTGAGCTATCAGAGTTTTAAAAGCCAGTGGGAAATCACTGTAAGTGACAGATCCTTAGTAAAAAAGCTGTTTCCAAGAAGGAGAGGTCTCCAGCTTCTGTAGGACCTGGAACCAGACCCTCTTGGGCTGCTGCGCTGGGTAGAGGGGAGTCAGAAGGAACTTTGCTGAAGAGAGTTTGCTGGCAAAACTATCTGATCAGGAGCTCCAGAGGACATCTGCCATCTCTCTGTGCTTTCCCTCAGGCAGCTTCTTCAGCTTCGTTATCTTTGCAAGACCCCTCTCTAACAGTTCCTGGATTAGTCTATGCCCTCTTTTTCGGGCCCAAGAAACACTCTTTCCCCTGAGACACCCTGCTTGTAAATATTCACTGAAATTTTGATGTTTGAAAATCTTTATGTTGATATTGGACAATGGACTAAATGAGCTGTTGAGGTGACCACTGGTTCCACACTTCCTTGGTTCTGTAGTTCAGTGAAAGCAGAATAGAGATCTTGATTTCTATTTCTATTTCTATTTTTGCCACAGTATGTCACTTACATTGGAAACTTTTCCTGGCTTATAATATTCAGAATATGTCTTAAAATGCAGCAGACAACTCTGGTAGGCAGAAAAGTTTGAAAATCTGTCTCTGTAGACAACAAGTGAATTTGGAGAACTTACCCTCTCGATAGCTCAGTTTCAGTCAAATATCTGAAGTCCCACATTTATCTGGTTTATTCTGAGATTAACTGAGTTAATAAATATTAAGTTACCATAAACCTTTACAAAAAGGCATTTTTTTATATCTATCTATCTATATAAATAATTATAATTCAATGAATTTAATGAGAGGGAAACCATTGCCAAATGAGCTATGTAGGAACAGCTGGTTTAATATATTCATTATTTGTAGTTTATGATTTGTAATTCCTTCTGCCTCTGATTGGAAGACAAACAAAGTGTCAGTGTCAAATAGTGAAAACTCATTCACACCTGAACATACTAGTTTGCATGCTAATATTGGTATTTATATGAAGAATGGCTTCTTTCAAATAGCTGTGCAAGATATGTAAATAGAAAGAGGCCAGGCACAGTCAAACTGAACAGCTGTTCAAAAAAGAAATATATATTTGTGAACTTGGTTTTGCAATATTTCACAAGCTACAGACAGCAGACTTATCTGAGTGTCATTCGACTTATTTTTTTTTTCCTAAGACATGTCCTAGATTTGGTGCACAAAATTGTATCCACTTGCATCAATTCTAAAGCACTGCCTAAATTAATATTTTAGGTAAAATTTTATTTTAATTCCACAAAACACATAGGAATTAAGACACTTTAAAAATACCAAGGAATTTCATTACAGTATCATTATAGTATTTATCCCTTTAGAAAAAACAGCCAATATAGAGTGATTAGGAAAAAAAAAGAAAAAAAAGAAAAGAAAAGAAAAGAAAAGAAAAGAAAAGAAAAGAAAAGAAAAGGAAACACATAGTTAACATGAATGACATGTTAACCTTGACTGATTAGTAAAGACACCAAAAATGCCATCCCAATGGCATACCAGACACTAGATACCATCAAGGATATTGAACAATTCTCAAAGGACATGGGGAATTCAGACATCTTTGTGTTGCAACTTTCTGGGTTGTCAAGTGCAATATATCACCTAGGATCACTGGCTGGCTCATATAGGATGACCTCTGGAAATAAAACCACCACACAATGACTGTCTGTTCCAGTCAAGTTATTAAGTGGTCTGCATATGTAAGCAATAAGATACACAAACCTAAAACCAGTACACGTAACTGAACTACATAACCCAAAAGGCTCAATTCTTTAAGTGTTTCTATTCTTACCCCCAACATATTTTCCATTAAAAAACATTTGGAACAGGTTCTAATTGCTTTAGCAGATTCTACTATTATGTTAAATAAATTATCGGGCCATACTCTATCACACGATTGTACTGGTTTTCTATGGTTATTTTTAGCATTCGAGACCACTGCTTTCCCCCTTTGTCTTCTGGATTTCCTGTATGTTATTAGACTGTGGTGAGGTCAGGCATCAGAGGAAATAACAGCAGCGCTAACTCCTAGACCCAGTGTTTTATGAATTACTGAACATCAGTGATGTAATGGCAATAAATCTAACCAGTCTCAGTCTTGTGTCCTGTTGTAAATAAATGAAGTTAGCAAAGGTGTTATTTTATTCAAGAGCCTTCCTGATGAGAAAGAAAATGCTTCCCCCAGGGGATTGTTTGCCAAATTGCTTCTATAATTAGGGTTCTGTTTAACAAGAGAAAGGTTCTCCAGTTTTCCTGGGGAACTTTCATGTCTGAGGCGGGTTTTGTCAAGGGTATCTTATTTACAACACGGAAACGACTGCAAATTGGAGAAGCAACGTATAGAAAGGACTTCGTTGAGTGGAGTTAACATATAAGCATATGGCCAAGATTTTCTAATTTCCCAAGTGATTTTGCATGCTTCCGATTTGGGCACCCAATTTAAGACTTGCTCAAGGCCTATGATTTTCACAGAATACCTAATGTTTACAGAAGTCAAGTCCTTCTTGGGCATGGTGAATTGGGCAGTTTAAAATTCTGGTGCTTAAGACTATTAGTCACTTCTGAAAATTCAGTCATATGTCTGCATTGCTGTTTAAACTGTCTTTTTAATTCCTCAGGGCTGGGTGGGAGGAAGGAATTATCTGCTATGAACCCAAGTGAAGTCCCAAGTAAAGGTTTCCAAAAACCAGACTCAAAATGAGTGACAGAATGAGGATCAAGTCCACAAAAATGTTATAAATTCTTTCTCCTAAAATAAATCCCACTGAGTGTGCTTCCAGAGAATCTGTGCGAGTAACAAGGAAGCAACAGAGAATTTCTCTCTATCGTAACAACTATTAAGCTTTGCTTTGTTTTAAGACATTGCAATCTATCTGCAACCTTTTGTTCAGAGAAGCCTGTAAAGTGGCAGTGTTTGAGAAGCACTCAGATTTATAAAACCATATACAAGGTCTGGAATACAAAAGGTGAAATTCTGGTCCTTTGGGCAATTTTGTTTTTTACTTGAATGAGGTAAAGCTTAAGTTTAAAATCTCTCCAATAAGCATTCATCTTTAGTCTTTGTTCCCTCCGCTTACTATCAAGGTGACACCACCCAGCCCCTCTGCAGCCTCATTTTATTTTTCTTCATTAGCAAAAAATAATATCCTCAACACATTAATAACTGGTATAGCATTAGAGAACAATACCTCTGAAAAGCTAACTTCTATTGTGCGCACGGAGACATAAGTAACAGTAGACATAATTATAACCTCTCTCTGTGACAAGTTACAATTATTACTCATGGCACTGTGTTTAAGAACGATGCATTTCCCATACAGGTTGCTTTTTATATTAAAAAAAGTCAAGAATGTTTGATATTCTTTTCCCAGTGCAACAAAAATTTTGCTGACATAGAAACAGATGTATTTAAGTGCTTTCGATTCAGGATGACTGAAAAAAAATGCATTAAAATTCATTTCTCTATTCACTATCTTGCCTGCTTTTCTAGCACCCAGGAGTCCCCAGAATGGGAAAGAATTAGTGAAACTCACAAAAATAAGTAATACATTAGCTTATATTTCTATATATGTGCACGCATAAATAGGAATGCACAGTGTCAGTGGGTCAATCAGCATTAAGCCAAATAACTCAGTTACCAATATTCATATTTTTGAAGGGGAAATACTTCCTTTCATTTAACAGAACTTTGGCTCAAACTCCTGTCCGTTTCACCTGGTGAGATCATAGCGTATAAACCAACTTAGCTAATTTAAACAAACTAACAAACACAGCTTCCTCTTGCAGAGCGAGAAGCTCTCCTTTAAACCCTATTGATTCCTGGAATAACTTTCTGCAGCCTCTTCTTAATGGAATCAAAATGATTAGCTTATGTGGCACTTTTCTGCTAAGGAAAGATGCCCTTTTGGTTCCTTCATGGTTCCTCACTGGCAGTGCGGACTGCTTGGGGTCTGGTTGGGTGAGGCAGGGCTCAGTCTCGGGCTCAAGGGACCGTCAAGGACAAACCCTACAGATTGCAAATGCGGTCGTGTGCCACCCGCAGAGTGGTATAATCCTGGGCACCTTTCTCTTCGTGCATATCTTTTCAGTCTTGCCGTGTGTTTCAGAGCCTCATCCTGAAGCCCAAGGAAGATTCCCCTCAAGTTCAGTGAACGGCAGCAAAATCTTTTTCATATCCCTTGCCATGTTTACATGTTAAGTGGGCGTCACAGCTGATCCATCCAAATGACTGTGCATTAAACCAGTTGTTTTCCATCACCATCAATTTAAAAGGCTTGAACTGATAAATACTTGACTCCTAAACTTGCATCCATACCATCACCCTTCTGCTTTTTGTCATCGTTAAAGTAATGGCAATAAACATGGAGAAGAAAGAGCATGTGTATTCTTAAGCCATACTGATTACTTGTTTTCAAATATCTGACTGAAAAATGCAAGCTTAATTTGCATATATGCAGATAAATGTTTAACCTCACTTAGCTGTTGATCCCTCAAACATATAATTACACACAAACGCACAGATACACAAATAAAAATACTAAGACCTGAAATATTAATCACCTCACCTACTGTGCCAAATTCTTTGAATCTGTTGCCCATAAACAAAAGCACATTTAGACAATGAGCTGAGCTCTCAGCTGCATCCTCAACACTTGTGCAACCCCAGTGAAAGCAAATATAACTAAAGGAACACTCAGCCTTGGAGATGATCAAGCAGGACAAATATCAGAAGAATCCACTTGTCATTTGTATATACACACTATAAATGCAATTTTTAAGGCACTGTGTTGTTTCTAAACCATCTTTTCTTAGTTTTACAACTGGAATGCTTGCTTCCTGTAAGCTTGTCCTGGATCCAGAAAATTTGATCCTAACTGGTAGGGAAAAAAACCACATGCCTTTATTTATTAAAATCTGCTCAGACCATCTGCGAGATAATGCTGCTCAGCTTTCTATCACCTTGGACGTAAACATTTCAGCAGGAGAAGGTGGCTGTGCTGTTTGAGGCACCTTCTGAACTCTGCTGACATTATCTTTTCTTTATAGCTGGAGCTTTGTTTTCCTAAGATGTGAACACTGATATCAGACCAACGAGAAATAGGAGACAAGTTTTTGAAACACTGTCAACTCTAATTGGTTCCTGCCGAAGCAGAAGTCTCTTCTAGGAAAGGAAAGAACTTGGTAAATGTGGTCTGGTAGTGACCAAACTTCTGCAAAGATGCTGAAATTTTCTTGGAAGCAAAATCTTGCAAAGACTACCAAGGCCTGCCAGTCCTATACCGCAGGTTAAGACGTGCACAAGATAGAGAAATTGTGCAAATGAAACATATCTTGCTTTTTATTATTATTATTATTATTATTATTATTCAGGCATTAGAATTCACACTTACAAATGGAATCTGAAATATAATAGACCAGCTGTCTTTCCATTTCAGGAGGTGTTAGCGGTAGCAGGGAAGTCAAATTGCAGGATTGGCATTTTATTCTCACAGCAATGACTAAGCATCTGCTCCAAAGCCCAGCCAGTCTATGGCAGTCGCTTCTCATATTTCAGTGGCCTCTGACTAAGGCCTGAAAGCACCAGAAGAAACATCACTTTTTGTATAGATTAAAGAAACAGGAATTTTAAAACTACACTTCTGTCTGAAAACATTTTATTTATCAGTGTTAGAGAGAAAAACTCAGATTACTGACTCAAGGCAGCTAGAATAAACTAAAGCAACTTATCCTTAATTTTTCAGTGTATTCACTTTGAGGACTTTGTGGCAACTTTGTATAAAGTTGAGTTCACTGTTTCCTTCTATAACTTTCCACAGAAAGCAATTCTGCAAACACTACTACAGTATCTCATTTTATAGATCAAGAACAAGATCTTAAAGATACGATAGCTTTTCTACGAAAGAGATCAATGTTGTCAAAAACACAAATTGATTTTTAGGAGTTTTAAAGAAGGAGATAAAGAATAAAACCTAAGTATTGTTATGCTGCTGTATAAAGCCATGGCATGCCCGCATTTTGAATACTGCATGAAGCTATAGTCTTCTAACTTAAAAAGTATACAGCAAACTAGAAAAGGTATGAAGAAGAGAAAATTGTTCTCAATTTTCCAAAACAAACTGGGAATGTCAAATGCAACTAGCTGGTGGAAGTTTTAAAACAAATAAACAAAAAAAACGTATTTCTTGCATGTTACACTTTGTGGGACATGGGATGTAGCGGTTAATTAAAAGATACACAAGTTCAAGAAATGCCTGCACTAATTTATCAAAAAGTAGGTCATCAAAAAGTATTAAACACAGAGATTCCTCCCTGGGTTCAGGAAAATCCCTGAGCAACAAGTGCTTGAGGCTGGGAAACTATATCACCAGGCACTGCTGCATGCTTGCCTTATTCTCTCCCCAGCATCCATTCTCGGCCCTGTGAGAACCAAGACCCTGGGCTAAATGGGCCCCTTTTTGGGGGCAGATTTGACTGTTCTTATGAAATGAGGCAGAGGGAAATCAGGCAATTTAGCCAAGAAAACTATGCCAAAGCAAAAAGCTGACGTTCTCGTTCCTGAGTGCCATGAGATATTTCGCCCTGTCTCAAATCCTAGTAAAGCTAGTGGCAACTTGGCTTGCTCAGCCCATGCAACGCTGCCCACAGTGTGCCGGATAAACTTGCTAGGGATCACCTGTGATGTGGAAAGTGCGCCAGGCCTTTAGTTTCCCAAGGAGTGTTTCAATTGAGTTCCAAAATACAGAGGAATTGTCATATGCAAGCATCCACTTCTTTATTATCCCCTTGGATTTTACAAGAACAAGCAGCAGAAGCAAAAAATCGCTCTCAAGAATTTCCACTATCTGCGATATACAGTCCACTACAACAACTCAATATTGAATAGCTAAACAATCTCACAGGCAAAAACTAAGAAGAAATAAGTCCTTTAGCTTAGAATAAAGATGAGGTAGGTCCCTACATAGAATAAAGACCAGATAACTCACACTACACAATTTGATAGAGGATTTTAGTACTGACTTTTATGATTCAAATATAATCAGTGGAGATTCACATAACAATATTGTTCTAAAATGTTCCCATCACATCCAACACTTATAAAAATAATCTAATCTGTTTAAACATATTGGAGGGAAGAAGAGCTGATACATAATTATCTCTTTCCCTAAACTGTTCTTTGATTTTCTTTCAAGGCTCAAAGATCCACCCAGTTTTTGTGCTAATAGCCAACATTGATGTCACTGAGAGAAACAGAACGGAAGATAGAGTTGGAGGTTGAATTTGAAGATAAATTGAATAAAAACATTAGAAACCAGTTGATAAGAAAAGCAAACAAACATCCAGCAAGCCCACTTTGGGTTTCATAACTCTTCCTTGCTTTCTTGATTTATCATAATATCCTTCACTTCCCCTTTTAATCATGCAAACTTACAGCTGTCTTTTTGAACATTTTTAGACTCCACTTCAAGTCCCTTACTTGATACCATATGTCATACATTTCCTCTTCTTTTTGTGAAATGGCTTCAGATAGAATGGTTTAACCTTATTTTTCTGCTGTCTGGATTTTGTCTTTCAGTATTCAGAAGCCCCTTTCTATCTTAAGTGCCTTTCATTTCAAGTCACTTCATCAAATTTTGGTCACAGGTCTTAAATCCTGCACTGTTGATCTTCTTAACTAATTTAAGAAGTCATAACTCTATTAATTACAAATTGCACCATGATGAGGTAGGTCCCAAAACTGAAGTGAAAATGGTATAATAGTACAAGAGTACAAGAGTACAATGGTACAACAAACAGACTTATTCCACCTTTCAGTGTCCCAATGCTTCTTTATTTCTGCGGCACTCCTATCCTTCTACCACCTCTGCCTTAACATCACATTAGCTGTTAGCTATTTATACACAAATCCATATACAGAAATAATTTTCAGCATGTGCATGAGGTCTATTGTCGTAGATGATAATATCTGAGGAAGAACACTAAATAATTCTTAAAGATATATTTTGGTGCACAGTTACATTTCAAGGATGTGAGTCTGAGCATTAGTATCTATGTATGTTTGATGGCAGTGCCTAAGTGTGTCTTCTTCTGCAGGCTGGTGTGGATTGTTTTTAGCTAGATAATAATTTGCTTCAACTCTTGAACAATTAAGCTGTATCTGAAATTTCATACTACTTCCTGAGTTCCCTTCTTGGATTCAATTTGTTTAATTTTATTCTTTCTAGTTCAGAGAAAAGTAAATCAATATCCAGGATTTTTTCTGAAATGCATTGCTTCCGAGTTCCTACCTCATCTTATCATTTTCTTCTTCTTTTTTTTTTTTTTTCCTTTTCCCCCAAGGTCATGAGCATCCCACATATTAAGATAGGTGACAAAGATAATCACTGTTTCTGAAGACGCATATCTTTCTCCACTGACAAGGTATAAGGCTAGGTAACTATACTAGCTGACTGTGTTTCAGGTGCTTTAGATTAGTAAAATATCTTCCACCCTCTGAAATTAGGCTGCAATTAGCTTTTAAGGGAGTAGATTAGATAATACCAGGAAAGAACAAAAGACTGTGAATCTCAGAGCCCTCCAATACTTTGCTGTTGCATCGATTCATCTTTCCTGTCGTCATTTTTTCTCCATTTAATGACCCGCTGTTCCCTGGCACTACAAGTCTACACAAAATCTGTCTCCTGTTCCCCTTCAGAGCATCCTGCTGAAGATGCTGCCCATGCAGAGCTGTGGCTGAAAAGCAGTTTTTCTTTTTGAAGCATCTAATGCAACTCATTGGAGAGAGAGAAAGACTTCAGATTTGGTCGAGTCCTGGTGTTACTTTATATGTGTGAGTGATCTCCCTGAAAACAATAAAATCATTCGCTTAAGTTCCTTCTGAACGGGGACCTGAGACTGCTTTTCACAAAAGCACTTTAGCATGCACTTAAACAGATACGTTGGCTATATCAGTCTGGCACATCTGGCACATAAAGCCTCCATGTCCCCATGTCTCCACAGAAGTCAAAGAGTGGACGGTGATCACAGTGGGGACACGGGAGACTTGGCTTTAAAAACAATTTTAGAAACAAATGTGGGGTTTGCGTATTCTTTCCCTTTGTCTCCCATCGTTCACTGAAACTCCTCGAAAAAACATTGCAATCTCTTTGTAATGAAAGTTATTTGAATATTTAGCTAACATTGAAACCAAATTTACTGTTTAGATTCATCCCTTCATCTCTGTAAAGATATTGGTAGTTATTTATGCTTATTTTTTAGCTCTCCTCATCTTACTTTTTATCAGGTGGCTCACATATTTAAAATCCTTTTGCCTTCAGCAAGGACTAACCCTCACATCCAACCTTTCCTGCCCTTCTTAACATACTGGTCTTTGCTACAGCACTGCTTTTTAAAAAATAATCTGGGTTAACTTTTGTTGCAGTTTCTCTAAGACCTTCTTACTTTCTTCTTTGAGTTCCACTTCAATCTTGTCAGCCTGGAGGATTCTAAGTGATTTAGAAGAAGAAATGTAAATTTTCCAGATATTATCAAGGAATAAGAGAAAAAAGTTGGTAGAGGAGCTTGAACTATCCATTTATGGTATTTGATTAAAGAGATACTCCTATTTTTCAAGTAGAATGTACTGCTAAGTATATTTATATAACAAACATGTTTATTACTTATATCAAAATAATCTCAGATGGTTCTGCACTAAACTTATATGTTATGTACGGTAAGTATACCAAAATCAAAAGTCAGTCAGAACTGGAGCACCACCAATGAAAAAGACTCAACCCATTTTGTTCCAGTTTAACTCTTACAGTAATTTAGATTATAGTTAATCCCAAAGGATATTACCTTTATCTGTTTGGGATTTTTTATAAGAGTTAAGTCTAGAATTACTTCTGACTGTACTACTTACCCAGTTAACCATATAAGAAAGGTGTTGAAGATATAGCTAAAAAAAAAGAAAAATCTATCTTTTTTTCTTTTTCTTTTTCTTCCATTAAATGAATCATTTTGGACCAGGCTTTGATTTCTCTTACTCAGATGACTAATATGGCTCATGAGAGTAAGTTAGTGCTTCATATGACTAAGATGTCATACTTTTTATAAGTAACCGAAATCTCTAGCCTTCCTGTCTTCTGTTATTTGTTTTAAAGTATTTCCTTATTTATTATCTTTAGTACCCCATGAAATATACTGATTGTAAAAATAATATCTAAGTCATTAAGTGTTATCTAAACTGGTTTCTGCAATGTCAGCTAAAATAAATCATATTTTTCAAGGGATTCTGTATCATCCTTCTCCAAAAAAATAACACACATTTTCCTTTATTTTCCTTTAGCCCTCTCTTTAAGACTTTTATTTTCTGATTCTGATATGTTACTGTTTTTATAACGTCAAGAAAGTACCTTGAGTTAACAAATTTATTTTGCTATAATCTTTGTATGGAGAGATTTAGCATTTCTGTATTAACCATTTTTTATGCTATATTCTTATTATCTCCCTTCAAGGTGATTCTTTTTACAGTGGGTCACGGCTTCTCAAAGGCTGCATCAAGACAGGCTGGCACAAAGAAATAAAAGCCAAAGCTCACAAACCTAGGAATGGCCAGCAGAAAGGGGTTGCGTTGCAGCTCACCTTCCTGCCAAATCCTCGGAGAGGCGACACTGCCTTTGGAGTCCCAGCACTACTCTGCACGGTTGTATCGCCGTGTCCAACTGCAGTGAGATTCCCGTAAACAGATGCACTGACACTGAGCTGAGCTTAAGAGCAGCTTATTTGCAGTTACTTTCAGGCAACAGAAAGCAGACCTGAAATAACAGCTTAGCCGAATTGAGAGTGGCTGCGCAGGGATTTGCACCAGCATAGCTAGACATTTGCAAGTTTGTTTGCGGACAAGGCTTAAGACCGGCAGATTGTGCTTCCATGATCAAAACTCCCACTGCCTTGCCCAGACTCTTCTTTTTGGCTCCCTTTCTTGATTGAGGTTAAACAAAGTCAGCTTTCTCCATTACTGTTTTATCTATCTCCACCAGTCTTTTAGAGCATACATAAATCTTGTACTTGTGTCTACATCATTTATTATTATATTATGCCTATTTGAAAGATCTTTGTAGCCTTTTTCCATGTTAAATGATGCTCATTCTTTCCATTTCCTAAATTCAGTATGAGTTTCAATGCTTTTTGGTTAGGAACCAGAATTCATTATCCAGATTAAACTGCTACTGTCTTCAAGGGATTTGTTCTCCTGTAAGTACTCCAGGAATAGATCCCAAGTATGGAAATAGTAGTCTAATGAAGACTGTTACTTTGTCTGGAGAGGAGAGGAGAGGAGAGGAGAGGAGAGGAGAGGAGAGGAGAGGGACACTTGAATAATGAAACCAGATCCCTGATCCTAACAAAGGGTGATGAACTACATAAACAGAATTTTTTTTGTTAAAACAGAATAAAATAAATTGTATTCAATAAAGTAAATGAAGTTAAGCACCCCAACCACCTATTATTAAATTGAATATGCTACCGTTGATCTATCACCTTCATGATCACTGATGCTTAGCCAAACAGAAAGCAAAACTTGGATCAAGTCAAGGGGGAAAACAACAGCATTATTTGCATTTTTTTTGCTGTTTGACACATGGTTTGTATTGTAGTTGCAGTCACACCCCTTGTGAAACCTTCACAAGCTTGTAAATAAATGTTAGCTACAGCTAGAGTAATTTTGATTTATACAAATGGTAAAACACTGTCAGGTTTACTGTTTGTTCTGTACTGCAAACAACGTGGAAGCATAGAATGAAATGATTAGGGAGTCACTGCTTTGAAAAAGTAATCAATGCCATTTGTTTTTCTGTTTACACATTTACGAGCTCCTAATTAAAAAAAAAAAAAAATACCTCAGGGCAAAGAAAAACTCACAGGAAGAGAATCTTCCTCTATTAGGATGTCTTTTCTAATCTCGCCTCTAAAGTAGTTTACAGGTGGGGAATCAGACTGGAGCAGTCTGCATATATATATTTTACTGTGCCAAAGAAGAAGCAAAAATCTAATTATCTGAGAAGCTGCAGCAACATAAAGCTCGCTAATTCTTTGGGAATCACAGTATTAAGTCCCTTTTTACACTTACATATTATAACTTTGTGCCTTTTGGAGGCTTGGAGTACAAGATGTTGAATTCACTTTTAACTGTTTGTGTTCCATTCCCAGTAAGTTGAAACTTGGGAACATTGGACCTTATGTGTGCAGAGGTCTTTAAAGGGCATCCAAAAGATATTCAGTGTACAGATAGCTCCATCACTGCTATTTTAGCTTATCTGGAGATTTTTTGACCCAGGGACGTGGGATCATTTTCTCAGAACAATGACTGAACCTTCATCTTTCAAGAAATCTGAATCACAGAGAGCAAAACCATTTAAGGTCGAAGCAGTGGGCTTCAGCAGAAGCCTGAGGACTGGAGACGAAGCTGTGACATCGGTGTCACCCTCAAGTGAAATGTGCAGCAGCTTTGCATATCACAGATAAGATGGTGCCACCACTGCCAATTATGTCACTGGCATAAAAGCATGCATCATGGCATGAAAAAGGCAGATTCCTATCAAGAATTCCTCATCTTTCCTTTCCTCCTGTCAATGGTCTCCTAGCCTCATTGTGAGCAGAGCTTTTTCAGCATGAGACTTTTTCTCCCACCCCTTCTGGTTTGTCAAAAGACATGATCAGGCAAAACATTTAAATAAGGGTGAAACTTTAGGTATGTGAATAATCTCATTGCCTGGAGCAGGGCCAATGCCTCAGGAGGACGGCAGAGAGCTGAACTCCATATCTTCTAAGGTACATATGCAAAGGGTTCAGATGAATGATCTATTTATGTACTGGATTGTTTCTATTTAAACAAAGAGAAAAGTGAAATATACTGTGTATGTGTCACTATTGGTTTGCATGATACTAGGAAACAAGTTTTGAAGTCAAAATCTATGAAATTAGCTTTCAATCCAGCGTAGGAATTTTGAAGAAAAATATGTTGCTCTCGTTGCAGTGTTCTGCTCGGTCAGTGGTGTTACACATGTCGTATTCCCACTTAAATGGGCAATGAGAAATGTTTATAGCCAGACCAAGCCGATTACTTAACTTTTATGATATGGTTTATATTTAGTTCAGAAGAAGACAACAAAGCTAGTAGTCCCTGAAAGCATCTTCCTGTTGAGTCAGATAGAGCCGTTAGCAAAACCATAGCCACTGATTACCAGGCTTTTAATACCATGTAGCGCAGAGGTGTGAAAAGGATCCAGTGAATTTTTATATTCACCTCAAACGGAGCTGTGTTGCTTGAGCCTTGCACTCAAGGAGCACGTGGAACTGGACCCTGATAATCCTGCTATTCTGCTTGTCTTCAACAGTTTTGTGACTGTTCTTTTTAACCCAACAGCACACACATTATTTTACATATAAAAGCAATCAGCATTGTTTTACATATGAAAACAACTGGGCATATCCTCAACTCCTCAGCTTTCTGCCGCCTGTCATATTATATATGCCACATATTCTGTGCATAAAATAGATTACTACAAGGCTGATATTTAATTTCTTTAATTCATTACATTGCGGAGGCATGTTTGAAGCCACATTATTGAAGGATTCCTCCAAGGTAACCATTTAACAGCTAAGTAACCTTTAATTACTTTACTGTAATGATACACATCTAAGACAGATATTGTTAGACTGTGACATCTGAGCACTTTAACCTAAAGGTAGTTATTAGCACTCCCATGCAAGATTCATTATGGATCATATTTCATTAATGGAGAGTATTGTGTTCTCATCTGATTACGTACTTGTGAACGTTTATTAACATATCTTTCCTAGTGTGACCATGTTGCAACTCAGAGGAATCCATAGCTTTTCATAAATCAGGTGGTATTTATTAACTAAAATATATGTAATCATACAAGAGAAAAGCTATATGACAGCTATTCTGGGACTGTTTGATGCATACACTAAATAGGAAGAGAGTTGCTTAGGGCTGGACAATGTTTATAATTATGATTAGTCATGCAATATTTGAAAAAGAAAGAATTAAAATGCAAATTAATGCTGCATTGCAAGAATCACTAATTGTGATTTATATCACTACAGGTGAGAAGACAGTCCAGACTTGTAGATCGTTGACTGCAGATGTATACAAATTAGAATAGATTAGATGACATAGCGAATCACTGCCAATTCTAATAGGCATGAATTCATCATGATATATTTATTCATTTTGTACAATACCTCTTTTTATCTAAATTTTCCAGTAGTGACTAGTTTTTCATCTAATATGTTTTTCATATTTTTTTTTGACCGAGTTAAAGAAAAAAACACTTTTTTGTTAAAAAAAAAAAACCTTTCCTCCTCAGAATAAATAAAAATAAACATATATGAATTATATATGGGAAATAATACAGAAGCTGAAAAGGAGAGAAAGAAAAAAACAAGCCAACAAACAATAAAACCCCAGATATTAGCTTGTCTTTCCTTGAATTGCCAAATAATAGTGGAAAGTTACTCACCCTTTCCCAATGAAATAAGTTACTTAGGAAATAACTAATTTACTCAAAGTCCACAGAGGAGGCATGTATTTCATCCGAGTCAGGTCACAGCCACTAAGTTATTTGTCTTGTATAGCGGAGGGAGCGGTGAAGGAGGGAACAGAAGGGCACACACAGTGCATTTTCCTCCCAGGGCTGGTACTTGAGTGAAGATACAGCGATTCTGCCTGGTTTATGCTCAAGAGGAGCCAACACATTTCCAAGAAGACTTTTTGAGTGCCACAAGCAGAAACAAGTTGTTACAAACTATGTAAGAACTTAAAATGAATGGAGGAGTAAATGATTTTTTACCCTGACTTTAAGTGATTTTATTCTAGATTTTTAGGACAGAAAGAGTTGCTGTGATCACTTAGTCTAATTTCCAGCATCACACAAGTAATATCGTTTCAGCCTGCTTCAAAATCCCAGGCTTTACCAGAGTTGGAGTGTACTGTTGACAAAGTATACAGCTGATTCAGACAGACCTATGGAAGGCATACAGGACCAGCACAAATACTTAAAACTCTGCCTCTTTCAGTACTATTCCAAACCTCCCACAGTCTCACAGCAGCAAACTGATTAACTCCTCATGGCAAAAAAGACAGACTAGTGTATAAGGAAGATAATTATTTATGTCTATGCACTGCTTGCATGTCTATCATTTTTAGATAATTTTATGCACAGTCCCAAGTTCCTTCCTTGCACAAAGCACACTCTCTGCCCTGACCCATCCCTAAGCCTGGATTCTCTTCCTGCTGATGGGTGCTGTTGCAGCAATCAAGAGTACAGTGCCGGACTAGGTTTCATATTCACATAAAAGTATTGTTTAAAGAAGTGTGAAGGATTTTTCTTTCCTGTCAGACTTTTAAGATCTTGAAATACCTGACTGTTAATCTATCTGTGTCATCTTGTGCCAGCAAAACACATGATGCGAAAAGATGAAAGCTTCTATACTGATTTTCTTTACCCTTTCTAAAGGTATTTAGCAAAGTTAGAAAGTGATACAATGGCTAAACTATATCTTACAATGGTTAAACTATATCTGCTCTTGTTTTCTAGACATCATTCCTTCTGCAGCTATCTTCTGCTTAGGTAGGGCATATACAGGATTAATTCACGTCTATTATTTTACAAAGTTTGGTCCATTTTCATCTTGTTAAGAAGCAAATTGTTAACCATTAATCAAAGCATCTACCTTTAGCATTATTTTCTTACTGAACTGAATAGTGTTTTTTTATGATTTGAACATATTTAGATAGCAACAAATTCAAGACAATCTTTGTATAACAGAGGACAGAGAAGAAATTCAGTTTCAAAACCTTGTAAAGGCAAGAAGGCATCTGGAAAGTATTATGAAAGCATTTTCACATAAAAATGAATCTTTACATAAAAGTGCGGATGGTCAAGATAGTAAGAGAAGAACAATTATTTACTCTTCCACCAGGCAACCACTGGAAATACCTGTGTACTGCTATTTACTCAAAGAAATGGTAGCTTCACCTGCAGTTGCTCTGCTATTTATCAAAGGCAAAACAAGATTTAATCATTATGGAGAAGCCAGCTTAGTCATGCCAAATGCAGCTGTTGATGAAAGAAAGAGATGCATAAGGAGCTTGGAAACACACCAAGGAGGCCTCCCATTGTGGAAAGTCACTTTTTTTTTTTCCTGAATATGTTTAAAAGTTTGCTCTTAAATCCATGAGTGTTCTCATCTTTCCTTTGCGGAAATGCTCCTTTTCCAGGAATTTGGGATTCTGACAGTCAGTGCCAGCCTCAGAAGGAGGGAGGTTTGGGGCAGAAGCTAAGGCATGGGCCTCTCTCTTCATTGAACGACTTGCACAACCACTTTACACACCTCCAAGACCCCTCCAAAGGCAATTGCCAAGGCTATATACCGCTAAGGTCACGCAGAAAGGATAAATTTTAGGTTGGGTCTAAAAGTGTGAAAATAGGCAAGGTTTTCCAACTCAGTGTTTAAAGATGCCTGGGTATGTTACTTCTCAGGGTCAGATATGCCTAATACATTTAGGAATCAGGCTGGAAAAGCACTTGTCTACGACACCAGCTCTCATAAAGTTTCAGACAAACTCCTGAGGAGTTCATTAACGTCAATACACTCGTGATGAGGTCCTCCAGTCTGAACATTTAGCGCAAGCTCTGGTTCGTCTGCTGCTCTACGTTTCACAGCTCCATGGCTTATATGTGGAACATCACCCACAGCTGAAACCTGCTGCTTTGTGATACTGCTTGTTTAAAACCTATTTGACAAGATGTTTGTACTGAGCTACAAACACAATACAGTCACTTCCTTCAGCTGCAGAAATCACACTTAAAATGCAATTCTTCTTCAAGAGGTCAGCCCCTGTCAGCTGGAGCTTTGTGACATGGATCTAACTAAGAATAATGCTCCTTTGATGCTGGTCTATCCAAATATGTTCTAGGTAACTCCCTCTTTCAGTTTTGCTTCCCCCTGCACCTCTAAATCAAGAAATTATTTTATTTATAAGTCATTTCCTTAATTAAGTCAGTGTATCTTATATGCTGGTTTACCATTGTTTTTATTAAATTGTTTTTCCAACAGATGGTGGTTTGATATTTTTTTTTCTCCCTCATGTTGGTCTAGAGATCAAAGGATTCAGCCATATTTGTCTTTTGCTTCTGGAGATGTGTGGATGAAATTTTGCATGTGTTGCATGACTGCAAAGTTGGGTTAATGTTTTCAATTGTTACTCTAACAAGAGGAAAATGCTCAAGTTTTATGCTACTAGAAACATTATGGACTCAGTTGATGAATGAAGGTAATATTCCCACCCTGAAAATGGTATCGTAATCTTCATATGAATGCCATCTCTCTACAAAAATACAACGTAAATTTGTAATGATTTAGCAAAACTGTATTGTCTTATGATAAGATGAGGTATTAAAGTTGCCAATGTGAATATTTATATTCTGGAAATAAATAATTCATCATAACATCCTTTAATTGATTGATAGAAAAATAATTAATGCCCAAATGCAAACACTGGATGTATTCTCAGCTCCTGTGGTAACAATCATTTTCCTAAAGCAATCACAAAACTCCGACTCATCACTCAAGCAATGCTAGAAATTCATGCTTTCTCTCCAACAATACAAAAGAAGAGTGAACTTAAGTCTTAGGTACACCGGAATAACTCATAGAGAACTCCACTGAAGACAACTGTTACTAGGAAAAAAACAGCACACACACAAACGGAAATTAGAGCCAGATTGTAAGAGATGTCTTTAACTTGAATCACGTATTATCTGAACATACTCTAAGACACTCATCCTTTCTGTGATATGCTTTTAAGGCATGGATTCACAAAGCATGGCGTTACGTGTGATATAAGTGAAAATTCGCTCAGCGGTTGTGTGTGTGTGCGTGTGTGTGCATGTGCGTGTGCATGCTCCACTCCATGAATTCACTTCCATGGAGGTCTCTTTCTATCTCACTCTTTTTTTCTCCCTTCTAGCAGCATAAACAAAAGTTTTCCCACAGTTCTGAGGCTCATTTCTTTGAACCTAATGAATATGTCGACTGGCTTTAGTTTCTTATTCATGAAAGTCATTCAGCTGTGGCATACTGTATACAGTTCTCCACTGTAATCAACGGGCATTTCTCGGCAACAGAAGGCCGAGAGTAACGTACGTTCAGGGAACAATGGGGTTCTCAGTTATCTCGGTGAAAGCGTGCTAGCGCATAGATTCCACTCATTAGGAGGCAGTGGGTTCAAATTTGACACTATCGTTCATACTAGAGTCTTTTTGCACTGAGAAAATCTGAAAATTTTTATTGTTAATAGTTATTTTGTTTTAGATTTTTTTTTTTTTTTTCCAGTGGAGGAGAGTATGCAGGATCTTTCTCCTGCGAAGGTTCATTTTGCGTCACTGCATCTCTCTGGTGACCAGACCAGATTCACGGAAACACTGACGCTTGCTACAAACCATATTCTTGCCAGTTCTCTTTCATCTCAGGAAAGTTTTCAATTAAAGCCAAGCTGCAAAACAATGGAACGTCACCTGCAGAGTGACTTTCATTTAAATTTTCCTTAAAACATATGTATAAGGTAAGATGGTTCTGGAGTTGATTTTTTTTGTTGTTGTTGTTCTTAAGAATAAACTGGGAGGTCTGCCATAGCAATTTGGATATATTTATCAAGTCCTAAACAAAAGTTGGTTGCTGAATAGCTGAACTGATCAGACTTGAATAATAATAGGAGATTCATTAGTGGTTTCTGCTGTGCAACAAATGGCCCTTGCAGTTGTAAATTCCACGTCTTTGTTCTGCTTCTCATCGTATCTTATACCTCTTCTTGGTACGACTAACGAAAGAATTGTGCTTCCCCTTTACCTAAACCAATTAAGTCACTAGACTGAGGAATAAAGGTGAAGAAATAAAATAGCCAACTGCACTGTTTTGACTTGCGGCAGTTTAAAACTCGACCCCATTTCCTGCATGTAAATGTTCAGCTTGTAAATCTCAAAGTGAACCTCAGACATAATTACTGACTTTCTGTCACTTCAGACATAAATAGATTCCAAATTACTTAGGTGTAATTATGAAATATGCAAGGGCAGAACTGAATGCATTGCATGACAGCTGAAAACCTGAGATGTTCATGTTTCCTGTCAATGATTAAAGCATGACCCCTTTGCTAAACACTTCCCCCTCCCAAAAGGGTATTTCTACCACATCTGAATTTTCAGATATTGAGCCAGATCCTTTGCACTTATGTGGTCTGGAATAGCCCTATTCTAACAAACGTACCTTGACACTGGTAAGCTGAAGACCAAGTGGATCAGCTAGTACTCAAATGTTCAGCTGTCATAAGGACACTTCCTTCCTATTTGAATATGTCAGAAAAATGAACACTAGCTGCAAATTTAAATGATGATGTGTGTTTTACATCAAGGGTTGAGTATGTATTCTACTTTGTGTTAACAAATCAGCTCCCATCTTGCTAAAAATAGGATACTTGCCTTACAAAAAAATCTCTCTTCGGTATCTCCCTTTTTGGTGGATAAAATGCCTGTAGCAGCTAGACTTTCACAGCAGTGAGGGGTAGGAGAGATGTCAGCCACTGCTGCCATGTGAGGTATTCCATTAAGAAAAGTTTACCTCATAAATTAAACTATTCCGACAGCTAAATTATCACATAAAGCCTAATAGTCCTACTTTAAAGGATCGACTCTGGAAATAAGTTTTTATTGGAATTATCTTTTGGTTCAGATGACATGACAGAGTTTTGAAAAAATTGAGGATACCTAGTTTAACTTCTCTGGTAGCAAATAAAACTGTTCAAAATACAGCTAAGGTAAAAGGAGATCTGCAATACATTCAAAGACAGGCCTTCATAAATAATGGGATTTAACCATGAACCTGATTCATATCTGTTTACAAAGGGATTTATGGAGTTTTTCAAAAAGTCTTTTAAAAGGGAATCAAATTACCACTTTTTAATGACCTTCTACTTGTGTAACTTTATCACAAGATAACGCCATGTAATGAGAGGTGCCACTTGGGACGTAGCACAAGGCTTGTCGGAAATGCACGCTACTGCACGATGTTGCTTAAAAATACGTAGCGCTTCCAACAACGTGCCCTAGTTTCCTTACAGAAATGTCTGTCAGATGTTGCCAGCACAAATGGCTCACTGAGGCAGTCTTAGGGCGAAGGGCCGTCATGCTTCCTCTCCCGCTCCTCCGCTCCTCTGGTAAATACTGCCTCTGGGTCACTGGAAACTTCCCGTTCCCAACCAATGACATAATGAATTATGACTTGGAAAAAAGAAGTCTATTCTATATATAGCTACATATAACTGTATATAAAATGATATACTTCCAAAATGCTAGGAAGGTCCCAACTATGCCAAGATTTATTCTTTTTGACAAGCGGAGGTAAATTGTACATGTGTGAAAAGCCTGATTTTATGCAGAGTTTTCACACAAGGTAGCCAAACGGACGGGAAATCCATGCAGTGTGGAACACCAGAAGTGATGGTTTGCAGATCCAGCAGCCTCCAGGGGATTCAGCCTCTTTCTTCGCAATTTCGCAGCTTTGGCCACTGACCCTGTGAGATTCCTGGACAGATCCAGGCGTCACGGCGACTACTCTGCTCCCTGCCATCCTCTGCAGACCTGAAACACCACCACCACAAAGCTTCCAGTAGCCTGGAGCTTCCCAGTATAGCAGAACTCATTGTCCTACTTTTTCCAAAACAAGATGAAGGCCTGGAAACATCTGAGAGATGGTGGCAGAAGCAGCTAGGCAAACGAAAGCAGTGCTCTTAAGATACTTACCCCGTGCACTAGCTAGAGATCCACCTCTTTAAGCCTTATTTTTGAGTCCTATAGTAACATGATAGCTATTGGTTTGGAAGATTAAAGCATCTTTGAACTGAAATAGGCTGCTATAGATCTATAAACTAGATCTCCCTTTACTGACATTTCTCTGTGATTATAATTATGATTAGAATTGTTATATCCCAGACAAGAATCATCCTTTAACAGTATCATTTTTCTTTATACTTGTTACGGTAGATTTCCTTTTTTTAATATTTGGCAAGCACATAAATGCCATATTAGCATTAATTAGATGGAAAGCAAATTAGCCTGAGGTGAGTCTTAATTTAAAAAATCATTTGCTCAAATATTTCACTTAAAAACCACAGGCCAGAATCTTAACTGATGTAAACTGACACAGCTACACTGTCTTCAAAGAATTTATGCCAATTTATGCTACATCTGCTACTAGTGAAGTCAATGTTTTACCCTGAATTTTATGTTAGATAATGAAACAGAACAAGCTTTTTTCTACCAGCAGTAGCAGTGGTCCTTCAAGTAGTGTGTTCCTTCAAAGTTATTCTTTTAGGAAAAACCTGCTCTTCCATTGCTATATTTATATTGTGTGTGTGTATATGTATATAATATACATACACACACACACACACACACACACACACATATATATATATAAAAAAGACAGATACATAAATGTATCAAAACAGGATGTCCCTTGCTTAGCAAATGCACTCTGGACTTCTAATGTGAAGTACAGAAGGGACAAAAAGAGTGGAAGGTATAGCTTAGCAAAATTTTATGAGTTGAACCAAAGATTTTCAAAATGCACAGAGACCGGAAAAAGCAAATATGTTACAGGTGGTAGCATTATATAACTTCATATGCAATAACTTAATGTTTTATGTACATCATAAATCTGACCTAAATTTAGAGCTTCTTTATTTATTAAGAATGAGAAATAACCTACAAGTAAAGTGATCCCAGATCTTTTAAGTTCATCCAGCTAAAAACAAGTTTTAATCTGTTGGACAACAACAAGAAATTTGGAATTAGGAGGCAATAAAAGATGGGGGGCTAGTTCTGCAGACAGCGTCTATTGATTTACCTCTGCTGAAGAAACTCTAATGCATTCCCGATGAGGAGCTGGCAAATGATTTTGGGTGGCTCTCGCAATGCCTGAGTGTTAAAAAAAGGGTTCTACAGGGCATTCGCTAGACTTCCACCTGTGTGCAAGGGTTAAGTAAATGGAAAATCCTGCTCTTTCCTGAGCAGGACTGTTCCCTGCTGGTTCGTGCAAACTACCCCAAAGGGAGTGATGGGGAAAGCGCGTAGTGCTGCTGCCCCCCGCGCGGACACGCACAGACAGGTGCATTCCGCATCCTGCTGTGGTTTTCTGGTGGCTTTAATGCGCCTCTGTGTCTCCCCGCAGTTGGATTTGTTCCTTTTAAGCACAGATCTGACTTAGGCGATCTTGCAACCGTGAGTATAACATTCCTATGCATTCAACCCTGTTTCCTCAGAAATCAGTGGGAGCAAAGCAGAACGTTACCTAATTACCTTCCTGTATTATGTAGTAATTGCTTTCTTGTATTATATTGCTTCACGTGGGGAGACTGCCATGAGTTGCCTAACTGTAGAGACCTAAAGTAGGGGTAGGTGTCTACGCTAGGTCACCTCTCCTAACTTCAGACACATACTATAGATATAGTATAGACTTTTGAGTATGAACCAATTTGCCCTATCAGTCAAGGTAGAAATAGTGTTTCTCCAGTGGATGATTCAGATCGTCCAAATCAGGAGGTTCCTCTCAGATACTTTCTATCTATACATGTTCTTTGTCTTCCCTGAATAAGTTCTCAAGCCTACGTGTTATAAGAAAGTCTATTCAAACATTAACTGTATTCTTCTCTCTAAATACTGTGGCTATTCACTTACACATCTGGAATGGATTTAAACGAAGATTAGTCTGCTTTACTCCTTAGAATGCGGTGTAATTCACAACATATTAGGTTATATACATTTGCACAGATCATTTTTAATCAGATGCACAGCATGCTGTTCATATCCTTTTACTTTTTTATTATTATTTCTTTTACTGTACTTCATCAAACTCAATTAGATCTGCCTAGTTTCATCACTAGAAATGGTTTTCTTCCAATATGGAATGGGACTGTAATATGCTGCTTCATATAGAAGAGATATGCAACAGATTTAACAATTCTCATTCCTATTACTTTATGACTGTCAGACAAAGTAGTTTATTTCCTCTTCCCAATCATAAAAACTGTGCTATATTCCAGGCTCTTGCAATCCATTCCAATTGCTTCTAGTGTCTCTTTCTATCACTTCCCACTCTTTTTTTTTTTAATTTATTTCACTTCTCTTCGGTTAGAAGCATACTCATTTTCTCTTCTCCACTGTACTCAGACTGGTGGGTTACATTTGGAGATCACATAAACAAGCAGTCCTATTAGACTGTCGGTACATTTCCCGGCTATTCCCCTCATCAGTTCATGTTTACCTCTCTCTTACAAGTGCTTGAAAATAAATAAGCAGATGGAGAAGTCAGTTAATTTTCTGAAAGTGTTGTGGTGGCAAGTGAATCTTCAGGAAATGTTCTAGACGACAATTTTTTAATTCAAAATCAACTGCTTGCCTTCATTTATGCTTTTTACCTTTTTCAGTATGCTCAGGAGGTATAAAACATGTATGACAGAGAAGAGCCACCTGGCTCGTGGACATGTCCAGTGCTGCTGTGTGACATGACAGCATAAACCACCTGGCTCTTGCAGATGCAGCGCGCAGGGAGGTAGGGGTTAATATTGTTTCCTCCATTCTTAGTAACTTTAATAGTTACTGTCAATCAAGCTCCCTCCTCTTCCAGACATTTGAAATTCCTGGCTAGTTGGTTAGTGCACAGGAAAAGAAGGAGCAGGCTCTAGCTTTGAGAGAGACGGTGAAGATTGTTCTTCATTGCAAAACCTAATCAGCTCATTTATTAGACTGACTGTCACTGTCAGAAGGGATGGTACCCTGGCTGACCACCCAGTTTGCAAAGCCTGAGAAGCGGAGGGTACAGCTACCTCCTGCCTGCCCCATCTTCTCTCTGCACGGGCTGACCTGGACTGAGAAGGTAGAGACCCCTCCTGCATGACCATCCGAGGTAGTGCAGAGGATACAGGACCTTGTGCCACTGAAAGGGCAGGTGAGAATGGTTTCACTCACGGTTTAAGTATGAAAAGGAAATCAAACTGTAATGGGTCCGAGGCAGTTCAGATAAATGCACTTCTTACTGCCCTGGCTTGTGAAGCTGAAACCGAGCTTCATGAGAAAGATTCAGGCACATGGGCACTAACAAACTCACTGCACAAATGATCAAGAAAGCAAGGATTTAGATTTTGTTGATAGCTATGGACTGCTAAAAGGAAGCTAACACAGCTATTCTTTTTCAGCTCCAAGGACAAACACATCATTGACACAAGTCTTTCAAAATCCCGAATGTTAAACCAAGGTTGGATCTGGCCTCTAGTTTCTGAACATCCTTGCTATAAATCCTTGATAAAGTGTGTGTTAGCTTTACGGTACACTCATAAAACAGCCAAATGTAAAAGTAAATGACCTCATACCAGCTATCTCTCTGCAGATAGATTCACTTGGCAGATAGCCAAGAATTGATTGACACACATCTTACAGAACACGAGTTAATTAATATGTCTACCAATTCCCAAATGGATCTCAGGAAGCAGAGAATCTGTTTAATGCAGTAAGCAATGACATACTGTGTGTGGTCAAGAGACAATCACTAATTGCCAAGAATGCATTCTGGAATAAAGCATTAAAGAATATATATATTAAAAAAACAAAACAAAACAAAACAAAAAAACTCCTTCTACTCTGCAGCTCCTTTATCCCTTCAAAACCTTATGCTTAGAACATTATGAAGACTCATGTTTCAAATACCAAAAGACATTTTTATAGAGAAAAATGATTTCCAGACTATAACTATATAGTTAACACTCAAAAGGTCTGTTAATTTACAAGGAAAAATTCTGATTTTTAAATAACTGAGTGAGTTCTCATTCATTTAACAGCAATGTCTTTATTTCCAGGGAAATCAGAATGGCAAAACCATAAGGTGACTTGAAATAGCTGCTCTTCAGAAGCCACAAGTAACACAGTTTTGGATTCACCAATAAAACATATTCATAAATTAAATAAGTGCCTGCTGCAAACACATCAAGAGTCTGGCTGATAAATTGAAACAGTCCATGGAGCAATGTTGAGTTAAGCCAGACTGAAAGCAAAGTAGACTCACTTGTATTGTGTACCCATTTTAATACCAAAATAAAAAATCGGCTTTTGTGGAAAGGCTAAGGATTAAAATGAAGTGGCCAGAGCACAGAGACATTCTAGTAAAATCTTCAGCCAGGAAAATCAGCACAGTCCCAGGGCCTTCAGCGAGTGACATTGTTTTTCACCCAGAGAAGACCGTGCTTATCTATTCAGTTATGGCGATCACTGGCAAAACAGCACAAAAGCTACTCCATGCTTTCCACAGCACTAAGAGATTTAAAAAAAAAAAATGGGGAAAGAAAAAAGAAAAAGCTATTCATTTTTTTGCTAAAAATTAAGGAAAGAAAACGTAGCCTCGGCGCCAGACCGCGCCACCGCCAGGAGAGCCGAGGACACGGGCGGCCTCGGAGCGAGCGCGCAGCCGCCGCCGCACCCTCTCAGAGCTGCTATCGCTCCCCACGGTGCATTCAGCTTCACAGACCAGCGTGGGCTTATTTGTATTTATTTACGACTCCGGAGGAAAGGATGGTGGAGGGAGGATGGAAACACATGGAGGCTGTATGATTTGTCGGGCGGCACGTCAGCAGCGGCTTCGGCAGCAAGTCCTACAAGGTCCACCACCCAAGCCACAGAAATGAGGGCAATTTTGGCAGACAGAGATCATGGCTAAACAGCAATGACTGCAAAGACGAAAAAGGGAAATATATGTTTTAAGATATTTTACCTCAGGATGGCTTCCGACTTCAATATAGGCGCACACTGGATGAAAAGCCCCTGTTCCACAGGCGTACAAGTGCGTTTGATTATAAGCCTTAAGCACCTTGATGAAATTAGCACATTCTCTCTGTGAAGAAATGGGAGAAAAAAATATATATATATATCCACAAAGTTAATTCAAGCAGTGATTATGACTAATGGGAGCTTTTCTGTGTTGGGGATGCATGGCAGAAGGAACAGATTTTAAAGGTGTGATCATTTCATGCTGTTTATGAGCTTGTTTACCACTAGGCATTTAATAAACACCTTGATTGAGGATCTCATTTAAATATCTTTGGTTGTCATTTAATAAAGTATCTACCCCTGAAGAAAAGATTATACAAATAATTTTCCTGGGTTTTTTTTTGTTTTTTTTTTCCTTCAGACACTCTTCACCTTTATAATTAAGGTTATTGCTATGTTTGTAAGACAAAACCCATTTACGGAAATATGTCAGAGTGAAATAATGAAGAGAAATGGAGCAATTGCTTGCTTGTATTCAATTAAGTAACAATTAGAAAAAATGATGGGCCAGATGGAACAAGTTGATGAAAAATAAATCACTGATATAACATTTTAACAATAATATGCATGCTGTCTCACCTCTACTGTAAATGCTTAGGGGCCAGTTTTACAAAGACATATACACATGCTCATCTCTAAGGCAACTATTCACATCACCTAGACTATAAGCTTTGCAAGGTTTGGACATTCTATTTTCTACCTAAGTAAATTATTCACCATCAATAATTCTAGTTCTCAGCAATTAAAAATGTAATAGTAACACTAACAGTCCCTAGCAAAAATATTATCTGTAGTCTGTTAACAAAAAATGTTATTATTAATGCCTAATTTTATTTAAAAGGAAACAAGTCTAACCTGACAATCAGTGTCAACTTTTTCTGTTTATTTAATAGTTTTTAGTTCAATCAGGTTGAACAATGAAAATAAATATGTCAATGCCTGTGAAGTGTCAGTATACTGACACAATGTTACAAAAAATGGATTGCAAGTTGGAGAAGAATAAGTACATTGACATAAAATAGCCATTTCCAGTACAGTTTATATTAAAAACTAAGGAAACTTTTCTATGGAGATTTGGTGTTGTATAATTTTTACAAAGTATAAAAATAAATAAAAAAAAGATTTTCTACAAAGCAATATTATTAAAAACAAATTTTGCCTTTATTTGCAAATGGAAAATGCCAATCAGCAACAAAAAGCACAATTAGAGTAGTGGGAGAGGGAAGGAAGAGTAAAAAATTCTACTGCCCCATCACTTGCCAAAGGAAGTGATTTATCCCCAGGCCGGAGGCATCATTTTTGCAGGTGTCACAGCAGGCAGCCCTGTTGCCTTCTTCGGCAGGGCGCTCGGCTGCGCCTGTCGAAGAGGCTCAGGTCCCGTGGCAAAGCACCTTTTGAGCCACTGTCTTCACGGAAATCTCACTGACTGGCATCACCAGCCTCTGTAACTCGCTTGATAAATGAACCAGTGAGCTCCAGTGCAAAGCGAGGGCCCTGCGCAGTCGGAGGTGCGCCGCGGGGAAACGCAAGGAGCAGCCTTGCGCAGACAGAACGGTGCTGCCCTGCGTCACACAACGGACTGCACTGAAATGACACCGTCCTTCCAATTCGATTGCTTATTTGCACAGCAGAGAGTGGCAACGTATTAAAAAGAACACCCCAGAGAGAAGCGTGCAGCGTCATACCCTGCCCTGGGCTTACTGCTGACTACTTAAGCTTTCTTTCCCACCGAGATGGAAGAGAAAACACAGAGATAGTCGAGGTAATCCAGCAGGAAACTGAAAGACATAGAGGTGGATGTTACAAGGGGTCTCTCTCAATTCTTTTCATTCCGACCGTTCTTCACAAAAATGCCCGCAAATTCTGGTGCATGTATATTCTTCCTCCTACACATGTATAAACACGAATATACATCTATTACACACATTCAGAGACTGCCTTCCAGTGCCACAGTGGTAGAGTATTAAACAAATACGTGGAATAAATCATCAAAATTATGCTGTATGTTTATATATTGTTCTTAATACGGTTGTTCTTTGTTTTTTAATGAAAGAAATATGGAAAAACTTTATGAAAGGGTGTTATGAACTCAGTACCTTGGAGAGTAAAAATGAACAACTACCATAAATTCACATAACATTAAAAATGAATAAAACCGAAATGGATCCTTTCTTAAACTCTTTGGTACTCTGCGTTTCAGGTGGAACATCTTACTTTGACTCTACATAGTTTAAAAACAACCAAAGATTCGATCGTTATTCAAAGAATTCAGAATTTCCTCATTTTCTCACTTATGGTTACATCTGGCCAAATTGAATCTCACCACTGTTTCAGTGGCACTATGCTTTACCTTATCTGGTTTCGTTTATCATGATTTTAAAAATGTCTTTGTGGTCTACAATGCTTTATTGAAGTTTTTAGAAACTGTCTACCTGAAGAACATGAAATGCTAGAGGCCAGTGGACCTCTACCTTTTCAAAATTCTGGGGGTAGATGGGCTGAAAATACGAGCTAAAATAAGTTTATGGTGATTTCAGTGGAGCTATTCAGATTTACAGCAACATGGTACCTGACTCTATATTCATACACTAAATACTGTTTGACTGCTTATCTGTAATATACAGCAAGAAGGTATTAGATAGCTAATATGTTAAAGGTGAGATGGAGAACCATCTTTAGCTTAGGGGCAGACTCTTCTTCGGTTTCTATGGAAAGATATAAAAAATTCATCAGTTTCAACTGTATTATTCCAGATTAGCCTATGGCAGATAGGGGGGGAAAAAAGAAGAATGTAACTCTTTCATAGACCTATTTTTCCTTCAACTGTTCAGGATTTATTGTAATGTAACTACGTCAATACCAGTAGAGTTACTCCAGATTTGTATTATATCTCCAAAAGCAAATTTGGCTCGTTCTTCCCTGCTTTTAAATTCTCCTTAATTCCTTGCACAACAGATTTTTACTATAGATATCTGAGAAATACACAGCCTAGTTAAACAAGGGGGAAGGTAAATACTTACATTAATAAACCTTTGACAATAACAAATAAATGTATATAAAATTTAATGTTCCTAGTCCAGCTAAAACTGCTAATATAGCTTCCCTGTGTTTTATAGCTGCATAAAGGAGCCATTAAGGTCTATTCAGTAAATTCTCACACACCTCCCTAACAGATTAAGTTTCTTTATATATTTTACACGATTGTAAAAAAAATAAATAAATAAAGGGGGTATTAAACCACAATAAATGACATCAAAGTAAAGTTACAGTTCTGATTTAAGCCCTTGTCAACTCAGGAAGTTCAAAGTGACGTTGCTGCCCGGCCTCCGAGACAACGCTATTCTCCCCAGAACAATAGCAATACTAGCACTGATTTCACTTGCCGGGTAAGCAGATCCTTCCCTCAGTCTAACCGGGCTTAAGCACAGCTGCACCGATATGCTGCGATGTGTGGAAACGTCGTCGTACCTGAACATTTGCAAGGGATATTCTGAGCTTAGCAAGAGTCTGCGCTGTGATGGTGAATATTAGGTTTTCCTAGTTTATGTGACACGAGGAAGAAAAGTTCCCCATAACTCTAAAATGTAACAGTTTTAAACGTTTTGAATGGTTCACTCCAAATCTCAGCATATATTAATGCCAAAGAAGATACTATTATCAGGTAAAGTATCTGTGCATTCAGGCGACCGGGCTCTCCCAGTCAGTAATTTGCTACGTGTGCCTTGGATAACCCCTTTCCTTTTTCGGTATCTATGTTTCCCTGTTCCCGTCCTCGCTACAAGGCTAATTCCCTGGCACTCAGACACCTCCAGTTGTGAAACCTGGCACCCAGCTCTCCTCCTCCCGACCCTGGTGATACGTCAGCTCGGCTAGAGGGCACCCGCACCAGACCTTGGCTGGAGGCCGGGCATGACGTCCTCTGCCTCTAACTGGGCTTGTCCCACTTGGCAGCAGGACCTCCCGTTGCCATGCCCTCGGGCCAGCACCTATTGCTAATGCAGAGGTCTACGCCAGCAGAATGAGGCAATACCAGAAATGTAGTATCTCAGCAAAACACAGCAGACGGGAGGAAATATCCACAGGAGGAATGGGACGTAACCAAGAGGTGGAAACTGCGATGAACAAATTGTCAGGGATTTTTAAGCACCGCTTCAGCACTGAGTTCAGCCCCATGGTACCTTTGCATCCACTTTCACTTTCCTGAGGAATGGCAAGTTGTTAAAAAATAACATATTCTGGACATGTTCAGACCATTTGAGTATTGTTCTTCCTAAGTAGAACAGTTGAAGGAAGAAAATTAATCTTTTTAAAGTTATTTTCCAGGTGGAGATCTTTTTTTCTTTTTTTTTTAATATGTGAAAGCAGTATGGAATTGGAGTTCAAAGTACTTCTAGTCTAATAATGTGAATCAAAATGAACGCAAGTTTTGCAAAGTTCTCCACAGGCAAGACAGTATAACCACGTATGTTATGAAAGTATGTTATGAAAATACATCCTAAAGAAGAGGAGCACTGGAATCACCCTAGTGAATCACTGTGAATTCTTCCATCTACTAACCCTGCTTCTCGCAATGGGTCGTTCAAAATATCAGGTAAATTTTCTTGTCCATGAAAAAGCTAAACACTAGTTTATGCCCTAAAGCATGAGTTTATACATATACATATACAGCAGAAAACGTAAGTGATTGCATATGGCACAGCATGATTGAGGTAGAGATTCAAAGACAAAATTAGGTACATAACGTGGGAGTAACTGCAGGCCTCAAAACCCCCATTCATTTATCTTGCCTAGTCCTGGAGAGGATTAATCTTCATTTATATTTCAATAAATGGTATAAGGTTTCCCCAAGAGCTGAAGTCCCTGTGCAAAAGCAGCTCTATTTTAAAATCCAAGCAGCTAAGCCCCTACATCATGCCTGAGATCTCTTAGCATAACCTGTGAGGTCTCTCTCTCTCTCTCTCTCTCTCTGTCCTGACTAGGAGAACTTCGGATTGCTGCTTTTTAACATTTTTGCTGTATAACTTCTGCAGCTGGTTTTGTAAGCAGTACCATGATGGCATGATTGCCAACATTTAGAGCACGGCCGAGGGATCGGTTCCTGCTCCTGCCTGGCTATGCAGTAATGCTGTGGTTAAAGCACTTGCCCCAAATGCTGGGCACAAGTCAGTTTGTTTCTCTGCTCGAATTAACTTTCATCTGTACCTTTCAATAAAGCCATGCACATGCCATAAGTTATTCCGGACTGGGCTGGCATATGAGGCAGGAGGATTTCCAGTTGAAGCCAATCTACCTTGCATACAGGAACTGAAGATTAATTTGGCCTGCTAGAAGAAATATTGCCCCAGAAGCTTCTTGTTGGGTAAGAATAGAGTTTTGAGTAAGAAGAAAGTTTTAACTTCAAATACACTCGTAGGTGTTTATGTGATGAGCTCTCTTCTGCTTCTTCTAAGCTTGATGGAGGCTATGGAGTTCAGATCCTCAGCTGCAGATGCTGACAGTTGATTGAAATTAAAATAGATAACACAGTTTGCATCACATTAAGACACTGCAGCCAAAGCACTAACCTCACTGCAGACAAATACTACTATATTAAGCTCCTATTTGTAGTACAAGTTGAGAAGTTATTAGCCACTGACATGCAGAGTGTGAATTAAAGTCATATACGCCCAGCAGGTCTGTACACAGATCTTAACTTTATATTTTAATTCCAACTATTATAAAATGCACATAAGAGCGGAGTGGCTGCCTTGAATAGAAGTTAAAGTGTTAATGAAGCTTTCCAGCAGGGCTCCCACCACATAAAGATCAGTATGTGTGACTTACTAACCAAACATACGCATTTATTTTTTAAGAAGTTCCCAGTATTTATGTATCAAATTGATAGAAGGGCTTATGCAGAGAGAGATTAGCCTGAAAAAATAAATTACAAAGAAAATGTCTGCAACCAAAAGCATAGGAGCCAAATGCAGAAAGATTGAAAAACAAACACTACAGATATGTAACACTGATTAGGCTGTGTTATGCAGACTTTTCCCGGACAGTTACAAAAATAAAGTCCATCCATCTGTCAAAACATCTGCTCTGTGTATGAAAATTAAAACAGAATTTAGGTGTTTTTTATGGGTTTCCAATAATTATCTCTCCTACAGAAGCCCGGAGCTCACATCCTTCGATCTGGATTACTGACAGAGCAAAGCGTTTTTAATGGCATCTTTTTAAGTGGAAGTTAAAGGGTAAGTCCCTGTGGCACCAATACCCAGATTTTCTCCTGATTCAAAAGAAGTTCTTTCTTTTTTCTTTCTTTTTTTTTTGAAACACCATGGATATCCATAACTGTTTCTCAGATATTAGAGCAAATGAGGATGGCCAGATAATGCAGGGCGATAAGGAGAAGGCTAAGTAATCCGTTACGGTATCATTAGCTTCAATAGGTTTCTGCTGATTTACTCCCGATAAGGATCTGACCCTGAAATACATTCTTCCTTTATTTCAACCCTCCCACTTAGCCAAGTGATTAAAATATCAGAAGGTTTTGTCTAAACTGGATGGACAAGGGGATTTAAAACTATCATCTAACAGCTGGATAAACAAAACAAATATGTGTTTTGTCTTTCAAAGCAAAGTGGATGGACAGTTTCCACATAAAATCCCATGCATGAGTTTAATTAATATGTTTACTTTTTTCTTCTTCTTCTTCTTCTGCCCAATTAGTTGAATTCTCGAGTGGCAAGGTCAGGGATATCCATGGAGAATAAGTAATCCCTGATATTACTGCTGTCATTCAAATTTATCACACTGCTGAAAGATGTTCCCGGCTTATCAGGGAGCTTTTTCACTTCTTTCTTCTGTTAGTGGGCTATCGCCAGCGGCAATCAGTTCAGTCTTTTTCAGCATGCAGCAGCATTGTTTCAAGGAAAATATTTCTGGAGTGTTACTGTAATAAATATATGTGTGATTGCCTTGTACACAGATGACAGATTCTCAGATAGATCCTGCAAACATTTTTGCATGTCAGTAAGCACGTGCAAGGAAGTCCTCTTTAGGGTGAGCTCTACACTGCATATGCTTTAACAGCTCTTGCCACATGTGTGCAAATTTTTGGAATTTCCTTGTTCTCATTCTCTTCAAATGCAGTAAGATTATTTAAGAATGATTACTGTTTCTCTCTTTGTGTTATGGTAGCACTTAAAACTCTTGGTCAAAGAGCAGAGTCTGCTTAAACAGACACTGAATAAGCAGGGAACAAAGCAAATGGTTCCAGGCCCGTTAAAATGCAATGGTCTTTTTTTTTTTTTGGTATTAATATTTTATTTTATTGGAGTACACTGGCTGCTAACACTGCTATTAAGTTATTATGCTAAGTGCTGCATAGGCATTAACAGGAAAGTCTGCCAGTCCAAGGAGCTTTGCACAGGCTCTAATGGGGTGAGGAAATCATGCCTGGCACTTGTACTCGATGATATAACCTTCCAGCTCGACTTGTACGGGGAATTTTAGAGCGGGGGAGGCCAGCATTGCACACAGCTGGCACGAAAACATCTGCAGCCTATGGTTTACCACTGCGTACCTCTCTCAAAGGCCCTCGCTTTGGATCAATGGCTTAATTCCTTTCCCTGTTTTAACATTATCGTACCATACAATCAGCAGGATCAAAGTTTTATGGTCCTACTGTCTGAAAAAGATTGAGCCTGTAGCGCTGAGTGAAGTCAGCTGAGCAGCTGAAGTACTGTCTATATTACAGAAATGGATTTCTATTAACTTAGCTTTCAGGGATTACACCCACGTCAGTCAAAGTCTGTATTTTGGTATTGCATCACAAAAAAAAAAAAAACAAACAAAAAAGGAATTTAGACTATATCTAAGTGAACAAAATATCTAGTCTGTCTCGTAAATCTATGTTATTCTGTGGACTGAAACGAAACTTCTGAAGGCCTTCCCTACTTCAGAGCTTTGAAAAAGCTGACAGATTCTGAGATCCAGTGGCCCTTGTATTGGATCCTGATCTGGATGACTTGACCCATCTTGAGATGTCAGGAATGACACTATTCTTAGGCATGGTGACCACTGTGGACATTATAGAAGAACCCTTGATTAATTCCATATTTAGATTTTACTCTGCTGTTGAGCTGCACCCTGAGAAGTTTCAGACTGAAGCTGCTGATGAGGTTGTAGAGGTTGATAAGACATTTTTGGTTGCTCAGTACAGCTTACTGTAGTTCCAGTTATCTTCCCAATTACGTTATGCCTCTGATCTTTCCGATTTTTTTGTTATGACAAGAGTTCATGAGAATTTTTAAAATGTATAATTTACTCAAGTTGCAGGATGTCTGCATGAATTTAAACCTTTAAAACATTAAGTGAAGAAAAAAGAAGCCAACTAACAAAGCCTATAATAAAAAAGTCATTGAAAAAAACCAGATATAACCTAATTCTTTCAAGCCACAAAGCTGCATGCCATATTAGTAAATAGTTTTACTGTCAGCACACTTGTGCAGCAGATGGAAAGCTCCCTTGGTCCTTGCTTTGTGCTAGTGAGAGTGAAACACAGAAAGCCTGCCTACCTGCCTGCCTATCTTCCTATCTGTGCATCTTGTGGCCAATGCTGGTATTTGGTCCTTTGGCCCAGAGTTTGCCACTAAGATGAAACATGGAGGTACGGGACCCCTCCATAGGGTCTTTCCTAAAAACAGTCTTAAGCTAGAAGCCATTAGAAGAAGTCGCTAGAAGCCATTAGAAGAAGTCACTAGAAGCCATGCTTTAAAGATGCCTCCTTTGACCCTAATAACTGACTGTATCGGTTAAATAGGCCTTTGAATCTGGGGACTTTGTCATTAGCTCTAACCATCTGACCCAGTGATTGCTTAAGATCCCAAGAAGTTTCTCCAAATCGTTCTGCATTTGGTATGTCAAAATTATGAGCCATGTTTCACGTCTGTATATCTTCATTCAGCAGATGCAGCTAATAATCGTTTTGGACCTGTGAACAACTAGAGGGATGCCAAGAAAAGGCTGCAGCACTAAATACCTGGTTTAATGACTCTCTCATATTTTTGTACATCTGGTTAATGTATGGTTAACAAGACAAACCAAAGCTCTTTGTGGATGTAGTCCAACAAACAAGTGGGTTTTCAGGATTTTGCAGCCGCAATGCAGTTATTATACATTGAACCTTTCCATGGGTGTCAGCAAGCTGCTTTTCTTTTAAATTGTTATGCTTTTCAGTAGCATATACTACCTATGGCACAGAATTAATTGAAGGGACAGAAGACTACTCCATTAATAACTTGAAACATCATGAAGCCTTGAGATCAACGAGAAGCCATAACTTTTCTGACCATAACTTTAAAACACAATTATTTTTGCTCTGTAGAATGAAACTGTCCCGCATTTGGGGCCTGGCTTTATTAGCAAAGAAATAACAATACTGCCTAGTTTCAGCTCAAGCAGTCTCACCAAGCCCAGCAGCAATTTAAGTTGCGACCACAGTCTAGATCTAAAGAGTCTCTCTCATCATCTATCTCTTCTATCAGGGTGTGGGAACTAATCACCTGTCTCATGGAGTAATCAGATTGCACCCCACCTTTCCGAATGGGCTCAGCACCTGTTAATTGGGTGGGGTATATCAGACAAACAGGCTGTCAAGCCTGTTATATGCGCATAAAGCACTTAGACTCCATATCAGCCAGCTTGCCTTTATTCAGCATCAGGCACATCCTGTAATGACTTCCACTCACAGTCACCTAAGATAAATATACCAAAAACTTCCATGCTGAAAGTGGACATAAATGCATGAAGTGTTGAAAGGAAGCAAAAGAATGTTGCATCTATAAGGGACAGTTGCTTAACAATATGTGCACATGTAAATAAAGACACTATGAAGACCATGAAGTTACATGTTCCATAATGTGGGAAACCTGAAGTTTGGGAATGGACATCAAACTATTCTGAGACCATAGAGAGAAGCTGAAATGAGAAACCTTAAGTGACAGAAGCCTAAAATTACCACTTAATAAAAATTTGGCACCAAAGGCAAATTGTTGAAAGAAGAGTTAACTAAGTGATTTTGGTGGGGAGGAGGGAGATTCATGATGCATATATGGTAACCTGAAGTTTTGGAAGATGTTAATCAGGAAGGAATTATCCAAGGAAAAAGGAAGCAATAGATGATTTGTTCCAACACAGATCATATTGTTCTACCAGGAAAAGAAAAAAAGAGAGAAAGGTATATGTTATCTCTTTGTTTGCTGTTCTTAATTTTCTTATGCCGGCGTCTTTAGAATACAAAACTTTCTCTATACTGAAAAGATTTTTTTAAAGAATATGAAGATGTGGAAACTGAGCAAAGCATTAGCTTTGACATAGGAAATAATTACATATAATTTTCTTGGTTATTTTAAGAACTTTCTCTTTAACTGCTATTTAATTCTTTTACTCATTCCAGAAGAAAACAGATAATATTAGGTTTATGTGCAGCAGGGAGGAATTTAGTGAACTTATTGGTTGGTGTATGTACAGTACAACATGTATGCTATAAGATTACAGATAGACAATTAGCTGTGAACTAGCTCAATAAGGAAATAATGAGCACATCTCAAGTATATAGGAACAGTGATATGTGATCTTTGACAGTAGACCTATCCTTAAATTTTCAGCTAGCCTTCCTTTCATTAAAACAAAACAAAAAAAGTCTGTCTGCTAAAATAGAAAGAATCTGAGGCAAAATCAGAAAAAAAAGAGATACGTGCATGGCACTGAGAGAAAAGCTTTTTCTCTTGACTACTTGAGCTTCAGACTAAAGCCTTGAAAGAAAACAGGGACTATGCATATCCATCATTTTTACTAGTTATCCAGTTAATGTGTTTCTCTGGAAAGAAATGTACAAAGGATAAATTTACTCTGTCCATCCTGCAATGTAGTAAATCATAACAAAGAATTACTCAAAGTCATTTTAGAATAGTGATTGGTAACACAGCAGTAAATAAAAATAATTCTCAGACTTTGTCAAGGCCAAACTGGGTTCATGAGGAACATCTATTGACAAAAATGTTAAAAACATAATTTGGGGAGGAAATATTCCTTCTTTTCTCCTTTACTTCCCCTTTACTGTCTCTGTGCCTTTATATTTCAAAAACAAAAAAAGCCATTTCTGCAAGACTGCATTAAATCTGATGAATATTAGGTTTCTCTCAGAGGCAAATCTCTATAGTCACACCTATAAATAGAAAAATAAGGGAAAGCCAGAAATTGGAAAATTAGCTTTCTCCTTGATCTACATCAATTTGTTCACCATACTTAAAGACTTAAGTGATTCCCATGATACATACATGGGTAAAACATGAACTTTTGAAAATTCAAACTACAGTTTCTAACTTAATCATTCCTCTGTATAAGTGCATAAGTTATTACCTTACAGTAAATGATTAGCCTTAGTCAGTTCACATAAGGCAATATATGCAAGTGCCTAAATGAACACAAGCTGTAGCACCGATTTCTATACTAACTAACGATGAGACATAAATGAGGCTTTATGTTACTGAGTGTGCTATGGACTGGAGCTGGCTTAGTCAGAATTTCCTGGGTGGAAAAATGCCATTAGAGAGCTCCACAGGACTTTGAAGAACTCTAGTGTATTATATTCTTTTTTCACCATGCTGAACTCACCTCTCCTAAATGATGGAGTTGTAGGTTTGGGTTCCTCCCCCCAACCCCAGCCTATCTTTCTATTTTGTGTGGAGTCTATACAAAGCAGTTTTACACAATAACAATACTAAAGCAGCCCACGACTTATAAACTGGCCCACCCTGACCTCTCTCCCAAATGGTAAGCAATGACTTGGCAGTAAGGCATGCCCACGTTAAAAATCACAGACAAGGGTAAGGAGTGAGCAGATCCCAGGCTAATAATTTCTTCCACGATTGCTAACTGGGACAGGTGATATAGTTGAAAAGAATAAGCAGTGGCACTATTTGTCTACAAATAGCTCAGAAGGCACATTTCTCCTTGCTGCAGGAAAGTACTGAGAATAACTTCTGTCGCTCTCCTCACTTGAGGTCCATTGCTTTGGACTTCCTGCTCACCTTACCCCTTCCTGTTTCCTGAGGGCATGCACCTTTTCCCTTCCCCAGGCCAGATAGGGGGATTTGGGCAAAATCTCAAAGGATTTCAGTGCTTCGATGGAGACAAAGGGAGACAAAAAGGAGATGGTGATGGCAGTGAGGGTTCATGACAAAGAAGCTGGAAATCTGGCTGTAGATGTCCTGCAAAGGGAGATTTATGAAAGAAAAGCATGAACTTCTCTTTGGCATGTGCAAGGGGCCAGAGATTATTTGAACTATGCCCCATCAGATTAATTTAGCAGCAGGTTTTCTATAATCAACTGGCATTATATATTTAATTTTCAGATTCTCTCTTCAGATCTTTGTTTACAATAACACATGAAAGGAATTACTTTCACCTTGTGCCTCTATTTTCCCTAAGGCAACAACAGTAGTAAAATGAGTTAAGGGGAACAGGGCTCATTTCCAACTTCATTTTTCCAAGGTATCACCAGATATGGCTGATGGACTTTTGGTAAGTTACGTGCTGTTTTTTCTTTTCTGCAATCATAAAAATCTATAATCATTCCAGACTGAGGACTGTAGAAACCTTTGGAGTTGATAACACTCCTATGATTTAGGGAGGAGTTGGAAAACTTTAAGGGAAGCCAAAACTGAGACGATTTATGTTTTGGCCTAAATTAACTATTATCTTTAAGAAATGAGACTGTGAACTAAATTATAGACCTGAGATTCTATCCATCTGAGCCATAAGCTCAAAGATTAAGTGCAGCCACACTTAAACATAAAGAAGAATATACTGAATATGCCTGTATCATGTGCAGTTGCTTCTTTTTAACTGAGAAAAGGTTTCTACTGTGAGCCGATTCCATGTTACTACCAACGATTTAGCTAGTAAGTGGAATGACATGAAACTATGTTTATGGATCTGTTTGTTCATGTGAGGGAGCATATGGAAAAGCTTGCCTACTCTTTATTGTACCCAGTTGTATACCAACATTTAACTCCCACTAGAAAAATCCAGGGAAAAGCTGAGTTCACACAGCATCCAAAGCTTGTATAAGTCTATCTGTCCTCACGTAGTCCATCCTATGTGACTTCGTCAAAGCGAGCGTTGGAATTTTAAAGATTTATAGATATCAAAGCCAAAAAGGACCATTTTAACAATATAATTTGAGCTAGGATCTTTGAAAATGTCTAAATAAATTAGATCACACTTGAAATAACATCCTAAGATGCCCTTCAGAAACACATCTTTAAAGTCTTCAAGTCATGGACACTTCACCATATCCTTTAATAGGAATTTCTCTGATTAACTGTTTACCACATGAACTACTGTTATGGTGCCTCGGCCAAATCTGGTGCAGAGATATATCACCTAGACACAGTAGCCATCAGACAATGCAACTGAAAGTAGCCAAAACTTTTAAAACTTCAGTAAATTAATAGTTTAAGGACCAGATGAGCTTTCCAGTCAACAAAGTCATTTCCCTGTTCCTACCTGCAGAACTAACTAGTATTTCTGGTAACCTTTTGTAAATCATTCAAGCTTCACTTTGTTGTTTTATGATATCCCTGGAATGTCAGAGTGGAACCATAGCTGTATTTTTTTCACAATTGACTATTATTTAACCCATACGTAATACAGAGGTTGCCATGTGTTGCTGCTGGGTGCCAGGTGCCTGCAAGATCTTAAAAATCAAAATATTAAGGCTCACTAGTGAGGGATATAATGATGAGAATGTCTATAGTGTAAGGTTCAGTATAAAAATTCAGAAATATTGTGTAGAGGCACTGTCTTCTTTGGTCATTATCAACATCTGGTCAGCAATCACAAAGAATGTTCACAGAACTTATAGCAAGCAGAACTGATCAAATAAGAGAGCCTATTTAAGACTGAGGTCCAGACTAACAAGAAATCCTCGTTTAGTTGAATTACATAAGCAAATACCTTCTCTGTTATTAATAGTCACTATTTTTTCATTAATAAGACTACTTTGCTACTTGTCATGTTGTATACTGAGGATATGGAAGCGTACTGTAATACTAAATACTTGCATGGGGCAGTAATTATGATTTTATTCGAAAAACTCTCTCTGTTTCATGGGAAAGTGTAGCAGTTCACTTCTGTCAAAGAAGTCCTGCTGCAGGTATTGCATGGCGTGGGTAAGCCATTCAGCTTCTCCTCTCCTCATCTAACCCATACGAAAAAGAGATGCCAAGCATACTTTAAAAGGTTTATCTATCTATGCAGCGAGCAAAGCTTAACTAATTAACATATACTAAGCACTGGGAAAAAACGGCAATGAAAATGACTGCTTAAGGAATGAAGGGAAGTCATCAGAGCGAGGGGATTTTAAGGCGGCTGCGTGAACTGTAGGGAGCTTTGCAGACCTGCTCTGCCTGGATTGCCGTGACTGACGGCATCAGTTTAAGGAATCCCTCTGAAGGAGTAAAGACTACAGTAAATTACCTCTTATAATTACGAGAGGAAATCTCTCCGGTCGTGTCTGAGGTTAGTGGTGGGGCAAAGGCAGGGTCAGACGCGCACTGCAGCTGCTGCAGCGCACCTGGCCTATTAGTGGGGACTTGCATTTTCAGCACTGGCTTCCCCTGGAGATCAATAATCAAGAGAGTTTAAAAAAGACCCCAATATAAAGGTACAGACTATCATTTAATAAAAGTTCTGAACTATCACAAATGAAGAATATCTAATACCTTAGCAGTGGTACATGTTGAAAGCACTATTAAATCAAGTGCGTTTTATAAGCCACTTTATTTGTCCTCTATTTTCCTTGTTCTCTCTAATGAGAGGCTGTTGAATTATTTTTATGGCCTTTATATTTCACACTCCCAAAGAACTGTCAATGGCTTCAAGGAATAAATGAGGGAAGAATACTAAGTTTCTTAAATGACCTGTAATCTTTATCTGTAATTACAGTTAAAGCAGCTGCATTAAATACTTTGTTTTTAATGCATTGTTTAACAGCATGAACAGGCAGCTATAGATATTTAAAGATGATGACCTAAACACACAGAAATGCATATTCCATCTTTCTAGCTTGCCTACCACAACTGGCCCCACGTTAAATATGACCTATATTTTCTTTATTTCTCATCTACTCTTGTAGAGAAGTCTTAAAACTTAGAAAAACAAAACAAAACAAAACAAAAACCCTAACAACTCATGTATCCAAAAAATGTTTTCCAAAAATAGCTGGTACTAGAAATATTTTGCTGTACTACTGCTAGCTGCAGCTTGGGCTGCACTGTGTCCTGACGCTGTGCTCCTGCTCCACCTAGGTCTTATGTCCTACGGTCCTAGCAGGCAGCTAACGCACCAGGGTCATACACAGCATTGGAGCACCGCATTGCATTCACCTTTCCCTCGCGATCAGCAGGCGAAGCAGCCCTGATGTCAGAAGAAGCAAAAGATTACAGGTGTATAAATTTGTTACAGCACAAATAGTCCTCTCAAACTTACAGCAGCCAGAGGACACAGACCTGAACTTCCCAGATCACTCCAGAATAATAAAATGTCTCCATTTATTATGAATAGATTGGAATCAGCCTACTGCAATGTATGAAACATACTCTTCATTTCTGAATTTATAAAAATAAGAATTAAAAATTTAAAACAGTATACTTTCAGTCTCGGTGCTGTATCTCTTATTAATTTTCTAGATTTCAACTCAGGCTGTAAAAAAAATCTACTTAATTTAATATCACAAAAAGTATAAGATTGGGCTGCAAGGTTAGCTAATTTGTTCAGATGTTTAACACCAGCCTTACTTTTTTTTCACCTTGAAAATTAGATATTCTAATCCTCACCTTGTAATGTACTCCTGAAAATTATTTGTGAACATGAAGAAGGATTAATTTAAACATATTACTGCAATTTAATGAAATAGCTCTTGCTATAGCCAAGTACTTTATCTGCCCCTTCGCATATATAGCTCAGCCCATATCTCTTAGTTTTCACCTAATCTACCTCTACTGTTCCCAGTTGGCTTTTTATGAAGACAACTGTCCTTTATGGCCTAGGTAAAGACCAATGAACCTATTTTTATTATGACCTAGGAAATTATTTAAATGGAGCTCTCTAGAGGCAAATGGTTGGCATTATGAATATTTTACAGAATCATCTCTGAAAATCAGGCCAATAGCATATACACATGGGGCCAAGTTCCACTTTCAGTTATACCTTGGCAATCACAAGAATTTCCCATTTGGCTCCTCTGTGCAAGTATTTGGCTTATTGCACGTGTGTATTTTCTCCCTCCTTTCCTTCTGCAGCTCTCGCCTCCCAATTCCCAAGCTGTTCTTGCACAGAAGATAGTCATTAGCAGTGTGGAATGACTATTATTTGGGGTCTACTGGCTAGGTATCTCCTGCTTCATAAATACAGTGACTGACATGTACACTTGAATACGGGAAAATGCACAGAAAAATATGCCTAATATCACTGTGTCTTTCCTGGGGCATTAAAACTGATGCAGAAAGTTAAAACCACTTTGAGCTCAATCTTGCTATAAAGTCCATACAGGAAAAAGCCTAGGAAAACCCACTGACCCCAGTGAGATGCCACAGAGAAAAATGACTGTTTGGAACTCACAAAAGGACTGGGACCTGGAACGGTGCAAAAATACATCAAAATTTTAAGTACCCTGAGATCAAGAGAGAATTACGCAAGAGTTAATAGTGTCTCTCTTCCTCCTCTTTCTTGAGAAGAGAAATTGATTTTGGTTTTTTTTGGGGGGGGGAGTAAATAAATTTTACTTCATTTGCATAATTTCCATTTATGAATTTAAACCTCTGGTTATAAATGTAAAGATTCATTATTTAGAATAACAAGAAGAGGCTGAGGTGACTCAAGTCTGATATGATCAGACAAGTGGCCTTACAGAAGAGGAAAAATATCTTAAGAATTAACATAAAGAGGCATAATAAAATATTTTAAATATTTTATAAAGGAAAAAAGGATGCTAAAAAGATTTGTACTTACCAGAATATCTTTTCCAGCCCACTTGCACTCATCCCTTCGGGAATGAGATACAGGCCAAACAATCTAAAGACACAGAACAAAAATCATGTTATGTTATTTCATCCTTCAATAATCACAAATTGCAGAGCAAATGCTATGGAGTGTCTTTACCCAGTTTCTCTTTTTCCCTTTCTTTTCTTTATTTCCTTTTCTTTCATAAAATTTGACAACAAAGAAATGACATGATAGGAAAAAAAAATAGGAATGAAAGGAATCACTGCAAAAACAATCTTGAAATACAGTCTGTATTGTGAATCTCAGCAGTGAATCTTGAATACTAATGATAAGAGGGTTGATTCTCCATTATATGAGAAGTGTTCTTCCACTGTTTTAAATCTGATATAATGAAATGGAGACTGAAAGCAAAAAATTGCAGATACTTACTAACAATAAATCTGATCTATGTGAAATGCAATCTCGCATTAGGCTTACGGCATCATAAATGAGGTGTTTGCCTCTTCAGTGTATCTACTAGTTCACTCTTTTATGAGTCTTCATTAAATAATAAAACCAGAAACTGTGGTATTTGAAAAGTATCATACTGTCAAAGTAGGAATGTTGTTGCTATTCCTATAGAGCTACCCTAACACAAGTAATCTTAAACCTGAGTTTATTATGGTGTTTGTTTAGTAGAAAATGTATCTCACCTCATACAGAGAAAACCCAGAGACCCTCACAGTCAATTATTCATATTTTTTGAAAAGCTTTTAGGAATTACATATAGAATAAAACATGATCTTCACATAAAATGCCAGGCTATTCATTCGGGAGCCTCAGATAACGCAATATGAATGGCCATAAGTCTGGATTATAACCTTGGTGTTCAATACAATTTGTTAAAAGAAAGTGAAAGGGAAAGTATTAAAAAAGAAAAAAAAATGAATATAGATGGCAGAAGAGGATGGAGGAGATATTATATATGTCTTTTAAAGTAAAGTTTGCAACAGCAAGTCTAAATTCAGAATTCTCTTATAATATTATGAAATCAAAACAGAAATTGAACCTCTTAAGTCTATAAAATGGGCTGAAAATTTTATGAGCAAATTCTCCCTCAAAGGATTCCTGCTACTTCCTCTTTCTATTCTTGGCTTAAAATGTACAGAGCCACGTGAAAATTAAAATTTACTAGGCTGAAAAACATTAACTAAACTTCTCTGATCTCCCAAAAGGACCAGTTCAACTTCAGTTCAAGTTTTGGACAAAGATTTCTATATTGTTCAAACCAGTATTTTAATCTCTAAAATGAATGGCTAAATGTTCTCTTTCTTTATTGTCACAGTGCAATATTTTCTCTAATTTGGCTTAAAAGTCTAGAGCTAAAGAGCACCATTTTTAATACACTGGAAAATTTGGCTTTTGGGGTGCTGCTCCTTTCGAGTCATATGTTGCTTTCAGCAATTATATAGAAACCTTAATTCTTTTTAATGGCAGCAACCACTGGTGAAGTTCCAGCTCAAGTGCAGCACTGGCAACATTATGATTTTGATCTAACTTTCTTCAGGGACCCCCTTTCTTTACTAAACTGACCCCCAAATTCTTTAAGTACTTTTTTATTCTTAAGTCTAAAGTCTAAATATAAGACTTAAAGCTTACTCTTTAAGTCAATTTTGACTTAATTGAATGTTCAGTTCCATGCCACCAACAGCAAATCTTTATTTATTATTAATAAATCTGTGTATAATTTCAGAGAGTGTTCTAATGGTACTTGAATCCTGAAATCTGTAGGACACAATCCCTCCCATTCTGCAGAACTGTTTTCTGCAATGGAAACACCTTCTTTCTTTTAATTATTCCAGATGTTTTTCACATTAAACTATGAATCCCTCAGAGAATTCAAATAAATAGCTAGTTTCCTTTATAGCCTCTCTAAAGAGAATAGAAAAGAAAATATCCAGTTTTCCTTTTATCCTTTTTCCTTAGAGAATACAAATGAATAGCCTGTCTTCCCCCTGAACAGAAAACACAAGGTATTTATTGCTATCATCTTAGGAAGCTAATAGTCAAACGGGCAAAAGGTCAGGAACACCAAGAAAAAAAAATCCCGGAGTATTGAAGCAATATATCTCCCATAAAAGGGTAGTCTCAAGATTTTAAAATGTACCATCAAAATACTTCAATATAACAAATCAAACCTCCATCTCACTGTTTACCTTCTAAGCATTTTGTCTCATTAAAATAAATGAAAAGCTAAAATGATTTATTTAGAGGCAAACAAAAGCATACTCTGGAACGTCACCAAACTGTCAGCTTTTAATTTGTCTCCAACTTTTACTGGAAAATTATACTCTCCATCAAGAACAGCAAGTTTTTATGAATCTGTTGCTCTTTAATCAATCTGTAATCCGTTATGGCTCATGAGCAGCAGAAACACAGTGCCTGAAAGTGCTGTGTTAAAGAACAGACATCAACACTCAGATTCTCAAAGAGCTGCTTTTTACCTGTAACAAATACCGAGTAATAAGGTGTTTTTGTATAAACTGTCATAATAGTCACCTTTGCTTTATTTAGCAGCAAACATGAAAGTATGTCTTATTTGGGAAACAGCTGGACTATTCACTTATCATTGCTACAGTTACTGTATTACTTCTCATTTTTGCAATCTGAAAAAAAGTGTTGTAGATTATATAATTACAGATTATAAACTCATTATAAATTTCATTTTATAGAGTCAGCAATTTTTTTATTTGTTTGTTTAGCCATATAGTATTCCTGATAACAGAACACTTACTACATAATTCAAAGAGTGCCCAACAAAGTCTGGGTAACAATGATTTGTACAACGTTAAAAGCGCACATTTACTTTCTATAAAACATGATTCAAGGTACCTTTTGATATTCTTTGATGTTAACCAGGTTGAAAGAAAATATGTGATCCTTTGCACCAACGTACAGTCGACTCCGCTCTTCATCCAAGAGGAAAGTATGGTAACTGGAGCTATTAGCTAGTCCATTAAAATTGATTATATTGTTGGATTCCAACATTTCTGTAAGACAAAGGCAATACTTTCTATGTTAATACAGTTAAGTGATATATAGACTAGTATCCTGACTTTGTATGGATTTCACTTTAGCAAATTATATTTACGGAGTGAAAACCAGTGAAAGTTTTTTGTACCTGGGCCTGGGAATGTTATTGTTTCAAGTACCCAAACCCAAACTGCTAGTGAGATTCAGCTCTATGTAATGGAAGGTTCAAACATCAATAAAATCAATGAGAATCTTGTGTGAAGGTTTTAGGTGGCAAATTCTATCCATGTAACTCATCAACTATTGGACAAAGTTCAATTTTGTTCAATTAATGAGATTTTCAGGCATCAACCTGAGGATGACCAGCGGATATAAACCACATCTAAACACAAAATCTGGTATTTCCAGCATTAAAAACAACAACAACAACAACAACAAAAAACCCACCTATTTCATACAGACCTATAAATTGTGAGAAAAGAGGAAAAAAAAATGGTGAGCTAAAATACATGTGCAATTCATCCTGAAATGTATTACCAACATCCCAGGTTACTGACACAGGCAGCATCCATACCAGGACCAGAGCCAGATCCACTCTATCATTTCAAGGCATGTCTACACTAGCAATTCAGAGATTAAAAAAAACTTTCCCTGGGATATGACAGATCCTACCCGGTGCTCTGAAAGCAGCAGGGAGAGGCCGGGGACATAGAGAACATCCTCTGTAACAGCTGGATGCCAGCCCCAGGTTCAAGCCCCGGCTCTACAAGGCACGGAGCGAACGCTTTAGGTGCAGGAGCAGCTCCACTGCTGCCCATGCAGCTCCTCACACCCCGGGCCAGGCCCCGTAGGAAGATGAGGAAAGGAGTGAACATAACGGCATCCAAGGAGAAGATTGCTCAAGGGCACAGCCAGACCTTCAGACAGCTCATGTGTACGGTGCTATGCCACGCGTGCAAGTCACGGGGGTGTATCGCTTCTGCCAAAACAGCTTCAAGATGTTCAGAATTTGCCTAACAATGCAGCACCTGGCTTTGACTTTCCCTTTTTGGTATTGAATAAGATTACTCTCTTCCATTTTCAACCATTACTCCAACTGTACTCATTGTGCTGATAAAAATCGATGTGAAGCTGCTTTTTTAACATAAGTTGATTCTGCTTTATTTTCCTTTCTTTGTACCCTTTTTCCTTCTTTTCCTTTAACAGGAACATGGAAGATGTCAAGAGGGGCTCCTTTGGATCTACATAATAGCAATACTTACACTTTTACAGAATTTCATTAGCTCCGACTTAGTAGTCACGCAAATGTTAAACCTATATTTTATATTCATATATACCGAGTGAATTTTGAAGAAGATTCCTGGCTGATATTCTACAATGGATAGGCAACGCATTCAAGGAAGATAAGATAACACTCAGAAGATGTATAACATTCAGCCTAGATTTGTATTCTTTGCACTTAATTGGACAAACTCTCAATAGCATCAAAAAGAGCTCCCTCACCTAGGAGTAGAACAAAGTGCCGGAGAATGCTCTATAGTTCTCTATTCTAGGAATTTTCTGATTGAATGTGACTATATACATTTATGCTGCAGCATGCTTTTTAAAACTGGTGCTACTTGTACTCAAGACTTAAGTTCTCTCCCTCTCTCTCTCTCTCTCTTTTTTTTTTTTTAATATAACAAGAAGAAATCAAATCACCCCAAGCAGTCTTGTCAAAATAATTCTTCTGGATTCCTGCCAAGTTTTAGAATTTGACTGTATTGTCCTCCAGTTCACTTATTTGCATTTTGTTAGAGACTTTACTAATTCTCTTTACATTGTAATGACTGATTCAGATGTTGAATGTCTCTCTGCTGAATAGTGAGTGATGCAGATGATTGATTGCTTAACTTGTCTTAGATCTCTTCTGGCTAGAAACGCTTTGCTGTCATCTGTATCTGTTAATTTTTCTTATAATATAGCTGTCAAAAACCCTCATAATTTTTTCATCTTTTGTAGTCTGAACTCTCCTAGGTGTGATTCTGCCCTTTGTGACTGTGGCATAACGAGAAGTAGCTGCTGAAATCAGTGAGCTACACAAATGGGAAACTGATGTAAATGGCAAGAAGATCAGCCAGTCACATAGCTGCCTGGTTTAAAACCAAATTGAAATGATTTTTCTATTGCAGAGTTCTGAATACTCACATCTACAGATGGTGTTTGATGTTTTCTTTTGTTTTCTAACATTCATGAAAAATGCCGGATAATAACATTGGAGTCTAATGGTTTTTTATGGCCAAAAATAAATTACATCATTATCTTCACTGTTGCTATGTCTCCACATTGTAACTTAAAAGGACCAGGTGTAGCTGTGCAGGGAATAGTAATTTTTTTTTTTCTTTTTCTGTGACTCTCTAGAATATGCAATGGTGTTAAAGGTAACACTATTTCTTTTTCTTTCTCTCTCTCTTTTTTTTTTTTTCTTTTGGTGAAGTTGTAAGTTAGAATCAAATTGAGTTAACTTCCAGCTGCCTCCTGTAAGATTAGGACATTACTTCTGGGTTTTAATCTAGTACCTCCTGTGCTACCCCATTCACTTTTGCAGGAGATGGCCAGATTTCCAGTTCTATTTCACAAAAAAAAAAAAAAAAAAAAAAAAGGCCTCAGAATATTGTCATGACTATATTTTAAATCCTCTTGTGAAATCAGGTTTCTACTTACCAGGAACTAGTCCGAGAATATAGGTTGAGGGCAGAAATGACATTTAGGTGCTGATGATTCTCTTTCACTACTGATTTAATTAGGATTGAGTTACATCACAACTAAGAGGTAAAAACCTAAATAATCCCTGCGGATCCACTGCTTTTTATTCCAACTTACATTTATTTCTCCAGTAATGAATAGAGTTTTATATGACATTCTGGAAAGGGCTGCTGAAGAGCAGAGCAATGGCATTTGCACAATCAATACAAATTAAGTATTCCACTTCCTCAGATTAATTAGTCTCAAAGTGTTTACCATCCAGCGCGCTCTCGGTACCCAGCCAGCGGCTGTTGCTGAGAAGATGACAGCAGCAGCAGTGACAGGGCACATTCCCTGAAGGGCATTGACATCCATCAATTCTGTGATCAGTCATGCTGGTGAGGTACGTGCCTGATCGGTGCTAAAATAAACCAATATTTACAACCAAGACCACATGACAATGACAAGAGGAAAGCGATGAATGCCTTCCCAAAGTCAATGGTATTAATACTGTCTACTATGCATACCCTAATTCTTTTCTTTTTTGTTGTTCGTATTGAAGGTTAGAGACATGCTGGGTGTATACATGACCCGCGCAGACATATAACGGTTGCCTGTTTTTACAATCACTTGTTGACTTCCTCTATGCTTTGCCCAGTTATTTTTATTGCAAAGTTGGTAACTCTACTCCTCCAGCGGTTACAGCCAAACGCCATTTCTTCAGGAATTGCTCAGAAGTTGTTTTCTTACTTCCTTTTGACATATCTTCAGCTGCATGCATTCCTGTTGTTTCAAACATTTCCCTGTAAAGCTAACAACTCCACATTATGACTGTAATATTGTCTATAAAATGCTGTAGGAGGTAGACTTAGAGTGGGTGGTGATACTCTGAAAGTAATAAAGACTTCATTGCTTTTGTTATTGGTGCTTGCTTCCCACATTTATTGAGATTGTTGCAGGTGACCAAAACTAACAGTCTTAAATGCACCACACGTTAAAAAAGCACTATGTTATTCTGAATTTTCACTTGTAATAGTCACTGAAGCCAGCTGGAGTTTCAGTTTCTCAAGATCTGTGGGCCAAATTCTCCTACCAACCACTTCACCTCAACTGCATTTAAGAATATAATTTGTAGCCCTTCTGACATGTTTACTCCATTTTGCTCCACTTTTTCTGCCAGTGTCCAAGCCTCTGGTATTTGCATTTCTTTGAATATGCCTTTCCCTAGATTCTTCTATTAATTTTCTTTCCCCTTTCTTCTATTAATTGAGGGTTTCGTTAATCCATTCTCTGACCTGTGTCCGAACATTCACTTTGCCAGAGCAAGCTGGCAAATTTACAGAAGAAAACCAGTCCCTAACTCTTGTCTTTCTTCTAATACATGATTATTTAATTTGCTAATGGAATTTCAGTTTAATAGTACGTATACACACTGAGGGTCAAATTCCAACAGTGAAGTCAATGGAAATATGCATGCACAAGGAATGTAAGTTTGGTTTATTTTTATGACACTTTTTTCATTAAAGAATAAGCCAGAAAACCATAGCTATAGCTAAGATGAATACAGTCAGACAAATCCTGAGTTTGCTATATCCATGGCTGGTATTCCACTGCAAACTTTGCTTTATGTCCTTGTTCCTTCAGTAGAATTTTGTCAAGAGGAGAACGTAACAAAATAAACCCATCTTAGTTTGTACATATTCTAATATGGAGCAAATTATCTTTTTACTGTGCAGGAGTTTGTCTATGCGACAAGTGAGCAAATTTGTGAGTTTTGACCTGTGCTCCTGTTATAGTCTTCACAATAACATCAGTCAAGATATTTTTGTTGATAGGAATCAAAGACCCATAACAATTTCCACAGAAATCAGAGGAAAGGACCCCCAGTTTCTTCACTCGGATTCAACTCTGGCCCTGTCCTTTTACTAGTGACTCCGTGGAGTTGACTGGATTATACATTCAGTTCTGCTCGTCATAACATGCTCGTGAATCAAACGAGTGGGTTGATGGTTGCACAAAACTCCCGACCTTCATTCCTTTGCCTGCAGTGATAAGATCTCATTGTATATCTCCTAGCAGTAGATAAAAGATGAGTCAATGAGTATTATGCCATCAAACAGGGATTTTGCTGAACTGTGAGCAATGCCTCCCACAATGTCATGCTAGAACATTTCCTTCTTCTCTCGCCAGGCTTTTACTTTAGCTAAAGAGTATCAGGTGGCCACATGTTTGCACATGCATATGTTGCTTACACAGATGAACATTGTGCCTCTTCTGTATATTAGCACAAATATCTTTCTAAATAAACCTAGATATAAATTAGTCATTACTCTTTGTGTGATTATTTGCTGAATTCCAAGATATTAAGGCTACTGTGCAGGGAAAGGAGTGGATATTTTAACTTCTAACCTCTTCTGTATGTCCTACCCATTTTATGGTTTGGCGTGTAGACAGTGAAAAGTCTGTGTGGGACCCTTCTGCTTTGCCCTTAGCAAACAATGCAGAAGAAGGCAGGGGCTGGCAGCATGTCAAGGGAGCTTCCTATGAGGCATTAGCCAGATCAGGGGTTTTGGCAAAACCAGGGATGCAGAAGGGAAAATGCATCAGATTTGTTATGAGTTAATCCCCACATCTGAACCTAGAGAAGTAGACAAAGTAGACAAGCTGCGATGCACACAGTGGGATATTTCTATTTATTATAAATGTTGATAGTAGGCAACTCAGGTGATTTTCAGGTGTCTAAAATCAGGTGAGATATTGACCCCATTCAAAGTCTAATGCTGGGTAACATGCCCAATGCCCTGAAGAATACTTTCTTTTTGCTGGGATTCTGCTGTTTTACACCTGAATTACTTTCTTTCCCCTACTCCTCAGATGTCACTAGGACCTTAAGAATAAGTTCTTAATAAATAAGAATAATAAATAAGAATAAGTTCTTAATGAAGAGAAAGATTCAATTGTCCATTGTGACAAAAAATAATAAAGAATCCTGCTAACAGGCTATGGTATAATTCAAACCAAGATTAACTACCACGTTTACTCAGAGGAGGTTTTCTTCAAAGTAATTAATTAAAGTAATGGACAACCACTTAATCAATTGCTTAATATTTCACCCTAAGCAAAAAGCAATAATAATAATAATAATAATAATAATAATACAGAGATCTTTGTTTTGTTACATTTTTTACTATAAACATTCAGGCTATCAGGCTTTTAATAACATTCTAAATGTGCCAACACTTCCAGTGGATTTTTAACAATGATCATTTAATTTCATGATATGACCAGCAGAAAACAGAAACAGAAAATGATTTAGAAACAAACAAACCTCAAAAACTCATGGTATTGCATAATTTCAGAATTACAGTGCTTGGAAATTACAGAAAGTGATCATTTTTATCTGAAATGAAACAAAAGCCAGGTTTATAAAATGTATGAGCTCACATAGTGCACTAAATGGTTTACCCATTTTTAGTAAGGTAACAAGAAAACTTTTGCAATCAGCACCTTTGGTTTTTTGCTATGTTATGAGCCAGATAAACTTGAAACTACACAGGATTTGTTGTTGATGGCAATTCTGTGTTATTGTAATTTGAATGAGATAAATCACAGGGAGAAAAGGGAGGGTTATCTTATCTGTAATCAAAATACAATTGGAACAGAGCCTCTCACAGCTGTTCAATCAATCCCAGCTTTCATCCGCCTCATACACCTTATCATAACAGTTGCCAATCACCGTGTTTCACTGAACTTTACTGGAAGGAAGAAAAAAATAGAACCATTTTCTGCTGCTAAACTTTGGTTCTGAAAGAACCTGTAGTGCAGAAATGTAGCTCAGGGAACTACATGCCATTACGATGTAAGCAATTAGAAGTAGCTAGGACAAGATATACAGTCTTTGGTGTACTAGCGATGGAAGCCAAGCCGTTTAAATGAAACACTCCTGCTTACCTTCCACTGCAGCAAAGAAAATCTGAGGGCCACAAGTATACTTTGATTAAAACCAGATCCTTGGAAGGAGGAATGTTGCACCAATGTTTTGTTTCAGTTGCACCAGTCTAAGTATGGACTAACTCCTTTGACTTCAAAATACTGATGCACATGTTTTTTATACTGTAAAACTGAGAGTAGATTTTAGCTCATTAATGTCAGCGCTATTTAGCTACGTGACAGCCCTTAAAGTGTTCTTGATTTGAATAATTGAAGGAGTCACATGATATTTTAAAGACATAAAACATTTTGGTTTCTAAAGCCAACCTGCTTTCCCTTTATTGTTTGTATTTTTTGTCCCTGAAAGTGAATCCAGATTATCCCTATTGCTCAGTTATTTTCTTACAAAACATGAAAAATATTAACCTTTGAGCTAAACAAGGGCTTATAAAGGTTGATTTCATATATTTGTGAAATTATTCTAATATCTCGTATTATGAATTTGACTTTGTGAGCAAGATTATGATACAGATTTAACTGTGAACTTCAAAGGTATTTAAATGCAAAATTGCTAAAAAAGCACAGAGAATAAATATTACTTATAGCATTTTTTGTAATAAACCATTAATATGTACGTGTGTGCGTATAGATACATATATATACACACACATATATGCATATATATATACACACATATATACATGTATGCATATACATGCACACACACACACACATACACATATACGTGTGTGTGTGTGTGTGTGTGTGTGTGTGATGGCAAAAAGAGGCCAGCAGCTGGTTTTACTGAGAAGTTCTCTAAGAGAAATCTTATCTGGCTTAAAATTTGAATAGGTAATACTTTTGCTACCTCCCATTTGTACCCCTGGTATAAAGACTGTAGAGGAGAAATAATGGAAGGGGTGCATTGTATCAGTGATGTCCCAGCTGCTAAGGACAACATCTGTAACTCTTAGGGTTCTCTAAAATGTGGCAAAGTAAGGTGGCAAAATACTGAGCTAATGAGAATGGTCTCTCAAAATACCAGCTGGAATACTGGAAACATGGTAGCAGCATTAACTCAGCTCTCGCCTTGGGTAATACATCCGGAATGAGCTTGGTAAACTCAACCATGGCATTGCAAGACCCTAAATTATACCATCATCCAAGCTACTACAGCTAAATAGCCAGCTCAATCTCGTTCATTAAGTACCTCAGTCATCATCAGATGTAATTAGTAGTTCATTAATTCTCAACCATTTGTTTGATACTGCTGGAAAGTTAGGCTTCAATGGGCAGAACAGGTCCTGGTTATCAAGAAAGTGAAATTGTGGGTAGTTGTCACTTCATGGATTGCCTTATCTATAAAAAAGTTCCATTTGTGCCTCATTAAGTATCATATCACACAGGCATGCACACCTTTGCAATGACTAAGGGCACGGAGAGCAAGCTGTGCTCGCAGGGCTAGAATGTATTTCATTTGGCCAAGCTGGGAACAAGGTGGGAATACAGTCATGTCCCATCCTCTGCTTGGCCTAACCACTTGCTGGGTCCAAGCATAAATAGAGCACAATTTTTACTCACTAGCTATTTCCAGGAAATAACAAGACGATGGAAGAGTGATTGGAGGTGGGTGAGAAAAGCAGTCTTCTGTGTGGCCTTCTGTGTGTATGTTTAAGGTAACTCTCGGGGAAACCAGATCTACTGTGCCCTGACTCTAGGACTATTTCAAGTAAGAAGGAATTCAGACCCTTATAATAATACTGGGAGGAATGAGATGTAGAAGGACCCTTGACTCCGGTAAGGATAGAAAAGATACAGATTTAAAAATCATGATTTTTTTCTCCTAGAACAAAAGTAAAGCAGAAAAGGAACTGTGACTCTACAGGCTCATCTACCTGCTCCCCAAACATCAACCGTAGGTAAGACAGAGGTAGATGATCTTGCTTTAAACTCACTCATGTACTTGCAGTGTCTAACAACCACGGCTAAGGGGTCAGCAAAGATGAACTGATTTTGCTCTTCATCTAATCATGGTTTCATGAAGTTCATATTCACGGACTAGGATGTTACACTAGACTGCGCAGGCAAACTACTTTGCAGCTAGCTCAGGGGGTATGACTATGCTTTATTATAATCATAATGACAGCTAAAAGTCAGATGCACTCAGTCCAAGGATAAGGTGTCTACCTGCTGCTTTCACACAGGTGAAACTGGAGAAGTTTTAGGTTTATTTATTTATTTTTAATGAACATTCCTTCTTCAGAGAACTTAATTCTTTATATAATCTTTTGGGGAAAAAAAGAAAGAAAGAAAAGAAAAACACAGCTTCTCAGGTGAAAAGAAAATGGTCTGGGTAATGTCAAAACATGTCAAGATGTTTGGGGACTATTAAGCAACAAACTACTTAGAATACCATGACGTTTGAGAAAATTCCTTTCTGAAAGCTGGCCCAGTGAGAATGCTGATTTTTTTTTCTCTTTCATTCATCTCTTAACATCTTTGTCTTTTGAATTTCCTAACATTTTAACCTGGAATTCCAATGTCTAGTCAGCGTCTTTACAATAAACATATCATCAACAATACTGATCAGAAATAAGAACTTTGTTAACAAGTGTATTAGAAAGTGTACTGAAGTTGTGCTAATAAAATCCTTCTTTCTGCAATTATATGCCTTTTCAGGCCTAAGAGTATCAAAGTTTATTTTAACCATTAAAGAAATCTTGGTTTCAGGTACTAATTCTATATACTTCAAAAATAAGTGAGCTTATTTAAAAAGAAGCAATAAAGATGAGGTGCTAAGTTTGCTAGGGATAGCAGAATAATTTTTCAAAAAACCCGGTGGTCCTATTTTCAAGCGTGACTTTGGTATTGGACAACCAAGTTACCACTGACTCTTGGTGAGACTTATGGGCTAGGTCCATGAAGGATTTGCGTGTCCAATTTGAGGCAGTGTGAGACTGAGGGTAACCTGTAGCAGGATCCTTCTTTCTTGGATCCTTCCTAGAATGTCTTTCTACAGCCTGAAATACTTTGATGTAGCTGAAAACCCATCAGAGAAAAATTCAGTCTGAAATTAAACAGGTCTTTTTTTCAATGTACTCTGAATTTTAATTACTTAACACATCTGCTGAGCAGACAATGAAAAACTGCACCGAATACTTATGAAGGTGCAATAGGGTCATGAAGCTTGCCTAGAAATTCAGTTGCATATGCAAAATTGTAAAGTAGAATAAAAAGTACTGAAGTTTCTAGAGCTTCAGGGACAGATTTATGAAGGAAAATACGTTTCACTTTCTTCAGAAAAAAAGTATTTTTATGCTTGAAAGACATGTATGAAACACTTGTGTTTATTTGTCTAACAAGTCTTCAAAATCCTGGAGATTCATAAAATGCAAATAGACTTTGAGGTAGTCCTAGTTGCAGGTAAATCGATTTATTTTATAAAGCAGCTGGCTTAGATGGACTATGTCCAGCTTTTCTTGTATGGGTACAAACCAGTGACCTCATATTTTCAATTTCAGACATAGCTATCAACACTCCTTCTGTTAAAATTTGTTTTTGCAGAGTGGGATCCACTCCTCCGCTTTGATCACATAGCCAGCCCTTTGAGGAATTGTCTTCTCGCATTATTAGAACGGACGAGTAAAACTCAGCTCGGATTTACATCCTTCTCTCCTCTGATAGCTCTTATTTCTTCTAATCCGCAAGGGGGGATTTGGATGAATTTCAGCAAGGGGCTGAAAGCCCTGACTACAGTTAAACGGTCCGGGTAGCTCACATATCCACACACACAGCTCTGCTAACGCACTCTAATCACAGCATACAAAAGAAGGGACTTCTTTTAACCACTGACCTTCCTTCCACAGAATTCAGCGCCAACTACAGCGAGTGACGATGCTCAATTTTGTTCTTAATTTATCCTAATGAAAATCAAAGGGATTACAACATGGGTAACAGAATCATACCACTGTGATTCTGCGATATGTGGAATATATTTGGTTGACATTACATAAAATTGAAATTCTAATTAGTTAAATTACCATTATTTATCTAGTGTTTCCAGTAGCACCTCCACAGTGTTAGGCTAGGTTCTGCACAAACAAAAAGGAAGTTCCAGTTCTTCCTTTCAGTATGTATGACATAACCAGAGTTATTAATCAAACAGCAACAAAGGCCCCACTACTATTTTTCAGCTCAGTGATTTTTTTTCATGGCTAACGCTGCTCCACTAATCAAAATTTTAAATTTCTTTTGAGTTACACAAACCATATTAGTTCTGCTTTCAGTGTTTACATAATTATAACACACCCAAATGGGGAACAAGAAATTTCTAATTAAAAACTAGATTCAATATGGAAAATAAACCTTAAATGTAATTTTTACTTTCACATTCTGGACTCTGGGCATATTTGAAAGGGGATGGGAGGAGCACGTTTCAACCTAAAATTTCATGACATACGAACAAATTTTGAGCCGTAATTCTGATAACAGTAGGAAATTATAGTATAAAGCACTTCAGTTAGCTTTCAAATCTCCCCAAACATGTCTTAATCTGCTTCACTTTTTCACAGGATACACAGTTCAGATGTGGAAATTCTTCACATGGGTTGGAAATGTTCATGGTTTCAAGGGGCAAAGAGATAAGATCATGAAGAAAAGAAAAATCACCTTGAGAAGGATAGCCACGTTGCCCGACATGAAATGCAATCAGGCAAAATAACTCCTGCCATCCTTTCTCACAGCTTCCCAGCCATGCCTCCCTGTGCCTTCCTCCTCTCTGCTCCTCTCCCCTCCTCAAAGCCTTCGGCCATCCCAGGCGAGTGAAAGTATTTGCAAACAGCATCATTTCACACTGATTGACTCTATGGTCTGTAAAAGCATTTCAAACCCTAATTACTTCTAAACACCTATTGTTTTGGAATAACGTATACGTCTTTGATCTTATAAAAGAACACCAGAAAGAACTGTCAGCAATTTGCAGGAGAGATAGAAGAGGGAAAATGAGCGGATTATCAGCACTCAGGTAGCATCTGCTGTCTGGATGGGCTTAATGCATGACAAGATTTGGATACCAGGTTGTGGTGCTTGACCTCAGAGCACAGGTTCATTTGCTTAAAGACATGTCATTGTAAATGCAGTCTGATTTGCTGAAATACCACATCGTCTGGTGTGTCAGGCTCTATTTAGAGCGACCTTGGAAAGCAGTTCAAAGATAATTAAAAGTAACTTTAAGATGTTTTGACTCCAAGCATATGTGAGAATTCAGCCAATTCAATGTGACCTTGCTCATAGCAGGTGCCTGTTGGATGTTGTATCAGTTGAAATGGCCAGATTGCAGCGTGTCCAGCCACATCTCCCCTTGCATTCTGCACCAAGCATCAATAAGAGGGATGCGACATGCACTCAAATGACAACTGAAAAAGTGAAAATACTGCTCCAGAAGAAAAAGAAAAGAAAAAAAAAGCAATATTCTGTTCACTGAAATTAACTGAGAAAAAGGAAGCAAAAGAAAAAAAAACACAAAATATGGCATAACTGACTACGATTCTTCAACTTAGCCTGTTTCGAGTTGATACTTTTTTGATTCTTTTCTCTCTATTTTTAATAGCGCAAATGAGTTACAGTCCACACCCCTGTTCCTAGGTGTCTCGTAAAACTGAATAAATGCTAGTTTATTCATTGTATCAACACAACAGCATCATTATCTTTGGTGTTAGCATCAGGAATAAAATTAAGTCGAATTTTGCAAGTTTTGCATCAGGAAAGAGAAATAATGCGAGTTTTCTGCTTCTGAAGCTCCAGTGGAATATCAATAAGAAGGCTGCATTGTTTTTTTTCCCTCAAGCTTCAAAAGCTACCCCTTTCTTGCCCAGACAGAGATCACAGATCAAATTCGTATTACCTACTCTGGGTCCCTGCCAGAACAAAAGTCTTTAGGAGAAGACCTGTAGACTGAAGATATTAATGAAATGGCCCAAACACACTGAAACAGAAAGCAGGCTTTAGCTCCTTTTCCTTATTACTTAAAATGAGAATTACCAAAAACTAACAATTTCTGAAAGTGTACTGGGGATTTTAATTTAGTTCATTGTTTCACACTGTACATTTCTTTGTGCTTTGAGTGATTTAAAACAGGAACGTTTTTCACCTGAATTCAGGAATTTTCTCCACTGGCGCCAATAAGGTTAATGAATTGCTTGAATAGGTTGTGTAGAGTTTGATTTATGTAAAGAACACACTAAAAATTGAAATGTTTTGGATAGAGGAGGAAAAGGCAGGGCACTTTCCACTTACCCATCCAGACCCAATGATATTACTCATTCGTAACAGCTCCAGTGGTTATTCCGTTAATTTCCCTCCAAAAGAATGTTCCTTTGGGTGCAATATTCAAGTGTACATGTATGTCAACTGCTGCACAGGCTTCCAAATGCCCATATCGATCCAAGATACCATGAGTCACTGTTGACAGATGAGGACCATTTCACAAATGCCCCTACTAAAAGGAAAGGAAAACTCACATTTTTCCTTGATGGTCACACACTAACATATTATGGTTAGTGGTATGCTCCAGAGATTTTCAATTTTTTTTTTTTTTTAATTCAATTCACTTAAACTTGAACAAGACGCTGATTCAGTGTTTCCAAACTAAAGTAACACTGGGTGGTTCCAACTTCTAAGGAGCCAGTTTTCAACTAGTGTAAATTGGTACAGCCCTATTGCTTTCAGTAGACCTAAATTAATTTACAGCAGATGTGGATACAACTTAAAGTTAAGTGTAGTTAGTGTCTCTCCAAAACTCTGTATTATCTAGCAGGATTTTGATTAAATCTGGAAAAAACTAACATCATGTAATAATAAAGTTTCTACATGTTTATAATGTTTGAAGTCTAAATAATGCCCAAGGAAGACATTACAAAGTAGTATCGTGACATGCTGTTGTAGACTACTTTCATTCTTCTAAAATAGCTGGGGAAATGACTCCCTGACCGGCTGATCAGGAAGTTTCCTATTGACTCATAGACCCTGAGAGATCTTCAAGAATGAAGTGGCTGGCAGGCTCCATCAGTGAACCCTGTGGCTCCAGGGAGTATTACCAGTCTGTATAACCAGTGCACTAAATATTTCCAAAATTATGTTCACCAGTTTGCCCATGTATTGTAAGCATTTCTCTTTCCTCTACTGTCAAGTAAGTATTCAAGAAAAAGTATTTTGTTTTGCTTTATTTCTTTCCTTAAACAAAAATTATTCCAGCAGCAGCTGACATTGCTTCTAATATAATGACAAACATTTGGGTTTATTTCCCAGGTAGTCTAATTATGAAATACATCAGGGTAGATGTGTTTTCTTTTTGTAGTCACTAATACTAATTTGACCTACTGGAGGAACAATTTCAAAATGTCAACATTTGCATGCCTGAACCCTGCTATGAACTAAAAGGATTCGTGTGCGAAGGTCCTGCCTCAAGCTGTGACACACTACTTATCTCCTCAGAGGGAGTTAACACACTAATTTGAACAAATAAAATTAAAACAGCCATCTCGCCACAGTGGTCAGAGGAAAATCACCCTGACCATATTGGCTGATTGCAGTTTAAGTGGGATATTACTTAATTAAACTGTACTATGACAGCTAAATAAGGAGCACATAAACACCCCACAGAAGAGTAGGTTCCAAGCTTGGACATAAATATGAACATAGTACCCAGTTCCCTAAAAGGAAGGTTACTGTTGCCCTTTTTAGAAGTATAAGCTTTGAGATTTAAGGCAATAATTTACACATTTGCTGCATATGCTGGTTTCTGCAGATGTATTTACCAGAATGCACTCCTGAGATTCAGATGCTAACAAGTTTGAATAGAAATCTGGTAGAAAGGCCCACAAGTTGAGGAAGCTTGCATCTGCTCCACTGCTTAGTTCAACTAGTTCATGACCCTTGAGGTCTAATCCAAAGCCAAGTGAAGGCAGTGGGATTTTACTGATTGTGCTGAAAACTGAATCAAGCCAATGGATTAAGGGTATGGTTCCTACAGGACCTGTGTCTTCAGGAACTTCCTCCAAAACATTTACCCTTATAACCTCAAAAACATTTTTTTTAATGCATTTTAAGCTAAAATGCAGGCTCCTGACAGATGTCACCAGGTGACACTTTTACACACGGTGCTCCAAATACTTCTCTTATCTTGTGATTTAATGTTCAATCTGACATGCTTTGCAATGATCTCTGCAGGGGAAATATCATGAGCAGCAGGAGTTTGCTATTTTGCCTTAGTCTGTAACTGATACGAGTTGAGGGTCATCTTTGAGAAGAAGGATTTAGTGTTGGCTGAGAGTTCCAAGAAGATGTTAATGCCCTACTGCCATCCATGTTATCTGAGAATTCCATTCCAGAGTAATGCTAAAACAACGGATGCTATCCACTATATCTAGCTTAGCTATCTGACTTCAGCCTAAATCTTAGTTACGTGATGAAGCAGTTTGCCTAAAGTAAATGTTATATGAGTCGGTGGAAGTTGCAAGGTGCACCTGAGGTTCTCCACAAAGAGATCAAGTCTGCCTAAATTTAAGAACCTAAATTATATGAAACAAATCCTTTTTATTTCTACTAAGAAGATATCAGCATTAAAATGGGTTGCATTATTTTAATTGTAGGTATTCATTAATTGCCTCTACTTATATCAATATATGCATTTTTTTTGTATGCTAATCTTCCTTCCTTTAATGCACAGAATGAATGGAACATGAAATGATTCTTTTTCAGCTTGTTCAGTATTTGCCCTATTGACTACATAGTATTCAAATCCTGCTCTGACTGAATCACAAACTTTACTACATTTATCTTTACCATACCCTTGTGAAATGGAGGAGAAGGCATTATTACTTTTACTGTGTAGACACAGAGTGAATGAAAATGAAAGTACCCTAAAATATTAGGCATTCATTTTGATTCAACAAGCCTTGATCTTTGAAAATGCTTAGCATTATGGGCTACGTGTTTTCAAAACAAACCCACAAAAGAGCTTCTGCAAACCCACAGGGCTACCAGCAGGTAGCTAGAGAGCCAGGAAAAAGATGAACTCTCAGTCCATGAGCATCCAGCACATCACACAGGAAAGAGAGAACAGCAAGAGAATAGTTTAGGTCTTTTGGACAGAAATCAAATGCCTTAACCTTTTCTTCCTTTGCTTCACTCATCATACCAATACTAGATTTTGCAATAAATGAAGGAGGGGTGTTACATACTACAGCACCTTGATTCCTTCTCTGTTCCATCCTGTGCATCAAGGGAAACAGGAGTCCCTTAGAAATAATAGCATAAAATTGTATAGTAACAGGTTGTATGGGACTGATGCACTTCCCATACTAAATGAGCTGCTGAATCCTCCAGCCACATGAGGAGGGCAAGGCTTCCTCTCTGGAATCAGATCCAGTGGAAGTCATGATGCAGACTTGATGCCACATATTCTCATCCAGAAATGACTGTATTGGCCAAAAAATTTGAAATAGCATGAAGCAGAACACTTAGCATGTAAACTTTCAGTCCAAACTGTTCAAGGCTAACTGAAACCACTGATTTATCATGGGAAATACCAGGCATGCTTAATTAGTGTTCAAATAATAAGGTACTTAGTATGCCTTTACATGTACATAAAAATATCAGTTCTGCTTTGAATAATACTTGATAGCCATAAAAGCACGAAGAAGTGCATGAATTTTCCAGTCTTAAGAACTTAGCATACGCTCAACTCCTGTTGAAGTCAATGGTATTGAATTCCTGTTTCAGATTATATGCGCTAAAATGTCCCTGTAAATCAGGAACATAGATTGTTTTTCTAGGTAAGAGGACTTATTTATATTTATGGAGCACAAGTGAAACAAAATGGACAACTAGAGTTTCCTCACATCGGAAACCTCCATATCTGCATGTACATCCTAATTCCTATATAATCCGGAGTGGTTTACCTCTTAAAATAAACAGACTCTACCTTATGTCCTTACTGGATTACTGTGAGCAAGATGTTTACATAAAGGATATAGCTAAGTATTCACTGAACTTAACAAGAGTGCAATTCATTCCCATGCATTAGAGGCCATGATATTTTGGTGGCTATATTTGAATAAACCAACATTTAAATAAGCCAGCAATTACTACCTAGTGTTAATACTCTGTGTCCAATCCTTGCCCTCCAGAGTCTGATTCACTGAAACATTTATCTACAGTACCACTACCCATAGAGTGTAAATATGAAGGTGACCATTTTGTATAAGAGAAGGTAACCATAATTTATTTTCTAGGTGTATTAGACCCCAATTTAGTAAACACTATTACTTATACAGATAACAATAATAATTACACTGAACTTAATCCTTCATGCAAAGATCTAACCACATTCTAATAAAGAATGGGACCTGAGTCTCACTCTCTATCATTTACTCTGGCAGTATAGAAGCATTTCAAAATGGAAACAAATATTTTAAGGGTCCCTTGCGCTCTCCTAGTTGCGGAATATGCCCATGATATGGAGCAAAATATCCTAAAGTTGTGCTGACCTGAACCATAAGAAGCCATGATGCTGAGTACCATTTGAGGTACGTGCAGCGTCACACCGCTGGCATTTTACTATGCCTGAGCAATACTCTTTTTACTGTCACTCTCTTTACTGCCTGTGGGGGGGGGGGGGAACAGACAGACAAGGGTGATATAATTGCTGTCTTCAATTACTTGTTGGGGTATTAGAGAGAAGAGAGAACCAGACCAGGTGCACAGTGAAAGGACAGGAGGTAACACGCGCAACTTGCAACAGGGGAAATACTGAAAGGGGTATAAAGAAAAGAAGTCTTGACAAAGAGAGTAGTCAAACACTGGAACAGGGTGCTCAGAGATGCTGCGGATTCTCCATCTTTGGGAGTTTGCAAAACTTGATGAAAGAGGCCCTGAACAGAATTAGGTCCTCACCTATCCCTGAAGATAGCCTTGACTTAAGCAGGAGGTTGGACTGGTCCTTTCCAATAAGAATTTTTTCCCAAGATTTAAATATACTGATTTAGTTTTGATAAATTAGCACCTAACAGAAATAACAGTGCATTACGGGAGGAGAAAAAAAAAAGACTCATTAATCCCTCAAAGCTGATTATTCCTGATGTTTTCTTCACTATAAGCAACAGCATAAAACAACCAAATTGGTAACAGGAGGAATGACACTTGCTAAAGCAAGTTGAAGGATGTGATAAAGCATAAATACTACTGCTTCTGCATTACTGGGCAGATGAGAATTTATAGTCTTTTTTGAAAGAGACTGGGCAGAAATCTCAGATGTTGTATTGTAGAATACGTATGTCAGAAAGAGGGAGTCAGATATAATTCAGGCCAGATTGTCAATTAGCAAAACTATATTGCAATAAAGCTGTGTAGAAATTCATCTACTAATCATATTTTCATTCAACATCTTCTCATATATTCTCAACCCTAATTTCCCTTTAAAGAACAACATTTACAAGTCATACAAACATAAGCAGGCGATAATTGCTCTGGATTAATATCTTCTACAAATCCCTTATTTCTTTCATCTGAATTTTGACTTCAGGTGAAAGGAATACATCACTTTGTGACTCATTATTATTATTGATCACCTTTATTACATTACCGCACAGGTATGTTGACTCAGCATAGACTACTACTCAGAACTGCATTATGAGATATATCATTTTCCTATAAAGAAAGGGCCCTGTGAAAATTTTTCATCAGACAATGTGGCAAATACCATTCAAAGGAGACACAGGTAAACACCACCTTAATGATGATTAAGTTACAGTCTCAGCATGCAGAACAAATTTTGATCCCATTGACTCCAGCATGCCCAAGATCTCACTCTAGCTGCCAGCCAGCATCTGTGCTGCAGGCATAAAGAGCACAGTGGGACTTAAGAGAGGATTTAAGGAACCACAACTAGTGGATTAATAGTCTGTTTTGTAGAAGAACAGTCTGGAAGAAACAGTAAAGGCGCTTGTGAGTACTGAGTTCAGAATGCAAGAATAAACAAACAAAAAAAATACTGTACTAACATTGTAATACATTATAGCTATTTAAGAAACAAGGCAATGTTGATATGGAGACAAAAGAACTGCAACATTAAGCATAACTCATTTTCCTTTTATGGCCTGTTACTGCCTGGCTGAGCATTGCCTCTAACTTTGTGTTTTCAGAACATACTGAATTTAAGAAAACTCTTTTGTTCCATTTGCAGCCCACATGCTGACACAGCATCTCATCTCCTATTGTTCTAACTTCTAACTATTATCTGGTACATTTGATGAGCTGAAAGATAAAAGCGCACAGATTCCGGTTACCTTAGAGATAGCAAAAGAAGAATTACTTAGCAAAGGAAGGGCTGAGAATGGGCTGTTTCTGCCAGGCCCGCTGTGGTGTGTGTGTGCGAGACCCACAAAGGCGAGTTCAGATTCGCTAAGCCAGAACTCTTTGTTGGGGCTCTGTTGTGCACCGAATGATCTCACCCCCTCCAAACTCCCACACAAGGAGATACAGGGAAGAGCAGGCTCAACCAGTCTTCAATTCCTTTGCCAGTTCAGGCTCCAGATAGACTCTGCAGCAGCGGGGAAGAAGCATGGCTCACAGAAACTGTTGGGGAACTACGTCTTGAAGAAACAGATTTATTCAAGGTTAATAAATTCTTCTACTGACTTTTTTCATGGATGCTCGTGCTGGTGATGAGTGAACAGTGACCTCACAGCCAAGAGCTGGCTGCTAAAAGGTCTTTTAAAATCCTGTGGCATCTGCTAAGGTATAGTGTTAGGTTAAAAGGAGGAGTGGTTCCCATATAATTGTTGCCCTGAAAATTTCTGAGAGACAGATGCTTCTCAAAGTCTGAGCCCTTATAGCCCCAGCCTTCTAACTTAGTTTTTTTATATACTCGAGAGATAACCGAGTTGTATTTCATCAGTTTTTCACTGACCTGACTTATATAAAGAGTTCGGAGAAGCTCCAGAAAAGTCTTGTTCTTTCTAACTGATTTGAAAGATTGTGCTGTTTGGCTTCCCCTTGTAACCAGGTAACCAGGGGGAATAAGTTTTGGGGAAGTGGCAAGAAACATGAAATAGATGATCTGACGAAAATCCAAACCTGTGACTTTTTTGGAAAACAGGACAGGGTAAGGGGTAACTTTATCACTAGGATCACAATAGAGACTGGGAATCTCCACAACTCTCCAAGTGAATGTCTACTAAAAAAACAAGTTTAAAGGATGCATGGTATAAAAACACATTCCTAGAGACTAAAAGTTCTTTCACAGAAAAAAAGACTGTACTGTGGTCCCAGAAAAGAATAGCATTCTTAACTGGGTTCATGAACAAGGGATCTATCAAATGAAGGTAGGAGGAAACAAAGATTGAGTCTACACGGCGTGTGCCAACTGTGGTCTCAGAAAGTCAAGAAATCTCGGAATGCTTTAATAGGAGTACATAATATTTTTAGAGCTCAAGTAAGGCACACTCGAACTCTTATCCACCACATTTAAAGATACGTGACAGAAGCTAGATTTTGCCATGCATTTTTGCCTATTCCAGTAGTCTGTAATTAATAAGCACACAGGTGGAGGAAAGCAGAACAGTCAGGTGCCCTTTCAGATTTCTCTGAATTAATTCCACAGACTTTTTTCTAAAGTATAGAATATATAGCAACATTCTTGAATTATTGTTAAATCATTTGGCTAAGAAGAAAAGAAGACACTGCCATGTCTGCCTTGTTGAAATCAAATACCCTTCTCTCTCCTGCAGATGTTCTTCTTCAGTTTCTTGACTTACTGGAGTGCTTGTCTCCACCAGCTGTCTCTCTTCAGCATCTCCACACTTCTGGGAAAGAGTGAGAGATGTAACTCTAGAGGATAGGCACAGCAAAGTCTGGCTTCTAAACTAGGTAGAGACAAACCTGTCTCTACCATCAGTAAGATCTATTTTCATTTCACCTAAATAAGCAGTGCAATGAAAGAGAAAACTATATGAATTATACTCCTCCATACAAAATATACTAACTAGAACAACCCTACTACATACCCTGGTATTTATGTATGGGTATCAAAAGTCATACTGTATCTACATACAGTAGAAGTCAAAATGAGCTGTGATGGCATGAAGGAACTGAGACATTCTTGGTTTTACTCCATCCAACTAGGGTGAGGGAAGAGGTGATGTTACCCAGATGCCAACTGCAGTCACAGCAGTTGCTTCTGGCCAAAATAATTTGATCTCATATATATATATAGTATATGTACACCAGAATGTACATAACCAATCATTCAAATGTTCCAAATAGTTCTATTGCAAAATTGTAGCCAAAAAAAAAAAAAATTTGTTTTTAATCAAAATACACTCTGGGTGGTATCAAAACATGGAAAGACTAGAGAGAAATTCAAATACCTGAAGTTTTACAACTTACAAGGAATCCAGTTACATTTTGATTAAAAATAATAATCCTCTAAAAAATGTTAAAATTAAACGCTGTCTACTTTTAAAATCAAGGAAATTAGTTCATAAAATTCCTCCAGGAATCAGTATACCAATACATAATATATAACATTATTCTATCCCATTCAGAAATTGGGCTGGCACTTTCTCTGCTAGCTGATCTCAGATAGTCTTCAGGATGATTTTCTGCTAGAGTATATTACATTAATTTAATTTGGAGAAAACATAAGCATGGATAAGTGGGAAGGCAAGTGTTTAATTCCTTGCCCAACTAAGGATGGAAAAAAGAATATGTTTGAGGCCAGTGGTCTTAAAATAAAATGAGTTAATATTGCTTAGCTCAGTGAGACTGAAGAGAGTGTTTGATTTCCTTTCTTTGGTGTCTTGCTGTGGCCGTGTGTGCTCACTAATGAGTCTCACAGTACCGACCCCTAAATACACACACTGGTTGCACCCTAACTGTGTCTAAAGGACACCTAAGTGTGTAGCTAAGGCAACACCCGATTGCTGACTTCAACTACCTAATGGGAGGGTATAGAGAAGGCTGACAGATACTCCTCTCAGAGGTGCACAGTGATGGGACAAGAGGCAACAGACACAGGCAGCAAAATGGGAAATTCTGATTAGAAATGAGGAAAAACGTACTCACCGTGAGGGTAGTCAAACAGTGGAAGAGGGGCCCAGAGAGGCTGTGGAATTTCCTTCCTTGCAGATAAATAGTCAAAAGTTGCCTGGACAGGGCCCTGAACAACCTGATTTAGTTGGCCCTATTTGGGACAGAGTTGGGACTAGATGGCTGCCTGAAGTCCCTTCTAATCTGAATTACTCTGTGATTCTACAAGTGATACATTTTCCCATGGCTATCATCTGTCAGGAGAAAGCAGAAGGTTTTGCCTAATAAAACAGTACCAGGATCACATGGACATCCCTGGTATCCAGTATCCCCATTCAGGGTTACTTATTTTCTTTTTTTAAGAGCTAATGTTATCTTCACATAGACTTTCAAGCCTTCTTCTTCTACCCATCCTTCCACTTCCACATCAGTCTACCTGGCAAACCCTTTTCCTCAAGTAGAAAGGCACAAACACTGTGCAGAATCAGGGTTTTCTGTTATGGCACCTAGGCACCTCAAACACTATCAGTGAAGTAGCAATGCAAGCAAAAATACACAAGATCATGGTGATGCATGTGTACTGTGTTATGCATCTGAGCGTAAACTGATTCTAGGACTTATCAGATCCCATTATATGTGAGATCTTGTAGTTCAGGATTCAAAATTCTGGCAGCCTCTGAGAATTAGAAACTTAGATGAAACTAAAAGAAAATCTGTCCTCGGTTTTCTATAAACTCAAACTCCAGTACTGTTTTTGTTGTTGTAGTTGTTGAAGTAAAGAGATATCAGGAGCACAAGAATACTGTGGGGGTGGATACAGAGAAAGCAGCAAACAGAGACAACTCCAAGCAAGCAGGTTCCAACTTTAATGACCTGTGTAGGCAGATAAATGAGACTTCAAGAGAAAACAGCATTGTTAGCATGAGGATGTTGTTAGGCATGAAAGGAAAGCACCCTCCGTGTTGACGAACCAGTAGCTGACAGAGGGGTACATCTTATAATGCTAACAGTGTAAAGCCACGATACATTTTCCCTGCTAGATTTTTGTCTTTCATCACATCCCTTTGAATGAATCCTTAATGAATATTGTGCTCTTTTTGAAGTTAGAGAGGAAACACAGCAGAAACACTATTGCCACTTATCAATTACATAATTTTATTTCTCAATTATCTTTAATTTAATAATTGTATTATTTTCACTTCTGTTTTAACTTTAAGGGTTCCTATTGAAAATACTGTATTTTTGCAGGTGGTTTAGGTTACCAGCAATTTTCAGCAAGAGTTCTTTTCCATATACATATTTCTTTTTTTTCCTGAAAGCTCTTCTCTATACCATTATTTTGTCTAATCATCAGCCTTCCTGGAAATATTAATCATTATGTCTACTAGACTTTCAGAAAGGCCTGCGTCAAGTTTCTTTAAATTGCTTCTCTGTTTATCTTAGCCATAGCCTGAATAAAATGATTTCAATAAACAGGTCTGAAGCATATCCTGAATTGTACGGTTGGGATATGAACCTGAAATCCAGCATAATTCCTGGCATTACAGTAACAGCATTTAGTAGAAAGAAAGAATTGTATTAAATTATAAGTGCATATGGAAAGGAATTCTATACCAAAGTAGCTAGCTATATTTTCCATAGTAAAATACTTTTTATAGTTTTGTACTTCTTATACATAAGAGCATAAATCTAATCTACTAAAAACTATGAAAATTTTGTCATGACTTTTTTCAGGTGATTATATACTCTAACATTTAAATATCACTTAGAAATAGCCAACTTAAAATATGGACTTAATGGCAACACTAGGTAAAAATTTTTGGCCTCATATTATGTAGATGGACCAACAAGGTTAAGAATATAGACTCTCTACTCTTAAAAATCTAGTGTCAAACTCAGTTTAGGTACTAAAGTGCTTTGTGAGGCATGGCACTTCAATGGCTGAATACCTGATGTTCAACTTATTCCTATATAGGCTAGAAGGGTGATCACAGTTCTGAAGCTCCAGTGTGAGGTTACTAAATCCTTTAATTTATTATCAGCATCTTTTCTTTGTAATATATGGCATGTAGCCTTCTATGTAGGCTTTTCACAGATGGATGAACATCAGCTTGAAGAATTTGTGGTCCAAACCATTTCTGCATTTCAGACCCCCAAGAGAGTTTCTGCATTACTAATCTTAGATTTCATTTGCTCCTGTAATTCACAAGCTGATCTGACCTAAAACTTTTTATTCTGAAGACTCATATATATTTATGTCTCTACGGGGGCAGAAGGTGTTAATGAGAGCACCGTTATCATTCTAGGAGCTCACAAAACTTATGTAATTATTTTGGTGGTTTAGGGAACACACAGGGACATTTCAAGATATCGCTAGATTAATATGGCTTGGCGTGGAAAGTGTTTTGACTACTGGTCTACGTTTGTGCAAGTTGCTCAGCCTGCTGTCTACCAAGGACGATCTGTGGCAAGAGTACCCAAACTTATTACTAGGTTTTAGCTATTGTCTATAATTAAAAACCAACTGGCCTCATTTATGTCTCATAAAGTGATGGCTACAAAAGTGCTGGCACTGACAGCTCACACTCAGTATTTACTGTTTCTCATTTTACAGTTTTATAAAACAAAGAGTTTGGTTAGCTAAACAAAACTAATGTAAGAAATAGGTCAATATATTCTGAATAACAACAGTATAAAAACAGTTTAGTTAGATTATGGAATAGCTTGGTTCTGTTCATTGAGTGCTACTGATTTTTTGGAATGGAAGAAGAAAGAAAAAGAACAGATGGTGAAAGAAATAAATTAAGCTGCTGGTGATGGAATACAATATCACACTGAATTATAAAGAATGATGAACACAAATCCCTTTAAACAGGCATTTACATGCAGTATTAGAGGCTCATATTGTTGACGTCCATATTTGATTATTTTGGCTTATCTTCTAGTTATTAGAGCTTTTACATTCAATATGATCTCTAATCTGAATTCAAAATAGAAGTCCAAGGCAATTTACAAGAGATGCAAAGGTGGCCTTTTCACTATATTCATGCATGGGCCAAAGCTTTTAGTAATGTTCAAAATGTATACCAAAAAAAAAAAAAAAAAAAAAAAGCCCCAAACCCCAAAAGTCATGCTTTTCTTTCTTGATAGAGTCTTTATTGCAGATTTGAAGGAATGCACATATCGCCACTCTTGACTACTTTTTCTGGTTCTTCCAGTTTTAATAAAAAATGCTCTCTCTCCTCTCCAGACCTTGCTTCATTTATATTCTTAAAATTTAAGAGCTACAAACTGCTACTATTAAAAATCAATGAATTTCAGAAGGAAAGTGCAAGATGTGTTCATGTAAGTGAGAGGCCATGAAATGCTGTGAAGGTTGCAGGGTAAATTTAATTTCCACCTTGGGACAGAAATAAAATTACTATGCCAAACTCAGTCGTGGTAAAGTGATTGCAACTCTTCAACTCAGTAAAGATGCACAGCTTTTCAGGACTTCTCAGTCTGACTTTTCAGCATTAACCCTTCCTTTTTTCTACTGTGATCTAATCAGCATTTTGATTGTGATGTATGAAACAGTGTACCTTCAGTTACAGGCACCTTATCAAATGTGGTGGATAGATTTATTTTTTCATATATAGAATAAGATTTTGTCTCACTGTGCTCATTTTTCTGTAATTTAATGTTACCCCAAACCACAACACTATATGGTAAACAGAAGCCTGATGTCAGTGTAATTGCTTTAACAGAATTATGACTCTGTCCTAAGTTAGTGAAGACAAATCCCCTTTAATATCCACGGTTATCACTCATTATTAATAATATCAATACTTTTCATCCTTTCAGCCTCCAGACATATTTCGAAGATGGTTTGGTAGCACTAGATCCATTTAACAGATGAACATATTTGGTTTTCAAGGTACATGTCATGGCTGGGGACTAAGTTCCTTTACTGAAAACCAGTCTGAAGCCCTGCACTTCTTTTCAGTGATCTCGCTGTTCCACACTCTGTGGAAAAATCACTTTGGCAAATACCTCCTGTGCCACCCAGCACTAACTCTCAGCTCCCTTGAGTTTCTGGAGTTCTGAAATCTGTATCTGTTTTTTATGCCTTGAAACGCTCCCTGATTATGACTTCAGCTCACACACTCCTTTCAAACTTGCTCCTGATAAAGATATGGAAAAGACACAGATATCAAAATGTCTGGCTGGAGATAACTGCTTGTAGTTCACTTCATTATGTATTTCCAGGGCATGGGACAATGTTTCCAAGGTTTCCACTATCCAGTTCTACCAAATTATATTTGTTTATTGTGAGACCTTTTGGGGGAAACTATATTCACATCCAGAGGTATTTTTTAGGCCTAAGTCTCATATTACAGCACTCCAGGTTCTCTGCTTCCCACTATATTTCCTCATGTGCCACAGGAGACAGGATCATCAATGTTAATTGATATGTATTTCTAGCCCTGGCCATTAGTCAGCACTTACTACATCAGACCATGCCAATAGATGCAATCCGTATGACTGGAATACTTTCTAAACTTCCGGGCCTAGCATACGTATCTCCGTACAGAATATTGTCTATATGGTTGACCCCAACAATAGTTGGGGCTCCTCATTCTTGAACAGTTCTGTATGACCAAAGCATATAATACCATGCACAGTGATGCTGCTGGCTACTTCATTAGACATCTTGCAGACTCACAATTCATCTTTGTGCACAGTTTGTTAATGCACCCAATATAGTTGGCATAATGCCACATACCTCTTAGGAGTTTTGTGGATCACAGAGAAGAGTGAGCTGTAGCTCACTAAATGTTGTAAAATACCTGCATACATTTCCTATCAAGCATGACAGACTAACATCAGGGGTCATTTTCTACTGTTTGTACAAGAGAAATGTTCAGCTGTTCACAGAATATTCAAGATCTTAAGAGTGGCCTTGAGCTGGTCCTATATTAATCTGGTCTCCCAAACCACGGCAGTACACAAATTTCCTCTGGCAGGCTTTCCTGGAATCCCTCTGACCTTCATACAGACGTGTCATGTGTCCAGCAAACAATCAGATAACCACAAATCCATAATACTCATCCATGCTGGGATACTCTTCTAAGAAAGGAAGCATGATTAATAGCTGACATTTGCATTATGCTGAGCAAACACTTTAACTTCAGTACGTAAGTCCTGTTGAAATTGGAACTCCTTCTACCAATTGACCAAATATGACCTTGACTCAAGCCCGCAATCACAACAGAAGTAGCTGCCATGTGCCAAATTCATGAAGATCATCAGCAGTAGGAGAAAACAACACCTTCCTGAACGATATAAATTACAACTCGAGGAGTAAGTGACAATTGTCATGAACAATAAAAAGACCTCTGCTCTGAATAAACTTTGCAAAACCTTGAGTTCTCGAGTGAAAGCATCTTATATCCAAAATCTATGTCAGCTGGACATCAAATCTATTCGCTCTAATCATTTTTAGACTTTCTCCGGGAACTCTGCATCATTCTCGGAAAAGGTTGGACAAAATCAGCATCTTGCCAGCTTTCTCTGATAAAGACAGTGGGACCATTTCGGTCACCTGAAAGCCTCCCAGGTAAATAATCAAGATGACAAGATAGAGCAATTCTTACTTCAGATGCAAATGGGGAGCACAGTGCACTGTTCTCACGGTGAAAGATGACTAGCCCTTGACTAGCCCTCTGATGTAGCTGAATAAAAAAATATCAGGAAACTGGCACGGCCTACTTCTTCAGGACAGTTTGCTTCGATGCCTGCTAAAAGCCACGACACTAGTAAGAAGACATCACTACATAAGCAAAAAACCTTGGTAACATGTTTTCAGGCCTGAAATGTATGGCTTGAATTTCTAGCAAAAGTTTCAAGATTTTGTCTTCCCCATTTGACTCTCTCTCTCTAATACCCAGAAGATATCATAATATAATATACCTGTAATATTTTTATTTTAACTTATAGTACACATACTAGAATATACACATCCACATCCACACTAGAACATACTGAAGTATGGATAATATCTTGACACCTGATTAAACATGATCCATAAAATATGTGAGATATACACACACACACACACACACACACATATATCTCATAAGGCAGAAACAACAAAACACATAACTTTTAGAATAAGGATGAGCAATATTATTTTGATTTCATTTTTATGCCTATTCTCTTAAAAGGCAGTATTTTCAGAGGTGTTAAAACACCAACACTTCCATTGACTTAAGCTACCTTTGAAAAATCAAGGATGAGAACTGCTGCAAAAATATCAAAGACTACAGATAAAAGTGAATTACAATTTGAAATCAATCAATCAAAGATTCTAAAAATTCATTATCACTTTGTCCTGGTTTTGCTTAGAAGAACTGCAAAAAGAACTGCAGAGGTAAGATGGTAGAAAACAAAAATTTTGCAATACGTGGCAAGGAGTTGCTGTGTTCAATTCTAAAGGAACTTGGCAACTTCTAGCCTTCTTCAGGCCATGTTATGTCAGACCATGACAGTGGTAGGGAGAATGGATAAAAGGGGAGGAGGAGGAGCTGTACTTTTATATACCTCCTGAAGAGCCTCCCTGAAGTAAAATCTGGTACAAACATACCTTAATATTCAGGATTTTTCTCTCAGTTTCTGTCATAAATGCCTTTGTAATCTGTTGCTAGGCTTGAAATGATTCAAAGTGAACGCTATCAATTTTAAATGCCTTCTTTTGCTTCCATCCACAGTAACATTTGCTTTCGAAAAGCCCAATATAGAGATACTCTTTTATGATTATGAAAGAAAATTTAAAGAGCTTATTTGTTGAACAGAGGGGAAAAAAAAAAAGTAGAACTTTGCAATATTTATTTTCCTCCTTTATACCTCAACGTTTTTTTTCTCAACTGTCAATCTCAATGGCAGCAGCTAAAGCTACTTGTTTTTACTCCTCAAAAACAAAACCAAATTTTTTTTTTCCTTCCAAAAACTGGTTAATTCAGGACTCATGTGCTTGTGTCCTTTTCCCATCTCTGTCAAAGAGCCATGGTATGTCCTTGGCCTGACGATTTACCCTGCTGTATCTCAGTTCGCTGCCTATCTTTGATTTGCTAAATAGGCTGTCAGGTTTTCCACACAGAAACAACGTTTTGTAGCTTTGTAGGGCACACTGGAGTCCAGTTTGCATCAGGACATTTAATTTCTCCTATCAAACAAGTAGTAATGCAAAAGTTCATTAACGAACAGAAAAGCATCCAAGTCAAATTAATATAACCTCTAAAAGATATAACAAACACTCATAAAATTGTCTTTCCTGAAGTCTATAAATTACCTCCTCACACTAATCTACTTCTGCTTATGATATTATCTGTTTTCTGCTAAAGAGGTCTCCAAACTATTACCTTGGCAACCAATAAACATTAATCCATGTGAGATTTTCCTCTTGAAATACTTTCTATATTGGAAATGTTATGTAGGAGGTAAATTTCACTGGAACTGGAAAAGATGTGCTGATGAAATGTGAATACATTTTTATGGATTTTGCAACAAAACAGAACCCTGGATCTTTTTTCATGTGAAAACAAATTCACTGTCAATCTAATGGAAGTGGCTCCCTTAAATAGCTTGGTTCGAAAGGACCAAGCCAAGGGTTGAAAGGGCCAAGGGTTAAGCTGGCAAGTGCCTGGGCAAAACTGTACCTTGCATCATTCCTTAGCAGTTCTGTAGGCTGAAGCACTTTCCGGCTTGCACAGCAAGATCCAGTGCTCTTGACATGCCACTTAAAAGATTTAGTCAGAAATCTCAGGCAAGCAAATAATGTCACACTTTGCTCCATCACCCCAGGTAACGTCAACTGTTGAGGCTGAGCTTGGAAAGAGTGTTGTAACATTAACGACCAAAAACTGACCTGATTCATAGGCCACTGAGGTCAATAGAAGGACTTTCACTGAATTTAATAGGCTTCAGATTGCACCTCTGTAGAGCAATACCAAGAATTTGAATTACATCCAGCATCTAGCATGGAGCCAAGGCAGCAGCAAGCAGATGATTAGATTCTACTGCAGGGAAGCACCATTCAGGCATGACCGGTTTAAGGGGTCGATCAAAGTCCACCGATGTCTTTCCACAAGCTTTGAACAGGCACCACACGAGGTAGAACGGGAATCCAGTAGGAAGGGGACGGAGGTTTAGGATGGCTGTGGTGAGGCCTACATCCTAATGCTGTTGCACAGTGCACACTTGAAAGTCAGGTTACATGCATAATATTTTATTCATAAGGGCAAATGCTTTGGAGCATTTGTGAAATAACACATTGCTTGGGTCTCTAAAGACATGATGTGAACCATAATGCATGCTATTTCAAAATAACACACAGCTTGTCACTTATTATTACTGCAATAATCTGTATTTGAATGAATCAACAATGGCAATGAAGACTTACAACAAGGGAGGCGCAATCTCAGCAAAAGAGAAATTCTGGTTTTGTATTCCTTATGGAAAATAAAGGAAACCTTTTGTAAATAATGACTATTGTTCCAGACTTACTTCTTGAAGAAAGGTTAAACCCCTTAGAATGAGTAGATGGTTTCCTTAACATTCAAACACAACATGGGATTAACTTTTCAGAAGTGGTTTCTATGTCTAGTAACACTCATATATTCATCTATGCCAGAACCTAGGGGACTGCACAGCTTGTTTTGGAAAACAGTCATTCTTCTTGTGTGACACCTGGAAGTCCCCTGATAATCTACAGTGTTCCAGTTGACTGATATAACAAAGTACACCTGAAACCACAGGTTAGAAATGGGGGGGGAAGAAAGAAAGAAAGAAAGAGAGAGAGAGAGAGAGGAGATTGCACACACAAAGTTTCAGCAGCAATAAAAATGAACATGAAACTGCTTCTCCTCGACAGCAATATGAGACAAACATGCCTTTTCATATTGAAATGAATGATGCTAAGAAACTTGAAAACTTTTGTAGTCTTTACATTTAGAACACTGTATACCATGAAGATGTGACACATAAGGAAGAAATTTTGAAAATAGAAATTGTCAGCTTTTGAACTATCCACGTAGGGCAATAATCATTTAAGTAACCTTTTAGACTATGAGCAAATTATAAAAGCAACCTTTTTAACAAACACCCCCCCCTTTTTTTTCTCTCTCTTTAAAAGGGGCAAACTTCTAAAAACACTCACTTCTCAGATGCTAAAGTAAGGCAGTCAGAAAGGTATCTTTAAAATTCTTAAGTCTGAGAAATTAGGCTGTATATATTGAGAAGGAATTGTTCCAAGGTTTTTAAAATGTTTGAATTTCTTTTTACTACTTTCTTACTAGAAAGTAATAGTAAGATTTTGTTTGTTTGTTTTGGTACTCAGGGGCTTGTTTGACCCTTGAACTGGATAATTCTGTTAGTTATCAGTTGTACTGCTTGTTCTGAAAAGTCCAGAGAGAATCTCATTGTGCAAAAAGATAGTCCTTGCCTCCAAAAAAACATGCAATATCAATGGAAAATAAAGCCAAAGGGTAGGGTAAGCAAAGCAGCATGGCTCCTAATTATAGATGGGAAGTTCAGGCATGGCAAGATGGTCTGTGGTCACACAGAAAGTTTGGGTAAGATCCCGGAGTTGAAGATAATCTGTGAATTCAGGGTTTTAGCCACAAGGCCAGTCTTCCTGACACTGTAAACTTCACTGAAACACGAAGAGGAAATAATATAAGCAAACATTTATCTTAATTTTTCAGTGTCTTATAAGCTTTAAAGCTTATAATCTTTAAAAATGGAGGAAGAGATCTGGGATGTAGTATTATACTATTTTATCCAAAATACTTTATCATTACTTTACATTAGTGCTTTCTAGAGAGAAAATAATAATGAAATATACAGACCAAATAATTTAGACCTTATTTAAATAATAGTTCTATAAACAAACTGTAACCGATAAGAATATTATTTCTTTAAGTAATGTATTAGAATTCTACTAAAGAATCAGACATTAATTTTTAATGCTTTTTTCTGCAATAAATTTTGAGGACTATGTTTTGACACTAAGGCATAGCTGTCTGTATCAAGATGGTTTGGAGCTTCACTAGTCACATCAGAGCTTTATGAAGCATGGTGTTTTTCTGAGACAACATAGTTTCATAGCAAGTAAACCTGAGAAAAGCAAGGAATTTTTGTCTCAGGGGAAATTACAGTATTCCAACATCTGTTTTCAAATTAAGACAAACAGTCAAAATGCTGAACTTTTCACAGAGTGACAATTTAGAAAAAAAAAAATATCTGGGAAGGTATGGGTTTTTTTTGTTTGCTTTTTTTTTTCACCCTGATCATTTTATCTATGTCATTTCTGGCCTGGGTATTCAGTTTTCCTGGGATTGAATGGGGGAAAGCAGTGCATGCCCTCCACAACCCAGACATGGCCAAGTCATATCCCCAAATCTTGGACATGCTTCTGAGTGTCCTGCCTTACATGGCATCCTATGTAAATCCCGCTAAATGGCATCTGGACAAAGTATAAATATGCCTTATGCCTGATTCTTACCTTTTGACCGTAATTCTAGGCAGGGATACATCTCTTGTGCTGTACTGTATATAAATCTTATGCTAATTTTTGAGGTGCTATCAAAGAAGATTTAATGGAAATTGTTGTCCTGTGCATGAAAGAACAGGGAAGCAAGCACCTAAACTACGTGAAGTCCTTATGAATCATCCTGTCACCTTGAACACACTCAGGTTAATGTCAGATGAATGCAGAGTTATGTGTCTTACATCAGCACTACGATCCAAAGTACTGTTTTCATTTGGATAGAACTGGTGGAAAATACTGATTAAATGGAAACTTCATTTTTCATTGACAGTTCATTCTGATGGGAAACGCCTGCCTAATTCTCGTAATAAGCTACCGGACAATCCCAGAAGGAAACTCTGGTTCTGCATGCCTTACAGAGCATGCCTGGCCGCCCTGGTGCTTTTCTCCTGCGGCTCAACACTGACTTCTCTGCCACTTCCAACCTGGGCTGACCACGGCAGCACGAAATGGTCACAAACTCATCTCACATGTGCCAGAGATCAATTTTGGTACGATAGGGATTTCCATTTACTACGCGCGCTGAACTGTGTTTGACCTGGTGCCGAAAGGTTCCATTTACCATTGCAGGCACTTCAGCTGTGCAGCCTCCACTCCGTGCGCTGATTTATGGATGCATGGATTTGCATATGGCAAACATCCACACAGCTATATAAGTTTGCTTCTATGCCAATAAACGTAAAGTCAGGGCTACGACACTAGTATGAGTAATGTTTTTATTAGAAAAAGTTTTATTTATTTATTTATTTATTTATTAAATGTGCATAAGGATAAAATTCCACTCCATTTCTAGTTTAAAACACAGGTAGACTGCTAAAAAAATAAAAAAAATAAAAAAATAAAATAAAAAGAGCACCTTCTTTTTTACTGACTAAGTTTTGCTGGTGTTTAATGGGTATGCATCGAGATCATCTCATCCCCAAGGGCAGGGCTGAGCATGAATCCTGACGCTGATGGAAAAATCACCACGCTGCTCTTGTAGATGGGAATGTAAGAACAGTAATAGCCAGTTAGACCAAAGGTCAGTCTAACACAGTAACTGCTGATGAATAGCAATGGATGCTTAAGGAAAGAGTATGAGGACAGGACAAGACATAGTTCCTGTTAGCTCCCCCACGTTAAAGTTGAAGAAAATGTTCTAGCTTTAACAAAAAATAGTGTTTGGTCTCCTGCACACGAGGGCTAGACAATGACTACTGCAGAAGGCTCACATTTGGGTAGTTTCAATAACAGCACTGCTAGCATCCTTTATAAGTACTGAAAACCAATGACCTGGTGTTCAGAGCACCCAAATTTTTTCCTGTAAGTAAGCTGTCATTCTCTCCTCCATGCACATAGGTATCTTCCACTAATGTTAACACTGCCTTGATGAAACATTGTGGCAGATATTCATTCATTCTTTCCTTCCCGGTATGAGCAAAGCAGAAAAGATCCACCTCCCACCCACATTTTGTAACAGATTTAGGAATGCAAGACCTTTCACGCTTAAATCACTTACTGTGCTATGCAAATGTTTATATCCACTGAAACACAAAACACATCATCCGTCATTTGGAAACCCAATTTTGAATTAGGTATTTACATTGAGGAACAACTAAAAATAACCCATAGCAGGGCGTGGCGTAATTTTGCACTGTTTGTGGGTCTGGTCCAAATACGGTTATGTAAATAACTTCGTATTTGTGTACATTATGTAAGTAAATGCATGCATGCACTTGAGGATACTTTCTGAATCCAGAGAGCCTGGGAAGTTTGTTCCCTCGGCTGAACTGTGCAGAGAGGGGCTGAGCCTAGCTAAGAGCACAAAATCCACCAGAAGAGCAGCTGGGGGGGAGAGGACTTCTGGTCTAAGTAGGGCAAAGCAGGTGAAGCAGGTTCCCATGTTGTATTTGCACTTCATGTAGTCTTTCACCTGCTGGTCACTTCATACAGATGGCCGATGTCTGCATGGCCCTCAGCTATCAGGTCAACAGCTTCAGAGACTTTCTTATAATAATTGGCCTTCTTGATGTATGTGAATCTCCTGTATTTATTGACACGTTTACAGTGCAGCTTCTAACTAGTCACAGGAAACTCATCTTTGGCCAGGAGCATGGAAGTGTCAGGATGCCCCTGCTGCAAGGCATTTAGACGCGTTTATTAGTGAGGTATGCTGCGGGTTGTTCTCTGATTGCTAACACAGTTTCAGTAAGAGTCCCAATTAATTGCACTGATTCCCCCTTCCAGCCTAGGGAAAGACTTCACAGCCAACTGCGCCAGAGATCAGAAGCAGGGCAAATGTGTTTCCTATTGGAGTTTATGCCACAAATGGTTTCTGCTCCTATTTTTAATAGAAAACATTCTTATTTCCTTCTTCAAATGTATGCCTATTGTAAAAGGTGAACATTTTTATTGTCCCACCACCCTGTACTGCATTCATGGCTTGCTACATTTTCTTAACACATGACACAGGACACAACAAGTTTGGGGTTAACAGAAGTGTCTCCACAAGTGGTTCCACCTGAGCGGCTGCAATCTGAGATTTCCCTCACCGTTTTGCAAGGAGCACGGAGAGACTATTGACGAGCTGTGCGGAGCGCGCGAGCACGCGGCCCCGTGCTTGCTGTCCCACTTTGTCAGGCTGACGTCTGAGAAGGAGCAGGGATGCCTCGCTCGCGCTAGCAGCTCCCTGGAGCAGGGGGAAGGCAGTCCCGGGGTTTCCTGCTGCGGGGAGAGCTCCCGGCTGCTCTCTGAAGCGCTCAGGCGAGAAGTAGCAACTTTCAGTCAAAGCTAGCAGAAGTGCCTGCAGCTATAACTCAAGTAAGGAAGCAATACTGCAGTAAGGGATAAAAGTTTCCACGATGCTATGCCCTTTTTTTGATGTATATGGGAATGGTTATTGGAACAGAACAAGTGCACGATGGAAACTCTGTTTCCAACATTATGGTATTACTTATCTCCAGTTACTGTGCTGAAATCAGTCAAACTACTTCAAGGCTGATTTGGGGCTAGTGTGTTTTTAATGGTACATATACACAGATGGACTTTTATGTTTTAATGGAAAGACCTATTAATAGGGAAATGACAGAGGTCTTCAAAAAAATCAGGTAGGATTTGCTCCTTTGCTCAAAAGCTCAGTTCGAGCTTGCTTTGCCATTTGACAATTCACATTGTACACACTTGATCAAACTGATACACTTCCCGTTAAAGGAGTCAAAGATCCCCCGGATGGGGTGGGGGTCTTTTGTACCAACTTCAGGATCCTGCTGGCCATAAGGCCGGACTGAACTGCAGCGAGGCCATGAATGCTCTCCCTGCACAGCGCAACCGGGGGGCAACTGAGATCAAGAGAGATTGTTATGGGTTGAAAAGTATTTCATTTGGGAACTGAACAATATTTTGAATAGTTTTTGCCTCATTTCTTCCCATTAACCGGCCAAAGCTCAACAATTTCACATAATCGTAACAATGGCTTGGTTTTGTTGCATTATTATTTCATAAGTGAAAAAGAACTTCTATAACCTCCCAAAAGGCCACTTCACGCCACAAGTGCCATGTACATTGGAATCAATGGGACTACTCATGTGAGTAGAAGTTTATAAGATCAGCCTTTTTTTTTTTTTTCATTTTTAATCTCCTGGTAAATACCGAGACAAATCACATTTCATTATAGGAATATTAGCGTGATTGAGCAAATCCCAGAGCCTTTGAATAATTGCCCTTTATAAATGCAGTGAATGAAATTGTGTTTAACTTTGTCTCAGTGAGTTCTTTTCAGCATAATTTAACCAGATCAAATTAGTGCACAGAAGCTTTTTGAGAAAGAAAATGTGTGCTGTAAATGAATACAGGGGTGACACGAGCTATTTACTGAATTATGAAGCTTGAATGAAATACAGCATGGTATTTTGAGGTAAGCAGATGGAAACTACAAAATAATATCAGGGAAAATGATTATTGCTCAGTAAACTATAGCAACAGTACCATGTTATCTCATGATTAAGGGATCAGTACATAATTCACATCACCTTCTGATGTGAACTTTACTTTGGAGATATTTTTTAGTCCTTGTGCCTGCCTAATCACAGATTTTGGAGCTGTTTCAGGCATAAATGGCTTAGTAAATCTTTCTTTTCCCAATACACACATGCCAATTCTATCTAAGCAGACACAAAGTACAATAAAACATGTAGAAAATTGCCTGGCTCGGAGCCTATTAAGATCTTGATTTTTCTCTGTGTTCTTCATTCTTCTACTGTTTACTTTCTTTTTTTTTTCTTTTTGGGTTCATGAAGAACTGTATCTTTTGAAGGACACATTTCGTTTTAAATGAGAACATTTAGCCATTCTCCTGTGTTCAGGGGTCTACTAAAGTACAGCAGTGGAGCAGAATGGTGAAATGTTGAGCAGCATGTAAGGCAGGTTAAAGCAACAATTATTTTGAGTGCCTAGGGGCGTCAGACACTGGCAAAATTCAGAAAAATAGTCTCGGGTCCCTTACATTTGTTCCACTCCTATGACACTTGTTTGCCGGATTCTCAATGAAGGTCTACATCAGCTTACTGCTTGGGTCTTATGCTGGAGGAAAGGGCAGAGGATGGGTTATTTCAGCTTTTATTTTTTTCCTTTTTTTTTTTTTTAACATATCAAAACAGGCAGAAAATGCAAAACAGTGGGAGACCTGGCACTGCTTTTTAAGTTTTGCTTTTCCCCAAGGGGCCATTATTACAGCAAATCTATTTAAGGCATGGAAGTTTCCATACCTGTGAATAGGTTAACGTTTTATGGTGCTGCTTTTTAGAGGGCTTTGAATTTCAGCTATCTCTGTCAGAAGCTAGCTGCAGAATTATTTACATATCTCCCTTCCTACCTCTGATGACCATTCACATGCAAATAGGAGCTTTGACAGCTTCTGCATGCATTTATGAAACCCAGCGATCTGTCCATTTTCCAGCTCAGAATGAAAGATATGACAATGTCTTAGACTAAAGCTCTGCCAGACTCTAGATTAGTTCCTTACTCTGCAATAGTGAATATGGACAAAACTTTCTTCGCATGGAAAACTCCGGGAGCACTGTGAATGCAAGTTTGTCACAATGTAAGAATTAATTTCTTAGGGACTGCCTGTGGGAGTGTAGTTTTACAAACTACTAAAAAGGCAGTGCTGACTTAAGCAGTTCTTGCATTTCCCTCCCTTGGCCACTTACAATCCAACAGAATAACTCATCCCCCTCCCACAAAAAAAATTGATTTTTAGACTGGCTTCAATTCATTGCATGGTGGACACACTGCTGCACCAACACCGCATGAGGGGAGGAAAATGAACACCAGACGCTCAGACGACTGCTAAACACTGTGTTTGAGGAACCTGGACTTGCACCACGGAGCACTTGCGCCCAGTATTTTCTCACTAATAAGCGGGCCCCAGAGCAGGTCACCACTGCATATAATAGGTTCACAATCTGGTCCTGCACATGCAAGCAATTCTCTCCAAATTCTGATGTCTGAAAGACCTAACTGAGTGGCTCAGCTCAGGACAATATTATGCTTTCATGGTGATTATCAAAAATCATTGCTGTTCTAGCCATTCACCAGTTATTTCAAAAGAAAACCTAAAGGTCTTGAAACCTAAAAACTCCTTTTTTCTGGTGTGGTTTCAGTGTCCTATAACCAGAAACAAGTAGACGTTTCCTAGCCTAAAAAGCTATTCCTCACCTCTCCTCATATAATTTGCATACATTGATCATTTCCATATGTCTGGCACAAGGTAAAATAGTTTGTATGCATAGTAATGGGGGTGAGCCCACAGTGAAACAAAATTCAGCTTTTGTCATATTTCTACATGCTGATAGAAAACATTTTTAACAGAATGGCAGTTAGTAGAAATATCCTTTTAAAAGCTTTTTAAGGTAAGTCTCAGCTACGGAAATTTTAAAAAAATAAATAAATAAAAGTTGCACTGCTCAGTCTTTTTGTCCATACCTCTGTTGCCATGTAAATTAACAGTAGCAGTGGTCCTCTCCACTGATACGGTTATAGTCATTTTAATGGAGTTACACTTGATTTACACCAGAATAATCAGTGACAGATTAAAATTCTAGGGAAGAATAACAATACATTTGAGCCTTGATACTGCTCCCCTTAAAGACAAATGTAAAAGTTTCTTTACTTCAGTGAGCTGAATATTTTACAGTGATCTCTGTTGATCTGTTTGCTAACTTCAAGAACTGGGTTCAGCTTTTCTAGCGCTAGCATAACTGGCAAAAAACTAGCTAGCAAATGGTCCCTAAGACACCTTGGTCTAACTTGTGTCTGAAGTTCAAAAGTGCATCAAAAGCTTACAAATTTTTGTATTTCCTCTATATTTCTTAATTGATGGAAGGAAAATTAGTATATTATTATGGAAAAAGAATGTTCCTCAGAACAACCATTGCAGCACATAAGGGGCTTGAGGAAGCATAGAAGCAAAGAAACAGTAACATTCATTGAGTTAATTCACTAGAAGTAATATCTAAATGCTGCATTTAAGCTATGTGGAATATATGAACCACCAATTTTATTTTCACATACGCCAGGCTGATGAGGGGAACAGGTGCTTTCGTACTTATTTTAGGAATGAAGGATGTGAATTTTAGAGATGCAGAATTCCATTTCTGAATTTATTATGGCCATTAATCCTCACTATTAGGCTTAAACTCGGGCTGTTAAGCAACGGTTTTCCAGCGAGCGAGTCACAAATGACAGTCAGTTAGACTGAGCTGATTAGGGAGCATTTCCCCAAGTGGCAGAGAAGGGCTGACCTCCTCCTGGAGAAGGCTGGAAAGCGTTTTGGGTAGGTTATGTGCAGACTGAGTGGAAAGGAGAGGAATTGTCCAAAATGAGGTTGTTAGTCTGATAAGCAAAAGAAAAAGTGGGATTTTTTTCTTTTAATATATTTGATTATCAGCTCTGATTACAAAAAAAGGACAAGCCTAGCTTTAACTCCAAGAAGGAGCCCAGGACCTTGCACTCGTTGGCATGCGTTTGGGAGAGGGTATTGCAAAGACTAAGCACAAAGGCTCCTTTCTCCGGTCGGAATCATCCATAATCACCTTCACAGCGTATTTAGTGTGAAATGTAGGCGGATACTCCCCAAAAGGGTTCCCGTTTAGAATTGTATGGAATATCCAGCATCAAATTAGATGGCCTTTCTGTATAATAGGCATGTGTTTCACGTAACAGGAGTACACAGCTGTGAATATAATTACTATAATCACTTTAAAGTGATTATAAGCTTGTGTGTGTCGGTCAGAAATAAGTTCTGACTAAACTTTGAATATACACATTAATGGGATTATTCTGGGAGTCGGATACAGCTCTGAATAAGCATGGCCAACTCTCTGACCTCAAGCAGTTCCTCACGAGATCACTTAATACCACTTTACAGGTGAGAAAGTTGACACCTATGAGCCAAAGAATTAATAGGATTTCACATTTACGGTATTTTCTTTGATTCCTATTTCAGTACAGACTTCTTTTGCATCATCAGACACGGTGCAGGGTTTCAGTTAACCTCCAACCTCCATTTGTATGTGAGGATAGCAAAATTTTCCTACTTTGTGTGACTGTTGCCCAGTAAAGAGTGTGAGGTGGAGAAGATTCATCTTTCATCAAAAGCATGATGAAAGACACAAAATCTTAAAGGGATGCTGGAAAAGGGATTAGGATTCATAAATTCCATACCTGAAGCAGTAGATTACAGTTCCCTGCATATAGTAAGAAAATCAGGGATGTAAATATAAAATATATTAAAAACAGAAAAAATCTGAAAAGTAGGATTAGACATTTATGATACGTTTGGTCTGAATGCTCCAGGCTGCAGAGAGAAACAAAATTTCCAATGCATATTACAAATATACTTTATTTCACAACATTCCTTTAAAAAGAGCTGCATGGAATTTTTCTTGAAATGTAACAAATCCCTAAATCTTTTATCTTGAGACAAAATCTTGCTCCCCTGTTTCCTGGGAGTCAGTTATGACTGGAGTACAAACAACCGAGGATAGATTTATACCAGCAGTACTGAGAGCGGGTTACTATATTGACAACTACATAGTCAACATACTGTGAATACTGCCTTGCTGATGGTTAGGACATTTCAGATAAGTGCAGACAAGCTCTTTAAAAATGTTATCATACCTTCCTATACTTCCCTCTGGATGTACACTTGCTCTTGGTGGATGGACTCTGACATATCTTAGAAGAGCAGCATTTTAGAAATTAAGGAATTTCCTGATTATGCAATTTGCAGGTAGCTGAGGAATTTTTTTATACTGTTGTTTGCAAGGACAACTAAGCAATATGTTCTGATGCTGCCTTTCATCTGCTGCAGTAGAAGGGAATATGAAAAGAAAACAATCTGGAAGATAAAGTCTTCTCTCCAGGATCCCACAAATTTTATGCTCTTTTTTATCACTTGATAGGAACTGACGTTTACCATATGGGCCAGGAAGAACAGAGAACTTGAGCAGGACCTAGCACGACTGGCAAGAGTTGGTCTACAGATGCTGCAGAGCAATAATCATCAATGATTGGATCCTTGCAGTGTTTGGAGAAAAAGAGCTTCTCCAGCAGTCAGAGCCATTTCAGATTCATGCAAAAGTAGTCAAGTTTCAGTGGGTAATCCATGAAGGAAGTAAAAGTAATACTAACGTCCTGATACCTTTACTTAATCTGAAGAGACCTCGTTCTATTCCTTGCCAAGCACTGCCCTTCCAGTGTCAGCTGGTGATGAAAGCTTTGCCCCGCTCTTTCCGTGGCTCTTCTGGGTGCTTGTGAGCTGTATTTATTGCCTGTTGCCTCTAGAAAAGGCCACCAACCCCTCCCCCTTGAAAGACAGCTCTAAATCCTTTAAATTATCTCACAGAGCTTTTTTGTGTCCTTTTCTCACACACGGCTGGAATTTCAAAAGGAGCCAAGAGGAGCCACCAGAACCAACATGAGCTTTGCTTCATTAGTGTGGAGACTAAAGGAGAGCTTTCTTTTTCCTCCTTCCACAAGTTAAATGAAAGCAAATAACTATTACATTCCTCAGATTGCTCCCTGAAAGATCCAGCTTTGCACAAAAATATTTACAGGAGATGAGAATTTTATTTGACTGCTCACTTCTAAAGTTTCTGCAGCGTTCAGCTGGAGAGATAAGCAAGCAGCCCAGCAAATGTCAAACAATGTTAAAGCATTAGAAGAATGGCAAAAACTTCTGACTTTACAGTGTTTGGCTGTCGAGCAGCAAAGGACGAAAACTGGATGTGACACAAAATAGACCAGTGCTCACACATTTCAAATATTGCTGTACATGAGTCTAGCTCAGGGGGGATCTGTAATCACCAAAGTGAGAAAAGAATCCCCCAAATTTTAAGTTTTGACTATTTAGAATAGTTAGAAATAAACCTAAATTAGATTTCATCCTGGTCTCACTAATGATGAGATAACTCAAATGAAGAAGGGGAGAAGCAAGGTCCAGGCACCTGCCCTTTGAGTTGCATATATGCATATCTATATGCAAAGCATCCAAATGAAACTGAGCCTTGAAAATATTTTACATTTAAAGTGTAGAAGCCTTCAGAATATGACAGAGCTGATTAGGGGACAGCTTATCAAAAGCTCAGAGTGATTAAGCTAATAGATTAGTAAAGCTCTGCAGACCCAGACAATCATTTCCAGCATGTAGCACTGGATTTGGGATGAGCTTATTTGTAAAAGGAGGAGAAATATGAGAAATGTGGGAGATAAATTGGGTAACTGTCTTAAGAACATGAAGAATTTCAATGGTATTGTGTATTTTTTGCTATGATTTAAAGCATGATGTAAATTTAGATGACCTCAAATTTAGATGACCACAGCTGACCTCAAAATCACAGATATTGAGGATATACACAGGTTTAATTGGTGGGATTTTTACACAGATTTAAATGTTTATGTGGGCAGAGACAGTTTCTTTAATTAGGGTGTTTTGATATCAGAATCCAGCCTAAATTCACGAAAAACATTTAATTGGTACCTTCTTTTGATGCTCTCCTGGAAAGAAAGAGAGTAAATGAGTAAAGAAGGAGCTTACATTCCTTTTACAGTCCTTTGAAGAGCAATGAGCACCCTTAAGTCTCTTTCAGCTGGCCTAACCCAAGACTGCCTCTCTGGAGGTACCACTCTTCTTCCATGGACAGTAAAAAGAGCCTAATGTGACTGACTACGTCAGTCAAAGCGAAAGAGAAGGAGACACCACGGAGAAGCTCCTGCAGTTCAGGAGACAGACGACAGCGCTCTTAAGATTCCTGATGTTCTCAACAGCTGTGGCCATCCCTTTCTCACTCTTACACTGGGGCACTGTCCCACTTTGGGGGGGGGGGAACAAAACAGGAAAAGCAAAGTACATGTACTATCTCCCCAGCTATTCGCACCATCCACAGCTGTTACCGTAAGAGAGCAGCGAACCTATGTGGAGGCTGCCCGTGGGAGGACCGTGAACTTGCAGACACTCCAGCAGGGAGCTTTAATCCTGCACGGGAAGGAATTCGCTGAATCGCCCACCAGCCACCGCACACCACCACCAGCAACTTTCACATGTAACCTTAATTAACAAGTGCACCGAGACAAGCTACAGGGCTTCATTTACAATTTTGACTTGGAGCTGCCAGGGCCCACCCCACACATTTGCTTAAAAATAAGTGTGTGGGAGCCTGAAGACAACTTCATCCTTTTTAGCTTTCAAACAACTGGAAAATGTCACAACCGTTGACACCACTTAGAAGGATTTGTTTTCATCTCCGTCACTTGGGCACTGCCTCAGGTGAAGATCTTATTTTGTTTCAGACTGAACAAGGGTCAAGTCAGGCCTTAGCTGATACAGAAACTATACAAAATACTGGAGCATCTTTGTATCACTTGTGTTTCCATTACAATGTTCCAGATATGCACATAAGAGAGAAAAAGCCTGTGTCCCAGCAGACGTAAATAAAGAAGATGTCTCTCTAATATCAGTTGTGAGGATTAAAGGCCATACGCTAAATCAGTGATCATTTTAGTCAAACCAAAACCATAGCACAGAGTACAGTATCAGAGTGCGTCAGAGCATAGCAATGCATTAAATCAAACCTGGAAAACACTTTCAAACAAAGAGTTAAAAATACAAATCATTTTCTGGTTTCTTCTCAGAGGGAACTTGATGTAAATGCTTTCTGTACACGCGAACACACACACAGAGGTGAGATTACCATAAATAATGCATGTACATTGTAGCAACCTGCAAAGACTGGGTTCCTTATTTTAAATACTGTTTTGCTATGTCTTATGGCATAAATACACACCTAAATAAGTCCTGAGCATACGGACAGATACTTCAGGCCTGATCAAAAAAAGACTTCAAGCACAGAAGTAGCTTTTAAGGTAGACTTCAAGTATCAGTAGATCAACTGAGCTCAGTGAAACTACGGATGTGTTTAATTTTTTTGATAGATCAGAGTTTTGAAGATACTGTAACAAACAGCTCCCATAAGCACTCCACACCTTGTCCACGGTGAAAGAGCAGAGCTCCCATTTCTGTCAATACAGCACCTTCCATGAATAATTCAGTCATTTGCAATCTGTACGGCATCAAATAATTACAGAGAACTTAAGCTTTTCAGAAAAGGGAGGCTTTGTAATACAGAAACCACTTTTTCAACTGGAATTAAATGGGAAAGTTGGAATTGCAAAATGAAAATGTTGGGCTAGGTTTTCGCCCTCCTTGTTCCAATTACTCTGCATGTCTCCGGCCCTAACTAGCTAGCTGAAAATTTCCCTATATAGGCAAGATCGGAGCTTAGGCAGTTCCTTCATCAGCTCCTGCCTCCTGTCAGCGTGTGGGGCATGTCAGAGGCAGGAAGGACATGGCTGGGTGATCTGGAGATCTGTCCTGTCATTTCTCAAGTCTCGTGAAGACCCCAGGCAACCAAAGGTAGAAAGATCAGCACAGAGAGCTTCTCCAAAGTATTCAACATTTATGGGGGGGGGGGGGGAGTCATTGGACATCTTCATCGCCTCCTTCCTGCGCTGCACGAGACGAGGCCAGAGAGTGTGGGCGCAGTGCAGAAATGCAATGCAGAAACGGTGGAAGCCCAGGAATGCTACAAGCCTCTGCCTACACTGCAAAGGTCACCTGCTCTCCTGTCTTACCAGCCTTCCTCCTAAATCTGGGGTGCCCTTCTCTCCTTTTCAGGCACGTTAGAGCCTGAGAATATTATATAGAGAATATCCTGCACAGTGCAGTTTAAGTAAAAGGTTTTTTTAAAACAAATACCTTGAAATCTGAGACAAACTCTAACACTGGTCCCAATCCAGGAGACACCCGCTCTCTCCCCAAAGTTTCTCTCCCCTTTTCCTCCTCCCGCTACGGCCTCCTTTCCCAATATTTGTGGAGTTATTGGATTGTGAGTTATGGAGTTTGATTGAAAGAAAAAAAACAACAATCAAACCCGCTGGCAGGTCATCGGCTACAGCTAGATTAGGTCAACAAACTATAAATCGAGTATGATATTTATGCTAACATACACGCAGGTAATTCAGTGCTGTGCCATTCCTGCCTTGTTAGGGCACCTTGGCCTGATTGAAGCGGACAGAAGTTTTGCCGTTGCTTTCTCTAGGGCCAGGATTTCACCCATACAGAAATCCAGCCTATAAAAACGTAAATCAGCTGCATGTCAAGAACAGAGCAGTTCTTACTATCGCTGCAACTTTAAACAAAACACTTATTTTTAATATGGCTTGAATTGGAGCCAGGGAGTAATACAGCTAAATCTGTGCGCCATGTTTTTCCAGTTACTTATTCTCAAGTAATATGTATCCAATTGAGCAACAATAACAAAAAAGAACCACACATGTACTCTTACAAAACATATTTAAAGCATTTAGTAATTTCCAATAAACAAATAGGACGCGACAGATGGATTTGAGAAAGTTGGGTTCACAAGCTTTGCTCATGTAGGGACAAAAATCAGGTTGCCTTAGGAAAAGGTTTGTGAATCAAGGCATCTTGATGGAAACTCTCTCTTTCTCTGGGCTTACAAGTTTATATCTAAAAGTTAGGATAACTAGTTCTATCTCTGTTTGTACCCTTACCTCACCATACAGAGAACAGCAAAAGAAAATAGGAAGCAATAAATGATACAAGAAATCCATCTGGAGTGAAGACTATTGTTTCAAACTTCGCACACTCAACCTGATCACCGTCTTACTGAGAAGGTTGTGCTCAGCAGAAGTTTCCTGAACAGAGTCTATGACCTAATGACACAATATAGAGACTGTTAACAACAGACGCTGAAATTCAAGCTGATGAGATTAAAAAAAAAAAAAAAAAGCTTTAAAGACAAATTGTTTCCTAATAGTTTATTGAAAGATTCCTTACTTTTTGTTTGACTGATTGACAATGTCATTTCTTGTTATTTTACAGTAAGGACATAAAGTCTCTGAAGGACACCAAATGGGGAGCACAGAGGTAGAAGGGATCAGCTGAGCCTTCAGTTTTATGGTTGGTTTTACCAGACTTTAGGCTATGATCCAGCACCCATTGATCTCAGCGAACTTTGGATTAGGCCCTTAGTCATAGTCATGCTCTTTGACTGAAATACAGCAGTAAATATCATCTGGGTAAAAACCTTTCCAATCCATGCACTATGGTGAAAATGCTTGGAAGCTTTAAAATGTACTGAAGAAACCCCTGATGCTACTGAAGATGCCTTTTGCCACTGATTTCAGCAGGACAAGGAATGTCCTCCTCAAATTTCCTTCCTCTAACATGCCACCAAAATCAAGCTGATAGAAACCAAATAACCAGAACTCTGTTTTACAATAAACAGAAAGAACCTCTTCAGACCACAGACGCGGCCTTAGTATACGCATATACACTTTCCCTTCCTTTTCCTACCCGTGCTGTGCCCTGTAGGATGCCTCTAATCTGCCGCGAGGCTGTGAGTGACAAGAAGTTAGGAGGAAGCAAGAATGGGAGTTCACTGAAACTTCTGTCCAGCAACCTGGGAAATGGCAGAGCTAATACTGGACCTTTGAAAACAAGTGACCATAGGAAATCGAGGTTGGCAGGGATTTAACCCTTCAGGACTCATTTGGTAACTTTTAAAGCAAATGCCTGAGCTTCCTAACCATGTTTGACATCTAATTAGTTGAGAAAAACAAGAAGTTAAAATACATCCTTGCTATTCTTTTGAAATAAGGCACTGACAATTAGCTCCAAGGTATTTGTTTAGGCAAAAAAACAAGCCTGCATGTTAAAACAAAGCACAATGATAGTCACTGAAAAGAGAAGTCACTTGGGTCACTCTTTTTACCCTGCATATTCTTTTCAATATCATAAGTTTATTTTACTAGACCACAGCTCGTCATGGAGAGGCAGAATGGATAAGTAACTGGATAGGTTCTTTCCCTAATTGCAAGTAGTTTGAATAGAGATGAATCACATACCAATATATAGAGCAGTAATATATCCTGAGAGATACACATTAATATGTAAGGCATTCAATCAGTGTCTAAAAGACATATTTTCAATAGCTGCAGCTCTTAAGGCAATTTGTACACCAAGTGTTAACATTTAACTGTCTATAGTGTACTATAGTGGAAAGAAAATTTGTCTTGAAAAGCACCAGCTGATAAGGCTTAGTTTTCCCTGCCTAATAATGATATCCCTGTACTTAGGGATCAATGCAGCAGGACATTCAACACGTTCCTCTTGACCTGGCCAAGCATTTACACTGGTACTTAACTTTAAGCATATGAGTCGTCTGATTTGAATTGTAGGGTTACACATGTTTTAAGTCAAAAATGTGATTAAGTACATATACGAATCAAAGGCAAGAGTGTGAATTCCTGAGTCTTCAGACCTTACTTTAGCTTGTTTCCAATTAAGTATGCATTTAATTTCTTTCCTAGATTGGAAAAAGGGTTGCTCAATGTTTGTATCATTTTCTTTTTACAATGATTCCGCCAATTATAAAAAACAGTTTCAATGTTCCTTTCAGTTTCCTGTTTTACTCATATAGGACTATATATTAAAATCTGATGTCTCATGTATTTAAAAAATGAAAATTAGATCCTTTCTCCCAGCAAGAGCAAAACTGGAAAACAACCAATCAGCAGAATAACAAAATGCTGCTGAACTGTATATGGATACAGTACCAGTGGGAGAAAACTCTGAGCCAGATCTGGCCATCCTCTCTGAAACTAGTTTCTGTGAAATTAGTCAGTGAGAGCAGGGGTAGCAGACTTGGGCCACCAATAAACTTTAAAAGGGTGAAAAATAATAAACAATAATTAATTAGCCATTAAAGCCCTTTACAGGATATTTTTACAGGATTTATATTTCTATATATTAATCTGAGTTTCAGTATGATCGTGAAAGTTTGGAAGCAATTAAGAGGGTTTTAATGAGCTTTTAATGTGACATCTACTCATGGCTTTCTTCAGATTCCATTATTCAAAATAATAAATTCTATGTTAAATATAAATGATTTTTCTTATGAAAACCAAATGAACACATTCTGAACCCCTTAAACTGTTCTTTTCACATACATATATATATAATCTTTTCAAGTTTAAACACATACAAATATGCATATATGTGTTCTTTAATGAAACTGCATATACATTTATCTCCTATGATGCATCCAAGTTCTGCAGGTGCTTAATTTTCTGATCTAAAGTATGAAAATGATGTCTGCCTTGTATCAGAGAGGATTTTACCCTCTCCCATATGCAGCACAAAAAGGACAGATGAAAAAAATTAGAAAACATATTTCTACTGGCAAGAGGTGTATTGACACTACACTGTAAACTGAGATTGACATCTATGACCAGACATGCACACACATGTGCACTTCTTTCCACTGCAGAAGCAGTGTATTACTTTTCCTCCCTCCCCTCAGAACTGTAACTGCTTCTCCTTTGCTCAACCTTCAATAATCTGACAATTATGAAAAGTCAGCTCTTCAGAGAGAAATATAGATATACATCTCCTTTTTAGTGATAATACTGCACAACTCTTACAGTTTAAACTTCTACCCCAGTTGCACATTCTCCAGATTTTGTGAATTCTTCCAAAAATGTATTTACAGAGGAGCTATACTGATAAAGAAAAGAGTCTTTCTACTTCAGAGTCCTCCTTTAATACAAGCATTATGATACGTAAGTTAATTACTGACATTGCAATGTGAGTGGCATTCCACAGTTTCCAGCGTAAATGTAATCTCACAGCTCCCTCTCCTCAGTTACACCTTCCCTGTGATCACTAATGAAATACATCAGACTATACCGAAAACGATTTCAGTTCAAACAAATTGCACTGCATTAAACACCCATAGGCAGCATTTTCTAGTGCATAACAGTCCTTTCCTCGTTTTCTGGACTGATCTGTTCCTTTCAGTTTATAGTTTCTTGGCAAACCCACCATCTACTGCTTATGTTAGGCATCTGATTGTCAGATTTGCACAAACTGAATATTCATGACTCGAAAATTAACCACTTCGTGCCTAAAAAAAGGAAAATATAAATCTTCATCTATTGCAGGCTGTTCGAAAGAGCCCTGGTATTGTGGCTGTACTAGCGCCCAGAAGCGGCGAGCTGAGCCGGGTGGCCAAAGCCGTCTCATCGCTTTCAGGACGAGTAAGAGTCCGGTGCAATAGCCCGAGACTGCGAGCGTTCTTCCAGGGATCCGCACGATCCCGAGTCCCTGTGCGCAAAGGCAACTAACTCTTCTTTGTCTGTGTTCAAACTGCGTGGTGCCGACGAGAGCACAGAGTGGCTTTTGAAGTATTTCTCAGAAATTGCTCTTAACGCTGATTTCCATTTTGAAAGATAAGGAAAACCGCCGGGGAGAAGGGGGGGGGGAGAGAGATTTGGGGAGGGGGGGGTAAAAAACGAGAATAAGAGAGAACAACAGACTTACCTTTATAGGATAATTTGAGCCTTGGCACGTTATTCTTCCCATGCTGGCAGTTCACTCGTCCTGCTAGGAATACTCCCAAGGAAAGCAAGGCAATCCCAGCGAGGCAGCCCATGCTGCAGCAGCCGCGGCGGGGTCGGCGCCAGCCGGAGCCGCGGCGCTCCGCGTCCTGCCGGGCGCCGCCGGGGAACTTCAGGCAACCTGGGGGAGCGGAGGTAACAGGTGATGGGGGTGGGC